>NC_142431.1:7370000-7670000 GCF_059516105.1 Syngnathus floridae
GCTTTAACGACACGCATCGAGATTGGTAACAGAAGCAAGTTGTGTGGTGGGCGGGGGGCATGCTCGCTCGGTGACAGATGGATCGAGGGCAGACTGGTGCGGCGCTCGGTGGCGGCCGCGTGCGGACATTGCCAGGACTCTTATATTTCCACTAGGCTGGCTTGGGTCGGCTCCAAAACCGCTGCTGCATCACAAGCTGCATAAATAGGATAAAACTGCAGAGCGCTGGTGAAAATGAATCCGCGTGCGCCGCTTTGAATGTTGATTGAGAGACTGAAAGGTTGGGAGTCGACGCAGCTGGGGGAGGGGGGGGGGGGTAGGCTGACAGACAATAGCTGTCAAGATACAGTCTGGGCTGTACGCCTCCGTAACAAGAAAAGCTGCGCATTAGTATTGGAAGGTGGAGATTTTTTTTAGCAGAGTGAAATTTTGGCTTTATGGGTCTCCGTCGCACCTTTCCAGACCTCAATTTGAGAAGCCTTTGAAGCGGGGAATGGTTTCTGTCCACCGTGATGCTGAGGCTTTTGTCAGAAGGAGGAAAGGGAGGGGCACGGGGCTGATTGTCAGCCTCCTGATAGAAATGGAGGTTCTTCTTCGAGGCGGATGGAGAAAAAACACAAATGCCAGTTTGTGTCAGTCAGGTGAGGCGATGAGATAATCGGCGCCGTGCAACAATTGCAACTCGGGGTGTGAACCTGAACCACGGTGGAGACGCGGGTCGAAGTCAACCTCCAATTTGTCAGTCACTGTCTCCCATAAGAAACTATGTAACTATTTTTCTAAGCCTAGACACCAATTTTACTGATTAGCCGCAATCTTTAGAAAAGAGGAAAAGAAATATTCATATTGTGTTTGTACAAATTCAATAGTGTGGACGCACTGGCGGTTTTCTTTGGTCAAATCGTTCCTGTTATAAATGTGAGGCTTGGCCGGAGGAAGATGAGAGGAAACAATCCCCAAGCGAACTGAGGGTTGCCCGTAATGAGCGCGCATGTCACTCTGTCTCGTCTGTTTTCCGTGGCTAACATCGAGATGAGGAACATCCGCAACCACGTGGATGACGGAATAAACTCGACTTGAACCCGAGTCAGGATCTGGTAAATAAACATCATCTTGAGATGCAATAAAAGGCAACTTAAACAGTTCGGAAGGCTCCCCGGAGGTTGCTAAACTGGGACGTTGAGGGGATCTCATTACAGCCCGCCGACACGAAGAGAGAAAAAAAAAGCCGCCTTGGTGCGCTTTAAATTACAAAAGGTTGGCCGAGCTCGAATCTCTGGAGAGCAGAGGTGAAGCAAACATCAGGGCCCCAACGTCAAGTTGCTGGCAGTCAAACGTCAACCGAAGGCAGAGTCTGCCGCTTTCGGGTTCACGCGAGGAGTTGGACACCTGCCAATCATTCCGCGGAATCAATCGAGCCGGGCGGCGGGTCTTCTTGTCCGTGTTAGTCTGAAGTGCGAGCGAAGCCATCAATCAAACCGCTGTAGTTTCTCGACCCAAGTGTTCATCAAAATCGTAATTTCAACACTGCTGTTGATGTTTACATACGTCAACTGGAATCCAGCCACTTAGTGCCAATGTCGCATATACAGGTCAATCGCTAGCAATTGCGAACAACTTATAAAAATTAGTTTGCCCTTATTTGCCACTGATTGGAAATACGATGTTTGAAGTTCAGGCTTAGCTCATCTTTAGGTCAGGTGATCACTTCCTAATCCAGCTGTCAGTAAATTTGCAAGCAGAATCAAGACGCAGTGTAAGCCCCTGCTGTGCCGTCGAGCTCGCTTGTATTCTTCGATGAAAAATCAACAAGACCTTGAGCTCCAAGTGGTTCTCCTAAAACGCCGGAGTGACTTGATTAAAAGATGGCGGACCGGCGGCGAAGGAGGAGGCACATGACGATGACTATGATAAAATGGAGGAGATTAAGAAGGCCTTGAAAGACCTGGGAAAGAAAATGGATGGAATGGTGGAAAATGTCGGAAAAATATGCGGTCTGGTTGAAGATGCGAGGAAACTAAACAACCTACTCGCGCTGAAGGACGAGAAAATTGCGGAGTTGGAAAAGAGAGTTGACGAGTTGGAGTAATATACACGGAAAGAGGACGTGATCATCAGTGGTCTGAAAACAACACACCGCACATACTCCAACGTCACCCGAGGAGAGAACAACGATGCGGACTTGACTGAGGGAGAAAAGCAGTCGCTGGAGGAACAGGTGATTCAGTTCTTCAACAGAAACGACATCATCTTAAGGAGAGTATCGCTGCCTGCCATACTCTTCCCAAAAGAAATGCACAATCAGAGTGAACCATCATTCTGAGATTTGTAAACAGAAGACACAAAACGGAGCTTTTGAAACAAGGAAGGAAACTGAAGAACACACAGGTGTACGTGAACAAACACCTTACGAAGAGGAACGCCGAGATAGCCAAACGTGCGAGGGTTCTGAAGAAACAAAAGAAAATCTATTCAACATGGACAAGAGACTGTAAAATCTGGATTCGCACAAATGGTTCACTTGATGAGGAGGCGAGGGTCCTGCTTATCCGGGACCTCAAAGACCTGGAGAAATATGAAACTGCATAGCCGAATAGAACATCCTCTAGCTGCCCAGTTTTATTATTTTTGTCAATGTTCGGTATCCTTCCGCCAATTGTTTTTGGGAATTACTGGAAACAGTTCTATCCTATTGTTGCTGGATTCATCTTGGAAGTACTCTTTTTTTTTATCTTGTGGATGCCTTTTTCGCACTTGAAGAGCACGGCTTGGTAGTGGTGAGTAGGTGTCTTGCTACATACTATGCCGGATTACTGGTATTTTTTCTTTTTTGGCTAAGAACGCCGACTGACTCTATCACAATCACACTTTCTTTCAATATCCCCCATGAACTCAAACTGGACTTGTTTTTCATAAATACACCTGCAGATTTTTTATACCACCATTACGCAACTTTTTTGCTGGACTTATATTGGTTAAATTGTCTCACCCATTTGGCTGCCATTACAAATGAAATGTGTGCATGCGTGTGCGGGTGCGTGTGTGTGTGGACGTTGAGCTGTGGGTGTGTATGTGCTCAAATTTGGATGTGTGTGGATGGGAAGACGACTGTTTGCGTTCACCTTAAACAATTACCATGCAGGTACAGGATATAGATATAGACCCGGAAAGCAATTTCTTTGACTATGTAACTAGCAACTGTTGTTATTACACTGAAAATCAATTCAAGGAGAAATTCAACTTAGAGCAAGATATATCAATAATACACTTCAACAGTAGGAGTTTACACGCAAACTTTGATAAGATTAAAAACTATTTACAGCATTACACCATGCAATTCAATATAATTGCCATTTCTGAGAGTTGGCTTAGCCATGACAAAGGGACCAATTTTGAATTAGAAGGATATAATTTCAATTTTGTGAAGAGGGCAAATAAAAAGGGTGGAGGAGTTGCACTGTATATAGACAGTAGGTTAAAGTATAGGATTGTAGAAAGCATGACAACTGTTATTGATGACTTATGTGAATGTATTACTGTTGAAATTGATGTGGGTAAAATGAAGAATGTCATTGTGAGCTGTGTTTATAGAGCACCCAACTCTTGTATTGAAAATTTCAAATAAGTATTTGAGGCCATGGTTTCAAACACCAAGCAAAAGGTAGCCTAAAGACGGTATGCACAATGCAGAAAAAGGCAATTACCGTAATTTTCGAACTATAAGTCGCGTTTTTTTTTCATTGTTTGGGTGGGGGGGCGACTTATAATGAGGAGCGACTTATTTGTGTTTTTTTTCAAAAATTTTCAGAAAAAAAAAAAAAAGTGAAGCCGCGATAAACGAACCGTGATGTAGCAAGGGATTACTGTAATTTGAATTTCAAGTGACGTCAGCAGCGCGACGCGGTGTGGCACGGCGGTTGTTTACAAAAAGGACAAAGAGTGATCACAGGATGACGAAGATGACGAAGGGCCCCACGTACTACCGGCATCATTAGCGGCTTTGTTTCTAAGTGACACGGAGGACGAAGAGTTTGAAGGATTTAACGATTTGGAGTGACACAGAAGGTTTGAAAAACTATTATGGCTTTTACGCACGCCCGGTCCTACCCTACGGAGCTCTCTTTCACTTCCGTGGATAGAAGTCGGGGGCCGGCGCTCGGCCGGGTGGCTGTCCGGGGACGGTGGATGGGGCTCGGTCATGGCTTCTACGCACGCCCGGTCCTATTCTATGGAGCTCTCTTCCACCTCCGTGGCTGGAAGTCCACGCCGCCACACACCTGGAAGTTTGTTTTGTTAAATAAAGAGCCGTTTACCAAACCCACGTCTTTCCTTGTACTTTGTTAATGCAACAATATAGTTATATACTAGATCTGTGGAATAACTACGAGGCTGACGTCAGGGCGCACACGCGGCGTTGTTGACAAAGGACAAGGAATTTGATCGATGGATTTAATGATTTAGAGTGCACAGATGGTTTAATAATATTATTGCTTGTATAATATTTATTTGATATCTAATTTATATATTGTTATATGGGCCTGTGGAATATTTTGAAGTGCAAGCGCGCACCCATTGTTGACAAAGGACGATCGATGGATTTGATGAATTGGAGTGACACAGATGGTTTTATAAACGTGTTATTTATGTAATAGTTATTTTTAATAACTCTGAATGTTACGTTAGGCCCGTTCTCAGCTCTTCATTTGTGTTTATGTCACGTTAGCATACCTTTCGTTTAGCCTGTTGCTGCTCGTTCATGTCTGTTCTTGGTGTTGGATTTTGTCGAATAAATTTCCCCCCAAAATGCGACTTATGCTCCGGAGCGACTTATATATGTTTTTTGTTTTATGTGCATTTTATGGCTAATGCGACCTATATTCCGGAGCAAGTTTTAGTCCGAAAATTACGGTGGAATTATCAACAATGTTGGCTATTGTGAACACACAAATAATTTATTTATTAAATTACAAACATTAAAATTTATGGATTTGGTAGATTTCAAGACCGCACAAATTACTTATAAAGCTAAAACAAAATTACTCCCGAATAATATACAAAAATGGTTCATAGAAAGAGAAAGTGATCACAATCTAAGAAGGAGAGGGAATCTTTTACAACCTAAGGTGTCAATGGGGTAAGGCTATGGAATAATTTACCTGTAATGATCAAAGAAAGTAAACACATTGCCCAATTCAAAGAACACTTTAAAAATGTTACACTAGAAAATTATAGTAATTGAAATCTTTGGCTGGTCTGTTTTCAGCTATATAGTCCATATCTTATTTATTTATTTTTCTTTCCAGAATATTATTGTATAAACTGTTTTTCATTTCCAAAATTATCTTCCTCTGATAGATCAAGTTTCTGTACCTCGAAAAAACTAATCAGCAACCACGTTAAGAATTATGATATATAAAAGGGGTAGGAAAAAACAAGCAATAGATTCTTCCTTCTCCTTTTTTTGAACATGTTGACTTATTTGTCTTATTGGCATAACATGAAATTATGTGAAAATTCAGGCTGGCTTGTACGCATCCGTAGGAATGTCAGCATTTCCTGTTTACAATCTGCTCATAAATTAGCGGCGCGTTTTCATCGCCCAAAGCCTTTCCCGAGGACTAAAACGCGGGCACACACGGGAGTGAAAGAAAAATAAAGAGATTCCCAATTATAACTCGCGGGACAAAGCAACAGTTAAAAGGAGAATGTATTTATTGTGCTATGAAAAGAAAGCTCACAAGGCCCGCCGGCTTAATGAACCGACAAGATTTGTGTACAAAGAGACGGCTCAATAAACACGTAATAAAGTCATTTTCTGAAACGGGTCGGACGGTCGTCAAAAAATTAACTTCTCTGGTTTGAAATGTGTTTAAAATGACCGGCAGCCTCAATGGTCTTATGTTCAGTCTGAGAACGCACTAAGCCGCCGCTTAGTAGCGGGAAGCCATTATCGTGGAAACCTCGGAGAGAATTATCTGGCAATAGGACTCTCGTTATTGCCTTGAGCTTTACTTTAATAAGACCCGCCTCATCTTTGACCTCGGAGCGCAGCGCCTGAGGAACTCGCCGGCAGAGATTTGATGGCTCAAAGGCCATCGCCGTGCTCGGAGGACAGCCGTTTAATTCCATGGGCGAGAGTGCTAATACGCCATGGCGGTGTACCCGAGCCTGCATAATGAATATGGATCATGGCATCGAGCCTCCGCATCTGGCATCCGGCTGCGGGTCTACACCGGCTTGACACATGGCTGATGGCCATTCCTGCCATCTTAATCGCGAGTCATAATCGGAGGAGTCCGTTATTGTTTGACTTGTGAGTGGAAGGATGCGTGGCATTTGGAATGGCAGCTGTAATAAAAATAAAAATAAAACAAGGCAAACAGAAATAAACACTGAATTATAGAATTAATACTCTACTTCTACCACACTGGATTTGTCATTCAACGGTCTTTGCTGGTGTCAGAACCTCGGGAGAACCACGGACAAAAGAGCAATTAGACACGGCAAGTCTCTCTGTAATAAATCCCGTCTCAAATGGATGGGAAAATGATGGCTGCCAGCCCACTTTGGCAAACATGCTATCTTAATGAATAGAGCGCACAGCATTTTGACCTATCTGCTAGGTCCACTGGGTTTCGGTAATGGGAAGGATGTAGACGTGGAGGACGGGGGGGCACTCCTTGAAAATCGCTTGGTGGACAAAAAGATTAACTGCCGTGATTCCTAATAAAAGGAAACAATGTCATTAAATGTCGTTAAATGTGAAAATGGTCAGGAAGGCCTAACTTTTTTTTTTTTGAATCATCATTGCTGCTTGACGTCTTTGTGGAGGTTAAAAAACAAAAAGAAAACGTGCACATGCAAATTGGATATCGAACACGAGGCTCAACGGATGGCTTCATCTTTGCATCTGACGGTTCATTTTTCTCTGGGAGTCATTAAGGCAGAGACGATGATGGCTGCGGGTAAAGATTTCATTCCAACTTAATGATTTTCCCCAACAGGATAATGACAAATGGGGCGCACTTCGTTTCGGAGAACTTTGAGGGATCGGCTCATCGAGTGGACACAAAGACTATGCTCGCAGTACCGCAGCCCGCTTATCAAAAACCGAGACCGACTCAACAAGATTTCCATTTGTGGCTTGTTAACCGCAACCGAGACATGTTCCCTCCGGAGCTTCGCAAACAACCTCTCGGATGCGGAGGTCGTCGAGCGAATTTCTTTCGACACTACATTAAAAGTCCATCAAAATTGATCGCCCCCCCCACCCCCGCCAAATAATTCAGTGCAGAACGTCAGTGAAATTTCAGATTCAGCACTTTGGTTACATTAGTGGTGGGGGGAGGACAGGGGGAAGGGGGGGGCGCTGGGGACTTTGGCAGTGTTGTAGGAAATCTTAATTGTGTCCGTTCCAGAAGGAAAGCGAAAATAGAGTTTAGCAGATCCAAGAAAACAAGGCTGGATTTAAGATTCGGCTCACCGCAGGACACGTTGGTATCATTACACATGAGAGGAGCCAAGAACTTTGCATCTTTATTTTGCCTTACAAGAGATAAGCCCATAGTGAGAAAAAAAATGAACTAGATGTCTGAGATGCTTTTTTTTTTTTTCTCCGAGAGCAAAGATTGCCCGCAGCATCTTGCACGCGATAAAAAAAAAAAAAAGGCAAGTTTATGACACCGATATTTATTGAGGACCAACCTTTTCGAGGATGACCGTTTTCAATGTCTTTCTGCGCCCTGGCTGACAAATTAGTGTGGAGATTTATCCACTTTGTCAAATAAAAGTGCAAAGTTTACAGCCGCCCATGCGGCGTTATAAAGATATATCGGCCAGGCTGCGAGTCATCCCGCAAGTCTTTTTTGCAGACGAAGGCAAATCGAGATTCATGCTAGGACAGATATTTGCACAACAGGTTGCAGCCTACACCAGGACTTGTTGGAGTATAAGACCTTTTTTTTTTTTTTTGATAAAATGTCTGCCCATGTTAGTCAGTGACATAGGCTTTTAAAGCTACAGACACGAAAATGTAGATTAGCAAAATTGGACAAAAATCATGCCTGCATTTTTGTAATGTCACGTTATATATCGAAATCAATAAAAAGAATATTCTGTCATTTGCTTTTTCTGTTTTCAACCGTTTAAGTCTTGCTAAATGCTAACGGGGAAGTTTCAGGTGTTTTTTTCCCACCACACAATGAAAATGTTCCTTTCCATGGAATTTATATTTTGACATGTTTACCAAGACAATATTTTTCAAAAAGTAGTGAAGGAATGGGGTTGAAATACAAAAAGTCCTACCTAGCTACAAAAACAGATATGCTCAAACTTCATTGAATAAAGTACATAAGCAGAAAAGTATATTCACATATTAAATCAATAAAAGAAACACTAAGCTTATAATTATACCTACACACCAAATCAATAAAGAAGACATAACTAGACATTTTTGATAAATGGTATTGAGAAAGGTTTTTATAACTTTACGATCTGATATATATTTCTGAGCACTTTGAAATAACAAATGACTTTTGATATATTGCCTAAATAGCTTAATGACCCTTAAGGAACTGTGTAATGCATGCCTGATGTTTTTTTCTCTAAATCATGGACACAGCCAGAGTCATCTTGACCGTTCAGTACTTGATTGTATCTTATGTTTTGACTAATGCTAGACGTCAGTTTTTGATTACTACTGACCGCTCTGCACAGAGGAAAATATTTTGCCTAACAAAGAAAAGATACGGTTGTAAGCATGATTAAACTAAGAATATAATGACGTAAGCAAAGACATGAAGTATCAAAAGCAAAAACTTTACATAGTCAGGGAACAGCAATAGATTAATGATGTCACAGCCAAAAGCTAACATAATTTCGTACAAAACGACAAAATTGAAAGAATGAGGTACGACAGTGTATGTCCAAGATTGGAGAAGAATGTTCACAGGAAGGTCACGTGGAGATAAAACCAGCAGGTGCCAGAGGGAGCCAGCCAAGGACTCGGCCAAAGATGATCGCCAAGGCCGAAAGATGGGATAGAAGACAACAGCCCCCACACACACTGAATCGCCCATAACCAGCACCCACTCCCATGGCGAACTTGCCCCACCCCAAAGACTCATCACCCATCAAACTCGGCCCACACTGGCATGTGCAGCTGATATAAGCTAACCAAAGAACCTTGAACGTTGCCTTTTCTGAATGGAGACGTTCCGCTCTTGAAGGGCCCAGCGCTGTATTGTACTTTCCTGAAAACAGAGCTTTTTGAACAAGAATTGTGATTGAACTCAACCAACCTGTGTAAGTCTAATTTCTACTTCAGTGTCTTAGCATTTTCCTAAATCTGAAGAAATCAAACGAGCACGCAGTGAGTAAATTGGATAACAGGTGATTGGCAATGGCTTTTGCCGTGAGGCGCAGATAACGCGCTCCCTAAATTGTGGACAAAATCCAACAGTAGATGACGGCGGCGCGCTAACCTCTTCGCGGAGCCCAAATTGAAAAGCGGAGCACTCGACTGTAAAGTAGAGCCGTTATCCCGCCGTCACGTGCCATACAGCATTCCCAGGAGAGATGCCCGGCCCAGGCCGACCGCTCGGCCGGCTGGCTATTTACAGCAAATAGCCGCCTGTGTACGGAGCCGTTAAGATATGCAGACTCACACGAAAAGAAATCCATGTCTTTAGACGACCGATTGGGGAATTAAATTGATATATAACAATACATATTGTGACCGTTTAGAGGAATGTAAGAAACGTATAAGTTTACGTTTTTGGATCAAGTCTAACACGTACGTCTTTAGTCAAGTCTTAATAAAGGTTGACTTCAAATGTTGCTTCAATACATTGTTCATGCTACACATAAAGTACTAAACTCTTAAAATAAAAGCGCACAGCTCGCAGATTCGAATTCCTTCAAATTTATATTTCATCACCGTCACGTGAATTTTTTTTGCACTAATTAACATTTTATGTATCAAAATAAGGAGCGGCGGCCGGTGGCGCCCAACACTTAGAAAACAAAATCCAGCGTGGAGTCTAAAAACTGACCTTGGATAAATAAAAAGGCAATTTGCATGCAAACGATAGCACTGGCGTTTGGCATAATTGCCATTTGAGTCGCTCGTCCGCAACGATACAATGCACGTTGAAAATGGACTCGAAGAAGGAGCATCGCGGTTTACGTGATGGATTAGTGGCATTATTTCATACGCCGCAAAATATCGTTGGCCACAGTTGTGCCCTAAGATAATCTTTAAAATGACAGAGTCCTCAGTGGTGTAATTTGAGCATGATCAAAAGGTTTGGATGTTTGGGGGGGGAGATGCAAAAAAACAAAACAAAACAGAGCAACTCATTTATCTTTCAGATGTTAAAAAATAAACATGAGCAGATGGAGATGAGAAACTGATGGAAGATCTGCAGCTTCCATTTGGCACATAATTCATGAAAATGGATCAAGCCTCGAGCAGGCGTAGTTAGCATGAATATTTAGCATTAGCATTAGTGTAAAAAAAAAACTGTTGAAATCTGTGAAAGGCTTTGAATTTGTGTCTTATATTTATTATATATACATTTATATCTAATTTTGTTTATTTTTGTATTTATTTACCATATTTATTTTGCTATTAATTTAATTTTTGTGTGTTTGTTTGGGAGCTTAAGATCAGGGGATGCTTTGAGAATTGTCAATTTGTTTTGCTTATGTGAAGCCCTTTGAGACTGCTTGTGATTTAGGGCTATATAAATAAACCTGACTTGACTTATTTTACTTTTATTTTGTCGTATACATTGTTTCGTATTTTGTATTGTTATTTTTATTTCAATTTTTTATTTTTATATTAATTTCTACTTTCCCATTATTTTATTTATTTTTGATGTTATCATTCCAGCTCTTCCATAAAAAACAAGACTGATGGCTCTCTGAACGGTTAATGCTAACATAACGTTTGCATGTTTTGCATAATGTCGCCTTAAAAAAGCTTGAAAAGCAGCACCCTGCATCTTTCGATCTCTGTCTGTGTCCCTCGCAGCGTCTTTTTGAAACGTCATCTGATATTCATCCCGATGAATAATGCATCGGATTTGTCGGCTTTGTTTTCCTTTTGCAGGTTCAGGACTTTTTTTTTTTTTTTTGTGCGTGGCAAATACTTGAATGCCGACATCCCGAAGCAATCAATCTCTGACAAATTAAGGTTTTTTTTGCTTGATAATTATAGCGTTGCAAAATTCAAATGTAAAACAGCGTAAAATGATGAACAAAATGATCAGTGCTTTCAAAAGCAACCAGACGAGAGGATTTGTGTCGAGAGCAAACTGTGGCAACCTTTTACAGTCGTAGCAATGCTCCAATTAGCCGCGCGAGTTAACGTCATCGTTTTGTTTCCCCTTGTTCACATGCTTTGAATTACCGGCGTAAATATAAATTCTGGCAAAAAAATCCGTATACATTACAAAAGTACATTACAACCAGCTGCGGGTGATTAAAAAACAGAAGATGGTGCTCCAAAACAAGACCACGGACATTGCTAGCACACGCGAGGCGGCCATGTAAAATATTTACCCAAAAGGTGCTTATTTGATTTAAACTCCCTTGACGTGCGTGAGCCAGCCCGTCAAAACAAACAATATTCATCATAAGTGGCGAAGCAAGCCTAGGAAACACATACTTTTTATTTTTTTTTCTAAGTGCAAGAAGGCAGTAAAGCATGTTCCGGAAGCGACTTTTTAAAGAATCGTAAAAAATGGCTGCGAGACGGCATCCGAGCGTCTGAGAGCACGGGGAAATAAATTCCGAGGGAATCCAATACACAAGCCCAACGTCAAGCCAAAGTCACAGCCGCATTGCGAGGCAGTCAAGCGTGGCGAGCTTTTACTCTCCGGACCTCCCAAAAGACAAGCGAGGACCCTGTCCACCAGACAAAGAAACATCAGAGTCTCGGCACTGACTAAAGGTTGCAACAAAAATTCCATCGAGCCATCTGATTACAAGGCATGATAGCAAAACACGCCAGCTCGGGTCACCTTAATTAAATCCTCCTATTGTTAGAGACGAGCCGTGCTAAAAATAGTCGCCAACAGAGACATCACACAGATGTTTAACAACCACCAATGAGCGGCTGATAACATTTACCGAGATAAATGATGGAGAAATGTCAGCCTCCTTTTTATATTCCGAGCAGAGCCATGAATAGACTTTGGCTCGGCAGCCTTTGAAATCTCCAGATTACCGCAACTGTTCTAATTTAGACGTATGGCCCCCGGCAGAGAACTGGCTAATTTCCTGGTGTGTCAAAATTAATGAAGAAGATAATTTGCTACAATGGAAATGACACACACGTATTGAGTCACACACCCACTATCCTTTATGTGAACCTCAAACGAGGCCAGAAGACAGAAGATGGCTTTTTGAAGTCGAAACCAAAAAGTAGGTTGGAATCAGCGAGGCATGTGGGATTAGACATCCGTGTGCAATAAGGTCTTAGATCTCCGCTTGCGGAGAGATGACACAATTCCAGCACATTTCGGCAGCCCCATGTGTGGTTTTGCCGATTATTAAGCGAATCAAGTGGCTCTGGAAAGCAATGTACAGTCCGGTGAAGGTCGCGTCTCCCCGTCAAGTCCGGGCCAAGGTCAGGCCGTCGCCACCAGTGGTCAACAGGGTTGAAAATGAAAATCGGAGTGGAGAGCCAAGTCCAACCGTGTCTTGGTGTCGGGCCATCTGGCCAATGCGCAAAGTGATTTTATGAACGCTGACGTCCTCTGAACTGCGCCAGTGTCGACAGAGCTCTCACTTTACGCACAATGGTAAAACAGAGCAGGCAGAGATGTAATCCCGTAATAAACTCGACATTACCGCAACCGAGGCTGCTGCTGCTGCCGGAGACAAGCGCGAAGAACAAAGTTGTTGCAGCGAGTTTCACACGCATATGATGGATACATCTTTTTATAAAGGGGGGGAAAATAAATATATAAATAAAAATCACAGTTACTGCTCCCTTTGAGACAGTCCAAAGGGGTTCAGTACCAGAGAGGCAATAAAGAGACTCACATGAGTCCGAATCAGTAGAACAGCATGAAAATAGAAGACGTAATTGTTGTGTTTTTTTTCAATATTATTATTATTTTTTTCTATTCACTGCATCATACTGTACACGTGTAGAGAAGCGTCCGTTGGGAGGTGGCGAGCGAAGGTATTAAGCAACATATTTATGAGGCGGGAGGGGGTGACGTCTGCATAACCTCTTCATGAGGCCCATGATGGAATCTCCGCTCAAATCTTACAGGTACCAAAAAGAGCAGCGCCGAGGTGAGGGCGCCGAGAATGATAATGAAGATGAAAATGGAGAGCGGAACCTAACACACCGAGTGGATCCAGACAGATGGGTGGCAGGATAAAACGAGTCGCAAGGAATATGAAAAAGTGGACTCAAATGAAGTGCTGGAGAAGTGTAAGAAGAAGGAAACTAAAAGTGTGAGCAATTGCCACGAGAATGAGGAGAGAACAAGAAAAAACGTCTGCACGTCTATTCTGCTCGCCGCTGCATATCGGCTACTTGTGCTCTGCATACCAATGACGAGCGGGCGGGCGCCATTACAAGAATTCACAATCTATATAGCCGGAATACATATTCGTCCAGAATGAGGAAGAGGGAGGGTGAGGACGACGTGGCCTTGTTGAAAAAAAAAAAAAGAAAAAAGGCCAGGAGATAAATCAAAACAGCCGAAAATTTTGTCGACGTGTGAAGCCGTTTTGTTGAATGGCTTAGAGGGAGCGGGGGTGGGAAATCATGTTTACCACATTGAACCGTGTCCGTGCAGAACAGGCGACTGCAATCAATTTCACCCCAACCGAAATCCTGGCGAATCATGGCCCACTCGCCAGGTATGTGAATATTTTTGAATCAAAGTGTTGCGACCTTGGATGGAGATGAAGAGTGTTATTCAGCAGGGCGAACAAAGTCACAAAATTGTGGGCATGGACACACAAGCAGACAAAGAATAGGGGGGAGAAAAAAAACTCCCACCTTCTCTTCTGCCACCGTGTATTCACCGCTTGCAGACAAATTGTCTGCTGGAAAAAAAAAAAGCCTGATGAGACATGCCGGGTGCAGCAGGAAAGACATTTATTAGCATAGTTTGATTTTGATTCATCACCGGCGCCCGATGCGCGTGCAGAGCGGCGCTATCAAAACACTTTTGACTTCCTAATGGAATAGTCCATTAAGAGGCACAACAAAAAAACGGCTTCAAGTGGCGCCGCAGTTGAAATCGTCGCCACGTAATAAATGAACAGCAAAGTGCAGCAACAAGCGTGTTGTTTACATTTGGTAGAATGTAGCAAAAGCGGTAGCATCAAAAGTTTGTCAGCTTTTGGATGCCAGGTGGCAAGAAGGATTACATTAAGACAATTAAGAGTAAGATGAGGGGGCCCGTGTTGGCTAGTCAATGCTAATCAGTCGCTGGAGCGGCTGAGAAGCTTCCGGTCTGCCACCGTGTGTGCTGAAATGACACTTTGCTAGCAGTGGTTTAGCATTTTGGATGAATTCCATCATTTCAGAATCCAAAAGTGCTTTGACAATGACCATTTTTTACTTTAAGTACCTTCATGCTAATCCCACAGACACGCTAACGGTTAGCATCTCAATGTTGACAGATATTTCCAGCATGAAACTGGGCGACTGAACGTCCCTCAATGTTAACACCATAACACAACGCAACGGTTGCCATGACATTTACAAAGACATGAAATATTCAAATATGAACTGCACCGCTTCCACGGATTCACATCAAGACGCCAGCAGAGAAGACGAGCAAAGACAAAGGCGAGGGTGTTAATCACGACAGGGATTAGCAAAAGCCATGTGAGCGAGCTGCTCGTTTTCAGCACGGTTACACTCTCTGTCTTCACATTTGCCAGCTAGCTCCTTAGGTTTTATTGCTACGAGAGACTCATTGAGGGCAAACTGCTAGCTTGCTTGCTTGCTTGCTTTGGCAATATAACGTGTCAGCCGACATGTTGTGCATTACTGCCACCATCTGGACCGGAGTGGATTTTTTTAATTACTATTATTTTTATTTTGTCCCTGTGGAGACAAACACAATGTCACCTACAGGTTCCTAGAAAGCGCCTGTTTATTACCAAGAGCTTTTTTTTCTGTGCTTTATTGCAGTCTAACACAAAAACGATAACCAGTCAGTGGCAATTCTTGCAGGCACGCAAATTCAATAGGCCGAAGGTGTTACAGGAATGTGTGAATGCGGACGATTGATCGGTAGGACTGTACTGCGTACCTTGTGAAAAGAAAAATTTCTGCCACTTTTCCAAGGGCTTGACTCAAACGCGGGCAGGCAGTATGCAGCTGCTGACACAATCCAGCCTCATCTTATTTTTACACTTCACAAGCTTATCTTTCCTGGGACCTTATTCAAAAGTAACAAATTTGAAATGCATACATCCTTGATGTTGAGCCTCCTGGCTCTACCTTCATTTTTCCACTTTCTTTAACGGGTGCAGAACTCGCCTGAGAGGCAAACTATAGATTCGGAGCTTATCTGTCAAATGGGATGAAAGTCAGCCAGGCTTACACACATCTAACAATGCGTTCAAAAAAAGGGCAGATAAATACGTCTGCAATCCAGAGTTTTCAGGTTTTATCCGGGAAAACAGCAACATTTCTGCGGACAGCGAGAGCAAAGCAGCCAGGGAGTTGAAATTATTGGACATAGAAGCAACTATTCCAATCTAATCGGATGAACTACACGAGTAGCAAAAAACAATCCCAAAGCATTAGTTGATTTCAAACAGGATCAGCATCCTCTAAACCGAGTTTGGGGGGAAAATTTCCTGTGAACGCCAGAGCAGCCAATTGCTTCCACTGTAAATATTGTTAGCATAAGCCCAAGCTAGCCAAACTGTGTGCCTCACACCCTCGGGTGCTAATGCTATGCACTGAGCTGTCAGATTAAGGCTCATTTACTCCCAGCAGGGTCTTCAATTAGCCACAATTAATACGCCCGTCAGTGCTCCTGTTTTAAGGGAAACTAGATCCGTCAACATTAAGAGAAGACAGTAGTGAAATCTATCCGGGTGCCAACAACAAATTAAAACAGAGGCTGAGAATTGAACACGATTGACATTTTAGCTAAATGCAAACCTACCCAAAATTCGACACAACGTCACACTGTTTACTTGTCAAGGTTTAACATTCTGTCAAGCAATATTGTTCGTCGAGGTCGTTGAGATTTCACAATTGGAGCTGAAATCAAAAGCAGCCATGCAGCTGCTGGATCAAAGATGGGAAACAAATGGAAGCGAAGGAGAGGGAGAATATTTCCTAGCAAAACGATCTCCTGGCCACCAGTGGAGATGATCTATGTCCCCTGATGGGCACTACAGATTGCTTTTTTCCCCCCATTGCCCTTTAATCGGAGCTATAGATAGAAAGACATCATTTTATGGATTAATGCCGAGACCCCATTGGTGCAGAAAATCAGAAAGGGTAGACCAAAACATTTTTTGCACAACACAAAGATGTCAAATGGAAATTCATCTTTCATTTTGTCATGTGATGATATCAGACAAGGGTGTAAAATGCTGTGCTAACCAACAAATGAGATCTCGAGTTATGTGTATATGAGGTCACAGTGACCTCGTCTGTTCTTTGATAAAACAATCGACGAGCGCGTAGGGAGATCAAAAATTCCAACTGGCCGTCAACAGAAACACTTTGCCGGATTTCAGTGCGCTTCACCATTCACCACTCTGCCGGCGACACAGGAAGATAAACGGTAAACTAGCAAAGCCACTTTCACATATAAAAGCCGCTTGTAGAGAAAGTCAAAGATACAAAGAAATGCGTAACTCACATGTACTTGCAGCAACTACTACCAACAACTTAAGGAAAATCAACAAACTAGTTCTGAATCTAGTCCAGACAAAAATTGACTCCGCATCTCTTTGACGGCTTTATCCTTGATGCCTATGTCCGACAGGGAAAGGCAAATCCAGCTCTAATCTTACCATCAGAGAGTCAAAAAGCAAATGTTGACCGTCATCATTCACTTGGCACTAAAAATGGATCTGGAAAGCGACCAACGGCATGGCATCGAATAACGAGTTTGGTACGTTTGCGTCGGTCTTGCCTGGTAAAGCTCAACTGTTGATGATTTATTCACGTTGTCATGCTCTGTCTTCCATCCAGACAAATTCCTAATTCGCAAAGGAAGCACTCTTGGCCACTCCTACAAGGTTGAAGATTTTCTCGGCGAGGGTAGCTTCGGAATCGTCGCCAAATGCCGTTGCGCAAAGACCGGCAAGATATCGGCCATCAAGGTTAGCAAGAATCATCCGAAAGTACTGCACCAGGCAAGGGAGGAAATCGCCGTTCTGAAACAACTCCAGCGTCTGGATCCAGATCGGTGTCACATTGTCCGCTGGATTGACTTCTTCTTTGACAAATACCTCATCTGCTTAAATTTTGAACTTCTTGACCAGAGCCTGAATGAATTCCAGCAGGAGCAAAACCTGCCCACACTTTCAATCTGTCAAATTGCTCGGATCTTGTACCAGATGGCCACGGCGCTCCGACATCTGAGTGACGTTCGAATCGTGCATACGGACATCAAAACCGATAACATCATGGTGGTGGACCGCCATCGGCTGCCGCTCAACTTTAAGCTTATTGACTTTGGTTTGGCCAAAAACGTGCGTGATCTGAAACCTGGGGACTATGTCCAGACTTCGTGGTATAGAGCTCCGGAGGTAGTCCTGGGTGCTCCCCTCAGTGAGGCCATGGACATGTGGTCCCTTGGGATTGTGGCGGTCAAGCTGGCTACGGGCTACCATCTCTACCCGGGGGACTCTGACTACGACAGTTTGACTTACATGATTCAAACCCAAGGCCAGCTGTCCAAGTCCATGCTGGACCGCGGACTACGAACTGGAGCTTACTTCAAGAGACAGGTCATGGCTCCTCAAGGCTGGAAACTGAAGACTCCAAAGGAGATGGGGTACGACTCTGCCGTCCAAGTCAGACCCTTAAATCTCAAGTCCCTCAAGGAGATCGAGGTAGTTCAGAAAACGGGAGAAGAGCGCAAACGGTGTCTCTTTGTAGATCTGGTCACCAAGATGCTTCAGCTGG
Organism: Syngnathus floridae; assembly: GCF_059516105.1. Taxonomy (NCBI): domain Eukaryota; kingdom Metazoa; phylum Chordata; class Actinopteri; order Syngnathiformes; family Syngnathidae; genus Syngnathus; species Syngnathus floridae. Next base: position 7,388,146 of record NC_142431.1, read on the forward strand.
ACCCCGATCTCCGTATTAAACCAGCGGACTTTTTGCGGCACTCTTTTTTCAAACCCAGCCGCCCACGGGACCATACAGCGGGACGAACTTTCACCGGAGGGACTGGATCGCAGCGTGACCAGCACGCGGACATAAGAGCCAGGTCTAAAGACGGGTGCTTGAAAGGACTCTTCAGGAAGATTCAAGGAGCTTTTACGGTAAATTAAAAGGAAACAATCGAATACCGTCTAAGTAGGTCATTTCAGGCCACTTCACAGGAACGGCTAAGCTTCTTCTTCTAACACCATCTGTCATCTCAAGGTGACACCCACGACAGAGTTCTAGTAGAGTTCTTTTCTCACCCTCACTGTAACACCCTTCCCCGTTGCCAGTGGTCCTCTCAAGAGCACGGAAATACTCTGACGCCTTGTTTTATTTGCCCCTATCTTCATGTCATCTAATTTCCAAGCTTAGCATTCTAACTAAAGTGCCCATTTTGAAAGCCAAAGCGCAACAGAACTCACGGTTCTGGAAAAAAAAAAATCAAACCAGATTCTTAAATATATATATACAAGACTCTGGCTCAAAACTTGTATAAATTTGACAGACACGCTTGTTGCGTAACTTGCCTCTATATCACCTTGAATGTGCAAAAATGGTTGCTTTTCACACATGACGTAACTGAATGTGTCTGGCGTGTTAAAAAAAACATCCAAGATGTATTTTTTGTCTCATCGTTTAAGAATCTCAGTTTTGATTTAGCTGCTACAACAAATAAACCGATGCACAATTAGCTTCAACGTACCGCAAGCCGCCTGTACTTATCCAATCGGCTGAAAATTGTTCCCTCTGATATTTCACCTAATTATTCAAAACCACCCAGCGAATCCACATGAGCAAATTATTCCAGGAAACCAACGAGAGAAAAAAAAAAAGCGTCAGTCCCCTCATGAGTGACATGGTTAAGCGCTTCCTTAATAGATCATGCAAATCGGGCCGAGCGTTTTAGCAGGAGGGATCATCACTATGATGCCTTCTCAGGTTTCCTGCTAACTCGTCTTTAATTGATGAGCGCAGTCATCGAGCCAAATTTCCAAATGAGGTTCGGTGATGGCCCCAGCTGCATAAATTAAAAGGCCCCAAGTCGCCTAATTGCACCAATTAGCATGAGCGTGGTGGCACAGGCGCTAATCGGGGTTACGATTCCGCGCTTGAGAGCGTAAACGAGTTGTTTTTTCAACAGGTCAGCAAAATTGTGACATCAGAACCAGAGGTGAATGATTTTGAAAATAATCTAATTGCAGTTATTATTTCAAGATCCTCTTTATTACACCGAGCAATATCAGATTTATTGTACACAAAAATTGGTAGGTCAAGCCCAACTTGTCAGTGCACGTTACACAAAGCCACCAAAATCCCAAAAGACTTGTTGATGCGGGCCCGCGAGCCTCCGGACTGATAATCAATCTGATAACAGTGTTAGATTAAGCAGCTGTCACCAGGCTGATGATAAAATATGTGCCAGAACCATAAATAACCGCAATCACTGATAGCTTCGCTGATAGTGCTGTCACCGCCGTCAACATCGAACATTAGTGCAACAAGCGTTGTTGTTTTTTTTACCTTCCCTCTTTCGATAATCTTTTGCTACTGAGCTGCTCATTCGAATGCCAACAGCAGATGTTGAGACAAATCCCCAATGTGCCCCTTTATTTTTATTTTTTTTTTTTCGTGTCTCTGCTAGAAAGCCACCACAATGGGAAACAATTTGTGTAGGTCAAGATTCTTGAGATTATGACTCCTTGCTCTTCTTGCCAAGGCGCCAACACGTTTAGCGCTTTATTAATGCAGTCCAACAGCAAATCATTCATTGGAACTCAAGCGGGTAATTGATTCAATGCCTCTACGGAATGAAGACATCACGAAATGCGACCGAGACACTAAAAAGGCCAGCGAGGTGAATCCAGGTGGAACCGGAGGAACAAAGTGGGAAATGAAGTCGGCGTCTTTAAAGTCGCAGATTGACAGATTCATTAAGCATTTACGCCACAGATTGAAGGTCCAATTAATGAGGTTTAGAGAAGAGCACTGATAAGAATAGCAACAGTGGGGTCATTCTGGTCAATCTTAACCTATCTAAAGTGCGATGTTAGCATAGCTCGCTACTTTGAATGCTCTTCACTTGTGCGAGCGAGCAGGTGAAATCCACGGCCAGGCCAACAAGTCATTCGGTTGTCAGCCAGGTGGGGGGTGGGGGAGCGAACAACGCACCTCTGCAACATTGACATACACACCGAGCGGCAACGTGATGAGCCTCAAAGATGGAGGGAGGAAAACGAAGCAGATGGCCCTGAAAATCTAAATGATGAGGAAGACAGCAAAGAATAAATAAGCGTATGGATTGCCAACAGAAATGCAAATATAATTACCCTAGACAATGAAAGCGTGCCTTGAATATACCTGTCAGGGATTGGAATGGAGCAGGGCGACCAAATGCAGCTTGGACCAGGGTTTATTGAGGGAAAAGGTAGTTGGACGGGAGGATGAAGGGGAACAGACGGACAAACTAACTCAGTGCTTCTCAAATAGTGGGGCGCGCCCCCCCGATACCAAGGTGTGACACCAGGGAACATGCTTTTCTTTTGGCTGTACTAGATTAAATGGTAATTAGACAGCCACTGCAGTAGGTGGGAGTGGCTGTATCACTGTAAGAGTGTGCGCAAGGAGTAGTCGCTCTACAGCAGGGATCATGAACCTTTTGTTGGATTTTGTCCACAATTTAGGGAGCGCGTTATCTGCGCCTCACGGCAAAAGCCATTGCCAATCACCTGTTATCCAATTTACTCACTGCGTGCTCGTTTGATTTCTTCAGCTTTAGGAAAATGCTAAGACACTGACGCACAAATTAGACTTACACAGGTTGGTTGAGTTCAATCACAATCCTTGGTCAGACAGCTCTGTTTTCAGGAAAGTACAATACAGCGCTGGGCCCTTCAAGAGCGGAAAGTCTCCATTCAGAAAAGGCAACATTCAACGTTTTTTGGTCAGCTTATATTCAGTTGCACATGCCAGTGTGGGGCGAGTTTGATGGGTGATGAGTCTTTGGGGCGGGGCAAGTTCGCAGGAGAGTCTGATTCCATCGGAGTGGGTGCTGGTTCGGTGAGAGCTGGTTCCGTGGGGTTGGGTGCTGATTATGGGCGATTCGATGTGTGGGGGCTGTTGTTTTCCTTTCCGTCTTTCAGCCTTGACGATCATCTTTGGCTGGGCTGTCTCCCTCTGGCACCTGCTGGTTTTATCTCCAAGTGACCTTCCTGTAAACATTCTCCTCCATTCTTGCACATACACTGTCTCACCTAATTCTTTCATCATTCTTTCAATTTTGTCATTTTGTACGAAATTGTGTGAGCTTTTGGCTGTGACATCATTAATCTATTACTGTTCCCTGACTATGCAAAGTTTGTTCTTTTGATTTCCATGTACTTGCTTACGTCATCATATTCTTAGTTTAATCATGCTTTCAACCATATCTTTTCTTTGTTAGGCAAAATATTTCCCTCTGTCCAGAACGTTCAGTAGTAAACGAAAACTGGCGTGTAGCATTAGTCAAAACATAAGATACAATCAAGCACTGAACATTTTTAGACGACTTTGGCAGTGTCCGTGATTTAGAAAATCATCAGGCATGCATTAAACAGTTCCTTAAGGGTCATTAAGCTATTCAGGCAATATATCAAAAAACATTTGTTATTTCAAAGTGCTCAGAAATATATCAGATCATAAAGTTATAAAAACCTTTCTCATTACCATCCAACCATCTTCTTCCGCTTATCCGGGGTCGGGTCGCGGGGGCAGCAGCTTTAGGAGGGACTCCCAGACTTCCCTCTCCCCAGCCGATTCATCCAGCTCATCCCAAGGCGTTCCCAGGCCAGCTGAGAGACACAGTCTCTCCAGCGCGTCCTGGGTCGTCCCCGGGGTCTCCTAACGGTGGGACATGCCCGGAACACCTCCCCAGGGAGGCGTCCAGGAGGCATCCTGATAAGATGCCCGAGCCACCTCATCTGGCTCTTCTCAACGTGGAGGAGTAGCGACTCTACTCCGAGTCTCTCCCGGATGACCGAGCTTCTCACCCTATCTCTAAGGGAGAGCCCGGACATCCTGCGGAGAAAACTCCTTTCGGCCGCTTGTATCCGGGATCTCGTTCTTTCGGTCACGACCCATAGCTCGTGACCATAGGTGAGGGTAGGAGCGTAACTCGACCGGTAAATTGAGAGTTTTGCCTTTTGGCTCAGCTCTCTCTTCACCACAACGGACCGGTACAGGGTCCGCATTACTGCCGACGCTGCACCGATCCGCCTGTCGATCTCGCGCTCCATCCTCCCCTCACTCGTGAACAAGACTCCAAGATACTTGAACTCCTCCACTTGGGGCAGGATCTCATCCCTGATCCGGAGAGGGCATTCCACCCTTTTCCGATCGAGGACCATGGACTCGGATTTGGAGGTGCTGACCCTCATCCCGACCGCTTCACACTCGGCTGCGAACCGTTCCAGCGAGAGCTGGAGATCACGGCCTGAAGAAGCCAACAGCACCACGTCATCTGCAAAAAGCAGAGACGCGATGCTGAGGTCCCCAAACCGGACCCCCTCAACGCCTCGGCTGCGCCTAGAAATTCTGTCCATAAAAATCATGAACAGAATTGGTGACAAAGGGCAGCCTTGGCGGAGTCCAACCCTCACTGGGAACGAATCCGACTTACTGCCGGAAATGCGGACCAGACTCTGGCATCGGTGATACAGGGACCGAACCGCCCTTATCAGTTGGCTCGGCACCCCGTACTCCCGAAGCACCCTCCACAGAACCTCTCGAGGGACACGGTCGAACGCCTTCTCCAAGTCCACAAAACACATGTGGACTGGTTGGGCGAACTCCCATGCACCCTCGAGGATCCTGCCGAGGGTGTAGAGCTGGTCCACTGTTCCACGGCCAGGACGAAAGCCACACTGCTCCTCCTGAATCCGAGGTTCGACCTCCCGACGGACCCTCCTCTCCAGCACCCCTGAATAGACCTTACCAGGCAGGCTGAGGAGTGTGATTCCCCTGTAATTGGAACACACCCTCCGGTCCCTCTTCTTAAAGAGGAGAACCACCACCCCAGTCACGCCAAAACATGCGGCCGCAAATCCGATGAAACGACTCCAAAGTTGATCATCGAACTGCGGCCTAGGGTGTCCTGGTGCCAAGTGCACACATGGACACCCTTATGTTTGAACATGGTGTTCATTATTGAAAATCCGTGTCGAGCACAGAAGTCCAACAATAGAACACCGCTCGGGTTCAGATCGCCCTTCCAGGTCTCACTGTCATTGCCCACGTGAGCATTGAAGTCACCCAGTAGAACGATGGAGTCCCCAGAAGGAGCGGTCTCCAGCACTTCCTCCAGGGACCCCAAGAAGGGTGGGTACTCTGAGCTGCCGTTTGGTGCATAGACACAAACAATAGTCAGGACCCATCCCCCCACCCGAAGGCGGAGGGAGGCTACCCTCTCGTTCACCGGGGTGAACCCCAATGTGCAGGCGCCCAGCCGGGGGGCAATAAGTATACCCACACCTGCTCGACGCCTCTCACCGTGGGCAACTCCAGAGTGGAAGAGAGTCCAGCCCCTCTCGAGAGAGCTTGTACCGGAACCCAAACTGTGCGTGGAGGCTAGTCCAACTATATCTAGTCGGAATTTTTCTGCCTCGCACACAAGCTCGGGCTCCTTTACAGCCAGAGAGGTGACATTCCATGTCCCAAGAGCCAGCTTCTGCAGCCGGGGATCAGACGGCCAAGGTCCCTGCCTTTGGCTGCCGCCCAGCTCACATTGCACCCGACCCCTTCGGCCCCTCCCACAGGTGGTGAGCCCATGGGAAGGGGGACCCACGTTTCCTTTTCGGGCTATGCCCGGCCGGGCCCCATGGGCGAAGGCCCGGCCACCAGACGCTCGCCTTCGAGCCCCGCCTCCAGGCCTGGCTCCAGAGGGAGGCCCCGGTGACCCGCGTCCGGGCGAGGGAAAACGAAGTCCATTTATTTCAATCGTCATAAGGGGCTTCTGTGAGCCGTGCTTTGTCTGGCCCCTCACCTAGGACCCGTTTGCCATGGGTGACCCTACCAGGGGCATGAAGCCCCCGACAACATGGCTCCTAGGATCATAGGGGCACGCAAACCCCTCCACCACGATAAGGTGACGACTCACGGAGGGGCTTTCTCATTACCACTTATCAAAAATGTCTAGTTATGTCTTCTTTATTGATTTGGTGTGTAGGTATAATTATATGGTTAAAATGTTTCTTTTATTTATTTAATATGTGAATATGCTTGTCTGCTTATGTACTTTATTCAATGAGGTTTGAGCATATCTGTTTTTGTAGCTAGGCAGGACTTTTTGTATTTCGACCCCATTCCTTCACTTTCTTAAACCGAAAGCTACTTTCTGGGTACTGATTAAGGCAAAGGGCTACGAGTTTGACACACACTTCTGAAATAGCCAATTTGCTCAATTTAGCTTTCACTATGTGTTATTATTGTCATTTCCAGTTCACATGTGTGATTTTAACAAGAATAGCAAAAATACAGTCAAAACTCGGTTTTCGACCACAATCCGTTCCAGAAGGCGGTTCCAGAAGCGAATCGGTCGAATTCCGAATCTATTTTTTCCATTACAAATAATGTAAAAAATTTTAGTCTCTTCCAAGACTAAAGAAAACGCCTTTTTTTTTTTTTTTTTTTAGCATTTTTTCATTTGCGCATTATTGTCTGGTCGCTCAACTGCAGCGCACCGCCAAACACGTAACCGTAGCGCGTCGCCGACCGCGCAACTGCACCGCGCTGGTCACATTATTGTGTTTTTATTTAGAAAATATTTTTAAAGTCCTGATGTACTTTCCAAAATTGAAGTGGACCTCAGTGCGCAGGGAGCTTAATTTTGTCCGATCGCGCAACCGCAGTGCTCCGGGCGCTCACTGTCGCATTGCTTTAAGAGCGTCTTTGTGTTTTAGGACGGCTTTACTGCTCCCACTTGCTTTCTTTGGAGGCATGATTAGGGGGTTAATACAATCCTCAAAGTAACGAAAATACAATAACAACGGAGTCAGTCGGCATCCGAGCCGCACGGTCGGGTTTTCTCAGGTCCTCCCAGCTCATCTCGCGAGGTTCGACCTCTGAATTTTGTTCGACAACCGTAGCAAAAAAATTTCGAATTTTTTGTTCGAATTCCGATTTGTTCGAGAACCGGGACGTTCGAAAACCAAGGTTTGACTGTAAAATAAATAGATGCAGCTCACTGACAAGTGCCGCTATTTAAGCTAATTTTAGAACAGTCCTGCGGGTGACTCATGCGGTCCTCACGAGCGACCTGGTGCCCGCGGGCACCGTGTTGGTGACCCCTGCTCTACAGTGTAGAGCGCACGGAACATACGCACACACAGCACAGAGCAGGCAATAAAAAGGGCAGTGGGACACCATGGAAAAATATCTAACAGGGTTGAAAAGAACGGCGGAGAGAGACAGAGATAAGAGAATTGAGAGTTACACGAAAGCTAAAACAAGGAAATATGCCGAAGCGTACGTAGCGCTTGGCTTCATTGTGACTACGATGGGAGACGAGGAAAGACCGGTTTGTTTACTGTGCCTTACAATGTTGGCAGCGGACAGTATGAAGCCAAATAAATTAAGGCGACACTTATAAAGTCATTGCACCTCAATCATGCTAAGATGCCAAAGGGTTTTTAGCGAAAACGGGCAGAATATTGTGAACAATCATCCCACTTTGTGAATGCTACTTCAGTCAATCAGCAAGCACTGTATGCATCATATAAAGCAGCGTACCAAATTGCTCAGTGCAAAAAAAAAACACACACACCATTGCAGAAGAGCTGATATTACCTGCAGCCGTGGATATGGTCTCCGTCATGTTGCCTCATTTTCAAAAACTGCACAAATTGTTCTATTCATTTTTTGTTTTGTAGGTTAAAATGTTTTATGTATTGTGCTCCTGAGTTAATATTGCTGATTACTTTGAATTTAATATTTATTGCTGTTATTTAATTTAATGTTATGTATGTTTATTATTATTTTATTGAAATTTTTTCAGCATAAAATGGCAGTTGGTCAAGAATGTTAATAGTTTGAATGATTATAATTTATTTTTTAATATCAGGCAAAGTGATGCACTTTGAATCTGTTCTGTTACAGACTAAAAAACAACGTTATTAATAAAGTTATTCTTTATTGTAAGTTGATCTTTCCTTTTTATTTATTTTTTTGTTTTCTTTACTGTTAATAACATGAGGGGGGAGGGGCGCAAAATGTTTTCTTCTCCCTAGGGTGGCATCACAGAAAATAATTGAGAAGCATAGAACTAACATAACGACCTAACAAAACAACAACGTGACCGACCGACAGACTGGCTCACCGAAACGGAACTAACAAAGACAGGAAACAAGAAGACATGAGACGACAACAACGATCCAACAGGGAGTGACAGACAGATAGGACTTAAATAAGAGACAGGTAACGAGAGGCAGGTGACTGTGATTAGTACATTGATTGTGAGTAGACACAGGAAGGGAGGGGCGAGTACACAGACGCGGACAGAAACCATGACAACCTACACACAATAATATAACCGGGGACGAGTCGTGACGATACCACTAATGACATTCTTGGCAATAAATAAATATATATATATATATATATATATATATACACACTACCGTTCAAAAGTTTGGGGTCACCCAAACAATTTTGTGTTTTCCATGAAAAGTCACACTTATTCACCACCAAACGTTGTGAAATGAATAGAAAATAGAGTCAAGACATTGACAAAGTTAGAAATAATGATTTGTATTTGAAATAAGATTTTTTTTATATCAAACTTTGCTTTCGTCAAAGAATCCTCCATTTGCAGCAATAACAGCATTGCAGACCTTTGGCATTCTAGCTGTTAATTTGTTGAGGTAATCTGGAAAAATTGCACCCCACGCTTCCAGAAGCAGCTCCCACAAGTTGGATTGGTTGGATGGGCACTTCTTGCGTACCATACGGTCGAGCTGCTCCCACAACAGCTCAATGGGGTTCAGATCTGGTGAATGCACTGGCCACTCCATTACCGATAGAATACCAGCTGCCTGCTTCTGCTCTAAATAGTTCTCGCACAATTTGGAGGTGTGTTTGGGGTCATTGTCCTGTTGTAGGATGAAATTGGCTCCAATCAAGCGCTGTCCACTGGGTATGGCATGGCGTTGCAAAATGGAGTGATAGCCTTCCTTATTCAGAATCCCTTTTACCCTGTACAAATCTCCCACCTTACCAGCACCAAAGCAACCCCAGACCATCACATTACCATACCCAGTGGACAGCGCTTGATTGGAGCCAATTTCATCCTACAACAGGACAATGACCCCAAACACACCACCAAATTGTGCGAGAACTATTTAGAGCAGAAGCAGGCAGCTGGTATTCTATCGGTAATGGAGTGGCCAGCGCAGTCACCAGATCTGAACCCCATTGAGCTGTTGTGGGAGCAGCTCGACCGTATGGTACGCAAGAAGTGCCCATCCAACCAATCCAACTTGTGGGAGCTGCTTCTGGAAGCGTGGGGTGCAATTTCTCCAGATTACCTCAACAAATTAACAGCTAGAATGCCAAAGGTCTGCAATGCCGTAATTGCTGCAAATGGAGGATTCTTTGACGAAAGTAAAGTTTGATGTAAAAAAAATCTTATTTCAAATACAAATCATTATTTCTAACCTTGTCATTGTCTTGACTCTATTTTCTATTCATTTCACAACGTTTAGTGGTGAATAAGTGTGACTTTTCATGGAAAACACAAAATTGTTTGGGTGACCCCAAACTTTTGAACGGTAGTGTATATATATATACACACACACACACATATATATACATATACATATATATACATATATATACATACATATATATATATATATATATATATATATATATATATATATATATATATATATATATATATATATATAAAAACTTTTTCCTCACCCCCCGTGGGTGGTATCTTTTTCCCTTCAAGCTCGGGTCCTCTACCAGAGGCCTGGGAGCTTGAGGGTTCTACGCAGTATCTTTGCTGTTCCTAGTACTGCACTTTTCTGGACTGAGATGTCAGATGTTTTTCCTGGGATCTGTTTGAGCCACTCCTCCAGTTTGGGGGTTACTGCCCCTAGTGCTCCAATGACCACAGGTACCACTGAAGTCTTAACTCTCCAGGTCTTCTCCAGCTCTTCTCTGAGCCCTTGATATTTCTCAAGTTTCTCATGTTCCTTTTTCCTAATGTTACCATCATTTGGGATGGCTATGTCAACCACAACGGCTTTCCTCTGCTCTTTGTCCACTACCACAATGTCCGGTTGGTTCGCCATTACCATTCTGTCTGTCTGGATCTGGAAGTCCCAGAGGATCTTGGCTTGGTCATTCTCTACCACCTTTGGAGGTGTTTCCCACTTGGATCTTGGGACTTCCAGTCCATACTCTGCACAGATGTTCCTGTACACTATTCCAGCTACTTGGTTATGGCGCTCCATGTATGCTTTACCTGCCAGCATCTTACACCCTGCAGTTATGTGCTGGATTGTCTCAGGACCTTCTTTGCACAATCTACACCTGGGGTCTTGTCTGGTGTGGTAGATTTGGGCCTCTATTGCTCTGGTGCTCAAGGCCTGTTCTTGTGCAGCCAGGATCAGTGCCTCTGTGCTGTCCTTCAGACCAGCTCTTTCTAGCCATTGGTAGGATTTCTGGATATCAGCTACTTCAGCTATGTTTCGGTGGTACATCCCATGTAGGGGCTTGTCCTCCCATGATGGTCCCTCCAGCACCTCATCTTCCTTTGATGCCCATTGTCTGAGACATTCACTGAGCACGTCATCCGTTGGGGCCTTATCCCTGATGTACTTATGGATCTTGGACGTTTCATCTTGGATAGTGGCTCTCACGCTCGCTAGTCCTCGGCCTCCTTCTTTACGGCTCGTGTACAGTCTCAGGGTGCTGGACTTGGGATGGAACCCTCCATGCATGGTTAGGAGCTTCCGTGTCTTGATATCTGTGGTCTGTATATCTTCCTTTGGCCACCGTATGATTCCTGCAGGGTATTTGATTACTGGTAGGGCGTAGCTGTTAATGGCTAGGGACTTGTTCTTGCCATTGAGCTGACTTCTTAGGACTTGCCTTACTCGATGGAGGTATTTGGCTGTGGCTGCTTTCCTTGTTTCCTCGTCAAGGTTGCCATTTGCCTGTGGAATTCCAAGGTATTTGTAGCTGTCCTCAATGTCTGCTATTGTTCCTTCTGGGAGTGAGACCCCCTCTGTGTGGATTACCTTTCCTCTTTTAGTCACCATGCGGCCACATTTCTCAAGTCCGAATGACATTCCGATGTCAGAGCTGTAGATCCTGGTAGTGTGGATCAGGGAGTCAATGTCCCGCTCGTTCTTAGCGTACAGCTTTATGTCATCCATGTAGAGGAGGTGGCTGATGGTGGCCCCATTCCTGAGTTGGTATCCATAGCCCGTCTTGTTGATTATTTGGCTGAGGGGGTTCAGTCCTATACAGAACAGCATTGGGGACAGAGCGTCTCCTTGGTATATACCACATTTGATGGTCACGTGTGCAAGTGGCTTGCCATTGGCTTCAAGTGTGGTTTTCCACTGTTTCATCGAGTTGGCGATGAAGGTTCTCAGAGTCCCATTGATGTTGTACAGCCTCAAGCATTCAGTGATCCAAGTATGTGGCATTGAGTCATATGCTTTCTTGTAATCAATCCAGGCAGTGCTCAGGTTGGTACGTCTAGTTCTGCAGTCTTGGGTGACTGTTCTATCCACCAGGAGTTGATGTTTTGCTCCTCTGGTATTTTTACCAATCCCTTTCTGAGCAGTGCTCATGTATTGATCCATGTGCCTGCTGATCTTATCTGATATTATGCCCGACATCAGCTTCCATGTTGTGGAGAGGCAGGTGATTGGCCGGTAGTTGGATGGGACTGTACCCTTTGATGGATCCTTCTGGATCAGGATCGTACGCCCTTGGGTTAGCCATTCAGGGTGAGTCCCATCCCTTAGCAACTGGTTCATTTGTGCTGCCAGGCGCTCATGGAGAGTTGTAAGTTTCTTGAGCCAGTAGCTGTGGATCATGTCAGGGCCTGGTGCTGTCCAGTTTTTCATTCCTGAGACTCTTCTCTGGATGTCTGCTACTGTGATGGTTACTGGGTTCTGTTCAGGGAGCTTGCTGTGGTCCTTTCTCAGAGCCACCAGCCACTGTGCATCCTTCTTATGTGATGCCTCCCGCTCCCATATATCCTTCCAGTACTGTTCAGTTTCCAGCCTTGGTGGGTCTGCTCTGCTATTATTCCCCTGCCACTGAGCGTACACTTTCGCTGGTTGTGTTGTGAACAACCTGTTTATTCGTCTGGCTTCATTCTCTCTTGTGTACCTCTTTAGGCGGCTGGCCAAGGCTTGGAGTCTTTGTTTGGCAGTTTCGAGTGCTTCAGGTATGGGCATCTGGCTGTATTTCTTGGGAACTTGCTTTTTCATTGCACCTTTCTGGGCCTCTGTCATTTGGCTCACTTCTCTCCGTGCTATCTTGATTTTGGCCTCCAGCCTTCTCTTCCATGGTGGGCACTGTTGTGGTCGCATATGGTCATTCTTCTTGCAGCCAAGCATTTCTAGGATCACTGCTGCTGAGGTGTATATATATATATATATATATATATATATATATATATATATATATATATATATATATATATATATATATATATATATATGTATATATATATATATATTCCCCTGAATATAATAGAGGAATATAGCAGAGCAGACCCACCAAGGCTGGAAACTGAACAGGACTGGAAGGATACATGGGAGCGGGAGGCATCACATAAGAAGGATGCACAGTGGCTGGTGGCTCGGAGAAAGGACCATAGCAAGCTCCCTGAACAGAACCCAGTAACCATCACAGTGGCAGACATCCAGAGAAGAGTCTCAGGAATGAAAAACTGGACAGCACCAGGCCCTGACATGATCCACAGCTACTGTCTCAAGAAACGTACAACTCTCCATGAGCGCCTGGCAGCACAAATGAACCAGCTGCTAAGGGATGGGACTCACCCTGAATGGCTAACCCAAGGGCGTACGATCCTGATCCAGAAGGATCCTTCAAAGGGTAAAGCCCCATCCAACTACCGGGCAATCACCTGCCTCTCCACAACATGGAAGCTGATGTCGGGCATAATATCAGATAAGATCAGCGGGCACATGGATCAATACATGAGCACTGCTCAGAAAGGGATTGGTAAAAATACCAGAGGAGCAAAACATCAACTCCTGGTGGATAGAACAGTCACCCACGACTGCAGAACCAGACGTACCAACCTGAGCACTGCCTGGATTGATTACAAGAAAGCATATGACTCAATGCCACATAGTTGGATCACTGAATGCTTGAGGCTGTACAACATCAATGGGACTCTGAGAACCTTCATCGCCAACTCGATGAAACAGTGGAAAACCACACTTGAAGCCAATGGCAAGCCACTTGCACACGTGACCATCAAATGTGGTATATACCAAGGAGACGCTCTGTCCCCAATGCTGTTCTGTATAGGACTGAACCCCCTCAGCCAAATAATCAACAAGATGGGCTATGGATACCAACTCAGGAATGGGGCCACCATCAGCCACCTCCTCTACATGGATGACATAAAGCTGTACGCTAAGAACGAGCGGGACATTGACTCCCTGATCCACACTACCAGGATCTACAGCTCTGACATCGGAATGTCATTGGGACTTGAGAAATGTGGCCGCATGGTGACTAAAAGAGGAAAGGTAATCCGCACAGAGGGGATCTCACTCCCAGAAGGAACAATAGCAGACATTGAGGACAGCTACAAATACCTTGGAATTCCACAGGCAAATGCCAACCTTGACGAGGAAACAAGGAAAGCAGCCACAGCCAAATACCTCCATCGAGTAAGGCAAGTCCTAAGAAGTCAGCTCAACGGCAAGAACAAGTCCCTAGCCATTAACAGCTACGCCCTACCAGTAATCAGATACCCTGCAGGAATCATACGGTGGCCAAAGGAGGATATACAGACCACAGATATCAAGACACGGAAGCTCCTAACCATGCATGGAGGGTTCCATCCCAAGTCCAGCACCCTGAGACTGTACACTAGCAGTAAAGAAAGAGGCCGAGGACTAGCGAGCGTGAGAGCCACTATCCAAGATGAAACATCCAAGATCCACAAGTACATCAGGGATAAGGCCCCAATGGATCACGTGCTCAGTGAATGTCTCAGACAATGGGCATCAAAGGAAGATGAGGTGCTGGAGGGACCATCATGGGAGGACAAGCCCCTACATGGGATGTACCACCGAAACATAGCTGAAGTGGCTGATATCCAGAAATCCTACCAATGGCTAGAAAGAGCTGGTCTGAAGGACAGCACAGAGGCACTGATCCTGGCTGCACAAGAACAGGCCTTGAGCACCAGAGCAATAGAGGCCCAAATCTACCACACCAGACAAGACCCCAGGTGCAGATTGTGCAAAGAAGGTCCTGAGACAATCCAGCACATAACTGCAGGGTGTAAGATTCTGGCAGGTAAAGCATACATGGAGCGCCATAACCAAGTAGCTGGAATAGTGTACAGGAACATCTGTGCAGAGTATGGACTGGAAGTCCCAAGATCCAAGTGGGAAACACCTCCAAAGGTGGTAGAGAATGACCAAGCCAAGATCCTCTGGGACTTCCAGATCCAGACAGACAGAATGGTAATGGCGAACCAACCGGACATTGTGGTGGTGGACAAAGAGCAGAGGAAAGCCGTTGTGGTTGACATAGCCATCCCAAATGATGGTAACATTAGGAAAAAGGAACATGAGAAACTTGAGAAATATCAAGGGCTCAGAGAAGAGCTGGAGAAGGCCTGGAGAGTGAAGACTTCAGTGGTACCTGTGGTCATTGGAGCACTAGGGACAGTAACCCCCAAACTGGAGGAGTGGCTGAAACAGATCCCAGGAAAAACATCTGACATCTCAGTCCAGAAAAGTGCAGTACTAGGAACAGCACAGATACTGCGTAGAACCCTCAAGCTCCTAGGCCTCTGGTAGAGGACCCAAGCTTGAAGGGAAAAAGAGACCACCCACGGGGGGTGAGGAGTATTTTTTTTTTATATATATACATACACACACACACACACACACACACACACACACACACACACACACACACACACACACACACACACACGCACACACATACATATACGTGGCAGACACACGAGTGGAACGCTGACAGCTTTAGTGCAGCGCAACAATTAAAAGTGTGCCCCATGACAGAATTGCTGGGGGAGGAACGAATATGCGACGTGCGCCAGCCCGGTGACAGCTCACGGTAGACGGCCGTTGATGGTTTTGAATATTAATAAGCACGTGAGGTACAGATTAAGAGGATATTAAACAGAGAAGCCAAAAGATACCAAGATAAAGAAAAAACATAAAAACTACTAAATAGGCAGTTTTTGTGTTAGCATTTTAAAGTGTGTAGCATTTGAGCTAACAGGCTTTCTCAAGACAGCTTATTAGACAAACAGAATATTTTTCAGCAAGTCATTTCTTTGTACATAAAAAAGACATTTCAGGGTTGCTTGATCTGTGTGCTTCCCCCACAAAGAGAATCTGGAGACGCAAAAAAAAAGTCTAATGCTGATGCTCGCATGCTGCTTTCTGGGCTCTCTTCATTTGCGCTTTATTCGTAGCCGTAAAAGACTTTTGTTGTCGTTGTAAAGAAGAAAAATACGTCGACAGCTGTCAGCCCATCAACATCACAACAGCTTTCATGTCATATACCCTTTCGCAAATAACA
Organism: Syngnathus floridae; assembly: GCF_059516105.1. NCBI lineage: Eukaryota > Metazoa > Chordata > Actinopteri > Syngnathiformes > Syngnathidae > Syngnathus > Syngnathus floridae. The sequence goes on from NC_142431.1 coordinate 7,404,052, forward strand.
CAGGGGGGATTTAATAACCTGTCAAGGCCGACACACCGTTACCAAAGTTGATTTATTTACATTCAAATCTTCCGAGTAGTCGATTGTTTTGCTTTGTGTAGCGTGCAGCCCTAGGTCAGGTCAGAAAAAAAAGTGATAAGCAAAGTTTGGTAATTGATAACTGGAGGACAATGTTAACCCGTAGAAATAATAATCAGACAGTTTAATTTATTCCCTTTGTCATAGCAAAGGTGTTGCTGAGAAAGACCTTCAGAGATCCTCACAGTTCCTTTTAGGATTTTTTTTTTTTGGGTGGGATGGGGGAGGCAGCTGCTGGCGTTTCCAAGGCAACTGTGTGATTTAGAAAGGATATTTGAACGTCAAAAGGGAGAAAAAAAAAAGCCGCAGGGCTACGTTGTAGCTTGCGAGTTTACTTTAAATGTGGGTCAGTCGTAATCTTCTATTAAGTCTTTCCCCTGGTGAGCCATATTCATTTGCATTTTTGCACCGCGCGCGTCCATTAGGAGTGCATCGTGCAGTCGCTAGACTACATGTGAATTGCAAGTATGAAGAAGATGCGAGGTGATAAATGGAGAGTAAATAAAGTTCGCTTTCAGTAGTGCCTGGCTAAACGAGGCCTTTTAATGCGCCACGCTGACAGGCCATTTTTAGAATATATGGATGAAAATAAGATCAGCCTAGTGAAGCGGAGGGAATAAAATATTTTTGCCCTACCTTAACCAGCATGAATTTAAAACAGACGCATAACTTTGCCTTTGCTAGCCCTATGCTAACACGTCAACGTGTTTGACCTGTTTTGCGCGCACCTGCGGATGATAAAGTTCAGCTGTTCACACTTGACCAAACAACCCACGTGCAGTAGAGCAACCAAATCAAACCTGACAAGTGTGAACATGGCCTTGAACGTCAAGTCGAGGCAAATTCGGCCATGTTTGAAAATGACTGTGGCGGCTCGGCATTATCTCATCATACTGTATGACTAAAAAGCATTTTCTCATTGTGCGCTAAAGATACATCGAGCCAGGAAAGAACATAATGGATTCGTGAGTGGTTCAACTCAAACAGTTGTAGGTCACAAGCAGTCCTCCTGACTTATTCAACTGTGGTTTTAGCACATCTTTCCAGCTAGTAATGATGCTTTTTCATCAGGGATCCACTGCAAAGTGAAGTGACACCTCAGCCAATATGAAATAATACTAGAGGAAAGCATAAAATTGCAGCCCCCCCCAAAAAAGTGTTCAAACTATTATAGTAGCTCTCATCAGGTAGGCTGAAGACTTCTATGTTTTTATTTATTTATTTCTATACTGTCTTCACAAAGCAAAACAATTTGACTCAACAGCGCCCCTGCTGGTTGCAGCCATCACTCACCAAATGCACAGTAGCAGACTGCAAGCCACCCGCTTGCAATTTGGTGGCAGTTTCAGCCACAACTAAATTTACTTAAAGGCAAGGGTGGCCCCCGTGTGCACGAACGTATGTCAAGAAACAGACGGAGCCACAAAGGTCAACTTTAAGCCTACTCAGGCGGCCGCATCCCACACGCCCTCCAGCTCTGTCTAAATAAAGTCAAAAAAGGCTGCTGTGCTTTTTCATCAGCGTGTTGAACTTAATCTAAGGGGTTCCCCGCAAACAGAGCTTTATGTGGTTTGGTGTTATGAGGATCATGTTTCTCAGAAAAGATGCTTGGCAAAAGCCGTGAGCAAAAAGCCAAACAAATAGAGGATGAATATAATCAGCTACAGCATCCAGCAAGCCATTCATTTGCTACAGCACTCGTCCTCATTCGTTCTTACGGGGGAGCTGCTATCCCTGCTGACTGCCAGCTGACAGAAAGATGAAAAAAAGAAAAAGAAAAAATAAGCCCTTAGCATTCCTGTTTTTGGTGCTTGTCTGATTTAAGTGCTAGCTCAGCCTGCAGATATGATTAAAACTTAAAATGTCAGGCATCATTCAAATCTCCAGGAATTCAGATATTTAACGGTTTACCACGCGACAGGGCAGGTGGCCGCCACAAGGTAGCGCAAATCTAAACCTCAACTTTCCAGCCTCCCGCATGCGCAAAAATAGCTTTGTAGTTTGTTCAAAAACACTGATAAACATTCCATAAACACGGGCTACAAAAACAGGGGGCAAAACTCGGATTTAAATAAGTCACAACTCAAGTCCCATTGACTATGTATTAAGACATTGTCGATCATTTTTTGCATTTAAATCATTTTTCAAACATGCTTCATATTTGTCACAGTAAAATGATAGTTATATAAATTACATATGTCGACCATCTTGCAAATTCACCTCTAACATTTTTTCCACACACCTACTGTGGATGCAACTGCAGTCCAGTACGTCACCTCCAAACAAGTCCAAACGCCTACACTACAATACTGTAGTTCAAAAATCCATATTTATCAAATAACATGACAAAAACGTGCCAACTTTAAATCAAATAAAAGCATTGTACTCACCTATGGCGTTACGCTCCTCAGCTCGGCAGTCGTGTTGAATACAGTCCGAGTTGTGTCTTTAAAGCAACTTGTCTTTAAAGCAAAAGTCAAGACAAAAATAAAGATGATTAATATTATTATTGGAATAGTGGTACAGAAAATGCATGGATGGATAGAATATGAATAAAGTAGAATAACATTCACCCTTTGACTCCATCTCGGGAGGGCTGCCATTTTGTCTGCACTGCCACCTGCTGGTGAATGACATTGACGTTACAGTTCCCACGAAGGCATCTTGAGTATGTCACGTGAACAATGGACTCAACCCATGTTGGTACAACAATATTTCATCAGATTAATATGAATATACGGAATCAACCCGTGCTGGCGCATCAATATTTCATCAGATTAAAATAAATATGAGGTAAAAAATTGTTTTTGAGTACCTTCCATCAGTGCCTATCAAGTACCTCCCTTACGACGTAGGCGGCAGGATCCCCCGCCACGCTTCCACGATGCTGGTCATTTGCGGTTGCCGTCGTCATGGCAACAGGATGGCTGACATGTCATGTACGAGCGGCGGATGGGGCCCGGCGTAGCCCTAACCTCTTCTCCCCTCCCCTGCCTGCACCAAACTGAGAGTATCTTGGCTTTATTCGACCCGGGTTCACAACAAACATGGCTTTCGTCAAAAAGTGAACGTGTCAACATGATTCAATTTGGCCTCTAGCATCCAGAACTGCCACGATAAAGGAGTGCATTCCCACTGATGAAGTGACCGGTACTAATTGGTACCCCCCCCCCCCCCCAATTATTTCCAATTAAATAACCCTCCTCATTTTACATCATTCAATCTTATTAATAAAGTCAATTATTTTGTGTTTGCTGCTTTCCAGTGCGTGAAAATAAACTACAAGCCCGGGTACATTTTCCACTTTTATTCCCCAACCCCACCCCCCCACCCCCATTGCACAGTTACTCTTCTACGTCCTAAATTCCCGTGATTGGCAGCAGATCCGAAAGATCCATTAACATCCAAGTGAAAGTTGCATAAAACTGTACAAGAAAAAGTCGGCTACTATGAGAAAAATACTGCAACCCACTCACACAACTGTTGACTGCAGGACGTAACATGACTGCGGTTGTCGTCTTCCACTCTCGCTTTCGTGTTTTTGTATTTGGTGATGGGACTAATACTGCGTACTGAAAGAAAGGTTGTGTGTCAGACATTTCACTTATTTTTCCTTGGAAGATTGACACAAAGTTAATGCAACGTAGCTATGTGGCTACAACAGTCACTGGAAGAACTGAAGAATTGATCTTTTCATCATATACAGCGAACCTCCACATATTCATAGGCATTATTAGAATTTGCAGATTTGCGTGTTACTTTGGTGCTCCCTCGTGGAATATTAGCGTCATCGTTGTTGGTAGGTTGAATAGGGTTTTTGTCTGCCTGTTAAAGTCTATGAGCATTGTGTTGATGCTTTATGTCAGTTTGAAGTACAAAATTACTTTTGGAGGGATACTAATTGTAAGCAAATTAATTTTTTTGGGACCAATCCCTCGTGAATTGCAGGGTTCGCTGTACATGTTGGATTTAAGTTGGTATGAAACACACCCAGCAGGACACAAAAACTGCAGAGCAAGACGTTTGCATTGTTCAACAATACGCAATAATGACGTAAGAGCACAACCCGAAAGTACAGACGGACAAAAGAGCAAACAGACGTGAAAACCATCAACCTTATTTGGAGTTGTAGTGAAGAGGAAAGTACAGCTTCATGAAATGAATGAGAAAATGAATCAGATACGGTTCAGTCATAAGAAAAAAGCGTTGCAAAGGACACAAACTTAAAAATTGCGTCTGAATACCAAAAGGGCAGGGGGAGAGAAATGTTGTGAATTAAAGCGCGATTGTAAAGTTACAAAGGAGTTTCAGTGGGAAAATATTTTTTGTCAATGCTATACTTTTCTCATATGACTATTCCAGTATGACTTTTTGAATGCAAATCTTTCTTCTCATTTATATTTCAACTTTAGCATAACTGTACAGCTTTTCTCCTCGTAATATTTAGACTTTATTCACGTAAAATGGCGACTTTCAGAAACTGGATTCTTTCAACATTCCAACTTTTATCCCCACAGAATTTTAATTAAAAAAAATACTTTATGGTTACCGTATTATACAACTCCCTCAAAATTTTGAGACTTCTTTCCGACTTATCCTTCATAAGGCTTTACCAACGTTACACTTTTTTATGCTCATAACATTCTGACTTTTCTCAAAACGACAAATCTATTCTTGTCACACTTTCTATTTATATTAATAAAATAATATTTGTTCAACTAAAATATAAGATAAGAAAATATAATCAACAGACATTATTAAAGTCAGCATTTCTTCTTTTTGAGATACTGCAAGTGAAAAAAATTGGCTCGTATTAATGATAATTTAATCTTAACTCAAGTCTTTGGCATCAGAAACAATAAATGACCTTTTCGCGCAATATTTGCATTTGTATAACGCACTAATACGTTCCAGATTGTCACACGTCATCGCTAAACCGTCCTGATAGTGAGATGGGAAGGGCGGGTGAATATCAATGTTCCTGACACGAAACAAAGTTACAAAAATAAAGGCTGTTGAATGTTTTTTTGACAGGAGTACACAGAATTAAAAATAATGATCCTAGCAGCATTTGTACACTAGAGAGAAATGTGGCTAATCAATGGGGGATACTCAATGGATGATTTCTGATTGATTAGATACTACATTATGCTTTGTTTAATCTTGCCCTCCTTGTAGATTCCAGCCCTTTTCATAAGGAGAACCCAAACGTGAGACGAAAGCCACGCATGCACGCACAAAAATAACTAAGTCCTTAACAAAAATATCACTTACTTTAACAACCATAGAAAAATAAGAGCTTTTCCAGTAATATTGACAGAGCTGTGAAACCAAACAATCTGTAATAAATACAGGAGTGATGAGAAGACAGAAAGGGATGAATTCATACAGGGGAAGGAGATAAGAGTCTGCAAGTGGGGGCAAGATGCCAAAAAAAAATCTCTCTGCATAGAGGCGTCACTGCGGTGTCCCTTCCAGTGTCCCTCTCCTTTTTTGTTTCCGTAGTGGTCGTCCTGAAGTGAAGTACAGCGTTGCAACATTTAGATTTGTATGTATACATCATGACATATTTTGAGATTTTTTTTTTCTTTGTTTGTACATTTGAACAGTATTCCCAAGTGTTCCCTATTAGTCAAGTTTAAATACTGACATCAGTCAAAGGACGGTTTGGCAAAATGAGAATGAAATCATAAATAAGAGACGGACGAGAGCACACGGACTCGCATACACACGCATGATGTACTTGCTTCCTGACACCCCCCCCCAACAACCGAGTGAGGTCCGACGAGTATGGGACATTGTGCTAAGGGAAGAAAATCCCAAGTGTCAGAGAGAGCCGAGAAAGGCTTGGGGTGGATGGCTGAACGGAAAAGAGCAGCGGGTCGCCATCATGACCAAGGTGGCCAAGGCCAATGCCCATCAGAACTGGTACCATTTTTTGTCTTTGCACTTCAGCATCATCTGGACAGAAAAAGAGACAGGTAAGAATAAAACTTACTTAACAACTTACCTAACAACACTGTCCTCTAGTGGTTACAGACAATATCTGTTACCTCATGGGCGTGCTTGGAAAAGGAGTCGGCGCTAGCCATCATGGCGGCCGTCCGCTCCTCCAGCTCGCCTAGCTTCTGCCCTCGCTCGTCCAGCGCTATCCGGGCGCGGGCCAGGTCGCCCACCACGCCGGAAGCCGTCCCCTTCATACCCTCGATGCCGCCGGGGCCGGGGATGTGCTGGGCCAGGCTCCGGGAAGCTCGTCCAGCGACTTCTTCGCCAACTGAGTTGCGAGAGGATTAGCATTAGCGCAAGAGTCCAATTTAAAACGATGTTAGCGCCGGTGCGACGTACATAGCTCTTCTCTGTCTAGCGACTGCGCTCCGCCCCCAAAGAGACCTTTGAAGAAGCCCCTGTTGGGGGCCTCGGGCGTCTCGACTGGTGTAAATAATTCACCAAGCATTTCCTGAAAATCAGACTGGTTGCAGTCAAAGCCTTGTCAATTATTAGCTCATGTTTTGGTCATGGGCTACACTGACCTGTAGGTTCTCACAGGTGTCCTGGCTGTACGTGATCCTCTGGATTTCAGTGGGGGAGCAAAGGTACATAGCCTGACCCAAGTTTGTGAAGCAGAAGGTCCTGGCTATCCTCATGTCCGTTAGAGGCAGATAGTTTACATCCATGAGGGGTCTTAGTCCCGGCAGACTGGACGAAGGAACAAGAAGGAGGAATTGCTCAAAGTGCCTCTGGCGGCGCGGCGCTAGCTGAAATGCGTTTGTCTCACCTGAGGGTCATGATATGGCCGTTAGCGCAAAAGCAGGCCAGACACACGCCTTGGCTCATCTGGACCACGTCTGCGCGTAAAACAAAGGAGGCCTCCGTGATACTGTGCTTGTAGATGCACGTCTGGCTGGGCAGCAACAGGACCTTGGCCTGCTTCTCTGAGCACATCACGGCGTAGTGGCTCTCGTTAAGATCCTGCGAGCCGGACGGCGAAAGTGACACGGGCCGACGCTTGCGGACCTTCTCCCGTTCTTCGCCGTCCGCCGAGACGTTGGGTTCGAACCAAGGCTCGTACGCGGGGGGCAAGACGGACCCGGTCGAGTCCAGGAAAGCCAACCGCAAGATGCTTCCCTTCAGTCGGATCAACACGCCTGACCGATAGCGGGGGGGTTAAAAGTTGTCAAAATAAAAGCGGCGGCGGCGAAATCGCTCCCAAGAGACAAGTCACCTGTGGGCGCAAGGAAAACAGGCTGCAGTTGCCTCTGCTCTCCAGGAGGTGGCAGCGTGAGGGGCAGAGTCAGCACGGCGCCCAGCGATGTGCCCAGGAACAGGCACGGCGATGGGGTGCCGTCGCCCTTGCGGGCATAGCTCTCGCAGAAATGGAAGGACAGGACAGCTTCTTTGGCCTCCTTGTCGATGCTGGTGACGCTAGAGGACCGCGAACGGCTGAAGGAATTGTCCCGGTGGTCTAGTGGGTTGGCACCCCGCGGCGGGCATACGGACAAGAGGACAGTGAGAGGGAAAAAAAAAAAAAAGAGGGAGGTAAAGAACCTGCACTGCAACATAGACACAACAGCTGGAGCTTAAGATCAGGGGATGCTTTGAGAATAATTGTCAATTTTGGCTATGTGAAGCCCTTTGAGACTGTTTGTGATTTAGGGCTATACAAATAAACTTGACTTGACTTAACAGCAGATAAACGCAGGCGGTAAAACCTAGTTCCGTTTTTCGCAGTGATGGTGCAAGGCAGGGGTGTCAAACAAATTTTTTTCGCGGGCCGCATTGTAGTCATAGCTTCTTTCGGAGGGCCATTATGACTGTCAACCCAAATAAATGTATGAGCACCTCATATCATATACAGTAAAAGCTACAAAACAAACTGACAAATAACTCGTTTTCAAATCAGACGAGTAAAAACTGGTCAAATATTAGAAAATATAGATATTATTAAAAATGAAGACAATTTGCAATTCTAGTAATGACATACGAATTTGATGCACAATTTGTCTTCGCGGGCCACATAAAATGATGTGGGGGGCCGTATCTTGCCCCCGGGCCTTGAGTTTGACACCTGTGGTGTAAGGACAACAATCTCAAAATTTTGGACAGACGTAGAAATAGGAGTTCAAAACATTCCGTTGAAAATGTAGAAATATATGTCCCCATTTTAGATGCGGTTAAAAGACAGCACAGATAGGAAGACAGCATAGAAAGCAGAAGAGTGTTACAGAGGGGGCGGAGCTTAGATCGCAGCGGACCGCGCCCACCACGGCCAAACATGGCCTCAATTTGGAGGCCGGACTACATTGCACATCATACAAGTTTCTTTGGAGACACAGAGTCAAGGCTTACCCAAGTCTGGCTTTAGCTCAGTAGGCAAGCTTAATTTCCGTGACATCTTTGCTGGAAAAAAGAGAACATCCCTCTTTACAAAACACACGTCCAAGCTCACACACGATGCCATGCAAAGGTCCGGCAGTGCGACCTCCGAGAGCAGAGGCATGCTGTGACCAGAAGGGAACAAAACCAAACCAAAAAACAATAATAAGAGGGACGACAGTCCTGGCCCACACGAATGAAGACGTAGCAAGCGCGACCCGTCACGTCAAGGCAGTCATGCATGCACCCAACAGCGTGCGGAACAACACATGGAAACACATGGTGGGTAAGACCGGCCATGAACGCCGCTTCACAACATCCTTTATGTAGATGTGCAGCATCCATAAGGTGGATTTGATGAAGGTTCTTAAGTGTCTCATTACTGCTTCTGTCTTGTTGCCCAGAGAAAATCAAGTGATCTGATGATGATGCAATAAAGAGCAAGAAGAAGAGGCAGAGAAAGTCCCCAGCTAAGCTGCAGTCATAGTCACTGTTCCCAAAGGAGTCGAAACGCAAATTGGCTGTCATCAAAAATACACAATGAAATACATTGCCGTGGCTCGACTAGGTGGTGCTATAGTATGACCCGTTGGATGAAAACAGGACGCTAAAACCACGAGTGTCGAGGACGTGAGGTGGAGGGGTACACACGTCACAGACGCAGGCACGGGAACATATGTTTGGTGCTCGTGCTACATACATGTAGCATGCAATGCTAATGTCTAGCTGCCACCTAGCTGGAAGATTAGCCTCTGCTTCTGTGCGATGAAGTCTCCTTTGTATTACAAAACAAGCTTTTTTTGTTCTTGTGGATCAGACTTGAGTATTTGGATGGGAATATATATATATATATATATATATATATATATATATATATATATATATATATATATATATATATATATATATACTATATTATACTATATATATATATATATATATATATATATATATATATATATATATATATATATATATATATATATATATATATATATATACTATATTATACTATATATACTATATATATATATATAGTATATAGTATATAGTATATATATATATATATACACACACACACACACACACACACATACATACATATTTTTTTTTATTTTATTTTTTTTTTTTACAGAAAGAGACAACAAACACCAAGGGAACAGAGGCTATCCCAAACTTGAGTTAGCGCTTGTTCAAGCTAATCAATTCCCACTATGGTGACATGGAGGACAGAGACAAGAGGGGGTCAGTAGGTGCGGTGCGGGGGGACAAATGTGGACCACCGTTGTCCTGCCTACATACCCGCTTAGGAAAGTCTTTGGCCAATCTTACCTCCTCTACCACCTCCATTGTAGAACTGCTGGAGATTGCTGTTTGACATCAACACTTTGGGGAGTGTCAATGAGGGAGAAGTCAAGGAAAGTCAAAGTTAGATGGTCTTTTTTTTTAAGGTACACCACTCACAAAAAAATATTTTACTGCCATAATATTGTTTGTAATTCCTTTAAAATTACCATTTGGTTTTCAAACTATTTTCCATTTTATTCTCATAATCATGACATCATTCTTAAAGTAATACAGCTGTATGTACTGAAGTCATCATTATTATTAAAATAAAAGTTGTTATTCATCATTTAACTTTGTCAAGCATTTAGTTCATTTAAAAAGTGAAAAGGACCTTGAAATGAAAAAACAAATCCTTGACAAAAGCATCCTGTTTTCCCCAAGTCCACAATCACGCATGTGTGACTTTAACGCTCTGAATAGCTTAATAGGTCTCTGCGGCAGAATACGTTGTCACCACGCTCCGTTTATAATTATTTCATCATTTTGCATCACCTCGACTGGATCTTCGCGGTTCCAGTCCATCGCGCGCTTTTGCAGGCTAGCGAAAGCCATGAAAGCCATTTATTCCTGTCTATTGAGCTCTGCATAATAGGGAATGGGGATAAAATAAACGCGAAAATGGAATCGGGCTCAAAAAGCCTGAAAGTCGAGCATTAAATTTGTGTGATAGAATAACAATTTTGAGTGGGGTGGGTAGGTATGAAAGTTCCAGTTTTGTGAACCACGGTTTCAATAAAAAGATTATTTGAAATACAAGCCTCCATTTTTGGAAAACTTTCATTGCACGCTTGCATGAGCAAAACATGGGAATTAAAAAAAACTAAAGGACGTGGTACCTGAAGTGGGAGATTTGCAGCGGTCCTCTGATGTGGCCGAACCCTCGTTGATGTCACACAGTCCTGAAAGGGAGAGCGCAAGAGTAAAAATAAATATTGCTACTGCAGCTTAGCTTAGCCACAGTAGCTGTGAATGTGTTCTTTGACTGATATACTGCCCCCTGGTGGCCAACTCCAGAAAGAGTCGTGCTAATTTTCGTTTTCTATGTTGATGCGACAAGATGATGGCAAACTACTACTTTTGTCTAAATAAAGCTCCACAACTCAATTACACATTAAGTTGCAATACTGAGATGGAAAAAATTGTCAAGTTATTTTTGAAAATCATTCAGTCCTGGTTTGTACTCCAGGAAGCAGTCGTATTTCTTTCATGTGTTTTTATCCATTTGTGTTGGTGATCCAGTGAGGTAGAAAGCCAAGCAGGCAGCCGCGCATTGGCGCAGGCAAGCACAGCTGGACGTCTGACTATTGCTCGCCAAGCTGCGACAGGTGCCAGCCCACCGCTCACCACTCGCTGATGCCAGATGCTCCGCACATGCATATGTGTGGGTGTGTGCGTGGGCGTGGGCTTTCCGGAAGGGTCGACATACGCACACATTAACACTTCAGTCATCAAACTTAAACCACACTCTGACGATCCACCACTGGGTGGCAGTGTGTCCATGCTGATCCTGCACACCTGTTCCTTTCTGCATCAAACAAGTTGTTTTGGTGTGTGATGGTGACTCATGACGTCATGAATCTCCATAACCACTTCATTTCACAAGTCAAGGCGCATTTGCTGTTGTTCCTGTTGTAAACTGCAGCTGAATAATCCGCCATGAAAATGAATGGATTTTAATACAAAAATTGTGTTCGATCTTTCCCCAAAATCCACCAAATATGTTTTATAAACCCCACTTACCTCCAGAGGGCTGTCGAGACTTTCTGGGTGAGCGCGGTTGTCTCTGGTACGGGTCGTTGAACCCGTACAGCTCAAGCATTCCCAGGTTCAACACCACCGTCTTCTGGATATAGTCCACGACCGCGACACCGTTAATGTTGCCAAACACCGCACTGAGGAAGGAAGGAAAGAAGGAAGGGTCGCACATCAACAAACAAACCAAAAATGTTTAGCGGTACAGCTCAAGTGACTTTAAAAATAACCATTGAGCCACATGCTGCTTCACCGAGACGTCACTGTTGCCCGTGATGCGTTCACTTACAGGCCGTAGGAGGAATTGAGCGCCAGGCTGGTAATCTGCTGAGGAGGTTCCCCGCTCACCCACACCAACTGGACTACCAAGTCCACCTGGTAACCGGCAGACTGCTTTAGTGGTGTACTCCGCACCCTGTAAAAAAGTCAGAATAACATTTCAGGCGCGTGGAAGTGACGTCGGAGGGGCCCGCCCGATGGCTTACTTGAGCCAGGGCGTGTTGCCCCCATCGGAGTTGTTGCTGCTGGTGGTGGGATGCGAAGGCGGCCCGCTTGTCTGCGGGGAAGCGCCTGGGGTGGGGTGCGCCGACGTGTGCTCACCCCCGCCCTCGGGGGACTCCACATCGTTCAGTTCGTACTGCATTCGCACCTCGAGTAGCTGAAACGGTATTAGAATGAAAAATGTTAGCGACGGCTCGCCAGTGAAAACCAAAGCGAGCCAGCGTGAGCTTAAACAGAACTTGACTTTAAATGTCTCGGCAGTGAGTACTTCGCCATCGAGGCCGATTATAATGATTATCTTTAATTGCCACCTCACAGATCCGTCTGTTGGTGTCACGTCTCGTCCCCAACTGCTCCACTGTGTCTGTTGTCTTGGTTTCTGTCTGTGTGCTCGCCCCTCCCCTCCTGTGTGCCCATGATCAGTGTGATTATTCCCACCTGCCTCTCGTTACCTGTCGTGTATATAAGTCCTGTCTGCCCCTCACTCCCTGTCGGATCATTGGTTGCTGTCGTTCGGTGTTGGAGTTATGTTATGTGTCAACGTCATGATGTCTTTTTGGTTCCAGTTGCTGTCATTGGTAATGTCACCCGGTCATTTTGTTTCACGTCTTTTTCGGTCAGTCTTGTTGTTAGGTTTTGTTAATGAGCCATGTCGGTTGCCGAGTCTGTTAGTTTGCCTTTTTGAGTTCACCAATAAACCCTGGTTCAAGCTGCACTTGGTCGTCCTGCTCCATGCTCCACCCGACCGTGACAGTTGGCATGGCAACCATACTGTCATTCACAAGGGGTAGCTTCCAACATGCGTGTGCGTTTGCCATTTTGTACTGTTTACATTGCACGTATACCTGAACGACCTCTGTGGTGACCTCCAGTTTGCTGAAGCGGTAGACGATGATGTTGGCTGACACGCCAGCCACGCACAGCATGCGGCTCTCGGCGCACCACGACATCAGCTGGATGGCAAAAGGGTCTTCGTCGGATGCATCAGCGCCGCCCTTGTCCTCTTTGGAGCGGCTCCGGTCAAACACTTTGGCCGTTTTCAGCTTGTAGAGCACCTGGAGCATTACTGAGGCAAACACAACGTCACAAAATACAAATACTGTACTTAGGTACATTTCAGACTTAAAAAAAAAAGTGTAATTGTCTTCTTGACTGTTGACTTTAATGAAAAAAATAAAAAATAAAAACAGAGCTCACTTGCAGAGGCATCCCAAAACTTCACTGTTCCATCGGCATGCCTGAAATAGTGAGAAAATAAAAAAAGACAGTAAAAAATTAAATAAAATAAGAAATTCATCATATATTAATTCACAATATATTTTATATTGTTGTATATAACATTTTTGCATCGCTTCAGAAGGAAAGACAGAAACGGAATAAATTATTTGCAAACCTTCTGTGAGCTAAAAAAGTGGATCACATAGACAAGACAATTGCATTCCTTGTACTGCTTTTCTTCTTTTTCCACTCAGTGGTCTTTGTTTCCCTCGCCAATTTGTCTGAGTGCACTGGCGAACATCCGAACATTCTGATAGCGGCGGCACACAAGACGGAAGTGGACAAAAACGAACATGAGCGCGTGCTTGGAATACGAGGTTCTCTTACCCAGTGATGATGATCTCTGGGTAGCTTTGTGTGCCTTGACCCCAGTTTCCTCCACTGATGGGCCACTCCTGGAACACAGCAAGCAAAAAATTACATGCCAAACACCGTCGGGCGGTGGAAGTGAAATAAAAAATCAACCGTGATTATATCGTTGTGTTCCGCGTCATTAATGGACAAAGAGGTGTGCGTTCAGCATTTTATTGTGTTTGGCACTTAACGGCGTATTTGTTTGCCCTGCACAATAAAAGCTGTCTTTGTTTGCATCTGACTCAGTCTATTTAGAAATGACAAAATACCAAAAAGGGAGATCTTTTGCCAATTAAAAGAGTTGAGTAGACTTGGTGTTTTTGAAAAGTACCTTTTTGCTGTAGCCCTGACGCTTCTGTCGTGAGCCAACCGAGTAAAGTGCTGGTATGAGGTCCGCGGGGCAGTCGGCAAAGTACTCACAGCAGGTTACCGGGGACTCGTGGATGGTCAGGGGGTAGGGGTTCTCGAAGATGGGGTAACTGATTGAGACCGGCGACAGCCAGTCAAGCCCCCGTCGCGTAAGCTCGGCGGGCTGATGGAGATTTACGCTGGGGCGCACTCACCCGTTTTGTGCAAGGTCAATCACCACTAAGTCCTTCTCCAGAAGGACCACCACAGCGTAAGGTTCCTGAAAGTCTGCAAGGTCCAAAATTGCACAATTTGAAGAAAGAAAAAAATAAAAGCACTTTAGGCAATGGCTATTTGAATACAAACGGTGGATCAACACATGTAGACCGAATATAATAATACTCGGCTGTGGCCGGTTGTCTCTTCTGGTATGTTTACGTCTTCATCACACTTGAGCCCATCACTCATTGCCGTATCATTGCGGCAGCCAGACACACAGATGCGCACAATGTAATAATCCTCAGCGATGTCTATTACCAGATGAGATCAGATGGCTGCCAGTGACATAATGAAGTCACCGCTGTTACATAATGTGCCGGCTAATCCGTCCCGCAGCTGCCCGTATGCCAAACCAAGGCTCTTATGCGACAGGATTACGCTACATTCGCATCCGCTTGTTTCAGCTCGTCAACACGTGGAAAATATGATAATTCTATTTGGATGCAGAGGCGATTGTGTGGAAAAAAAGAAGATGACACGAGAAAACAATTTCCATAGCTACCCTCGGGAAATTCCACATTTATTACAACGCAGCGCGCATGTAATTAAAGAACAGATGCGGAAAGTGTTGTCAAAGCAGCGGTGGGGGGGGGCTCACCGTTGGGGTACGGCGTCTCGCACAGTGTGAGGAAGTCTACGATGGGGTAGTCCATTTCCAGGACAGCCGTGCTCTTGCCGTGCATGACCGTCAGGCACGGCCGCCGGCCCGCCGTATCGTATGACAGACCGCCGGACAGGATGATGAAAGGTTCCCTGGGGAAAACAAGAAAAAGAAACAAAAACTGTAATTACCTCAGTTCTAAGGCAAGTTCAAATTGAACCCTGTTGCTAACCAAAACATCAGCATGGGAGTCAGTCTTGGCTAAATTTAATGGTACTTTTACTGTATTTTACTTTGTTTTTATTACTGTGGTCGTCATTCTAATTAGTAACCATTCGACAATTAAAAAAATATATATATATAAAAATGGAGAATTATTTCAACCCAAAATTCGGTGCTGACCCAATTCTGGTGGTTTTGTACTCCACTTTGAGAATGGGTTTACAAGGCTCTGGCTTCTTTCCATCCTTGGGCTGTTTTCCTGCAATCAAACACAAAACACAAAATTTTGAACCCCTGTCTGCTTTTTTATTGGGGAAAAAACATGGTTGAAGAAACATTAATTACTAATGTGATTAAAATAATAATAACAATAATAATAAAAAGGCATGTTCCCTTACTAGTTCTACAGTGAGGGACAATTAAAGAATGCATAAACCCGGCTTAAACCGTCAAAGGAATTTGCATAATTGCATTTGCGATACCAAAGTAATTATGCAAGCAGCGTCAGTTGAGAAACAAAACCAAAAAAAAATCACAGGACTACAATCCTTTCCGCAACACACCGAGCATCGGCTTCTCACAGGACCTTGAACGTGTCAAAAGTCCTCTGAGGGCTGAAAAGCAGGTGCAGCGTTGGATGTGGCAGGATAAAAACAAATGTAGCAGCAACACTAATGTGTGCAAGTGAAGATAAAAAAAAAAAAGCACAATTCAAGTGACAATAATCCTTTCAGTCATTGGAGGGATGACAAATATTGGCTCAGATGAATTACAGACAAAAGTATTGGGACACAATTCAATAATGAATCAATCGAGGGTGAGAAGAAAAGAGTCAGACGAAGAATCAAAAGAGTCCGAAGAAGAATCAAAAGAGTTGGAAGAAAAAGAGTCAAAAGAGTCAGAAGAAGAGTTAAGAGTCAGAAGAAGAGAAAACAAAAGTAGAGTCAGCAGAAGAGTCAAAAGAAGAGTCAGAATTACCGTATTGGCCTGAATATAAGACGACCCTGATTATAAGACGACCCCCTCTTTTTCAAGACTCAAGTTTGAAAAAAGACACCAAATTTAATTTTTATACAGAAAATAATTACAGTATATTTGAAACAAATGATTATAACAATATATTCGAGAGAAAAAGCATGTTATTTTGCCTCATTCAAATCATGCAAAAACTGTCTATCACATCTTAATATCTGAACATTTAAATATGTATACTAAAGTGCAATCACATTTGTAAATGAATGGCATCTGTTTTTTCCATTTTCTGTTACCTCTTCTCTTATTTACTTCTCTTTTCTTTCTTACCGCTATTTTTTATTTTTCTTCTTCGTGCTACCGCTATTTTTATTTTTCCTTTTTCGTGACAGGGGTTTGCTTTGGCCATGGGAGTTAAGTTCAGATATCCGGCACCATCTAGCGTTGTGCATGGGTATAATGTCTAGACCCCGAATGTAAGACGACCCCCATTTTTTCAGTCTTATTTCAATGCAAAAAACACCGTCTTATATTCGGGCCAATACGGTAGTTTGGTGACTCTTTTGAGGCTGCTGGTGCTTACCATGTGGGGTGATTGTCTGTATGGGCTTGCCCTGGCCTCTCACATTCCATATGGTCAGAGTCCCGTCTGAATGACTGCACACGAACTGCTTGCCCTCGTGATGCCAAGCAACTGAGTGGATGGCCTGGGAAACAACAGACGGGGGATGGAGGCTTCAGTTGGACATGATGGCACAAGGTTGTCTTTCGAGTGTATTATTTGCAAGGACAAGGAGAGGAATTGGAATTAGCCAAAGTTTGTTTTATTTTGAGTTCCACCATGTATTAATTAACTGCTATTTTTATTTGCAGGGCAGTTAGTTAAAATGCTAGTTAAAACATGCTCCTGACAGTTCATTAAAGGTTTTATGACGGTGACATTTAAGATGTCAGGATGAATAAATGAATGAATCCGCTTTGCATTATTTCCTCCAGGAACATGCCTTTTTTGGAATCAGATCGACTCAGAAGTAAACTAGCACGGCAGCTTTGCATTCTGAACGCATCGACTCTTTACAAGCAATCATTGCAAACACAATCACAAAGGTCAGTGAAGGGCAAACCTTCTCCTTTTTTTTTTGTCTTTCTCTATGAGAACAAAAAGGTTCTCCAAACACTGTCGGAGAATCCCCTTCGCATTGTCCCTCCCCCCGAGCTCAAGATCACTTCTCTCTCGCTCTCTGCTCGGACGGAATGGAGGTTATCCCCCCCCCCCCACGCCGCCGCACCTCAATGGAATGTGCTATCTATTTCCAAACTTTTCCATTTGTTCCCTACGCAACGACGGCGAGGACAATGACGGTGTATCGCCGCGACGCATCGTTGCAGCTCTGATTGCTCAATGACCTTTGCGTCTGTTGTTATTGTGTACGAGGCGGCAGAGCAAATTAACGAGGACGGCTCAAGCCACGCGCAATTACCGACAACATACAATCCAAGCTTTCGAGAGACTCGTTTGTGCTTCCCCCCCAAAAAATATATATGTCGGTGATCCAGACACATTTTAAGTATTTGTAGCTGATGACTCTTCTGAGACGTCTGCGGCTGTTATTAGCCGACCGATGATGATTCTTTATGTCAATGATGATGCTGATCGTTCCCTCCTTGTAGAAATCTAATTAAATAATTTTAATTTCTCACCTTTCCTATCTGGGGCCATTTTGCTTTTTTTTTATGAAGTCCTCTGAGGGTGATTTGGAATTAATGAAAAAATACGATGCAACGATTAAATGCATCTTAATGATTATATATTGTGAGCATTTGTGGGTTTTGTGTTTTCTGGGATTTATTTTTAGAACAGCTACTTAGGTTTTTTTTTTTTAGGGCCTCTTGGAATTGCATTATGGATCATTATTTGGTTGATTTTTTTGGCTTATTTTTGTCCAATCATCACTTTCGCAGTTATTGACGCGCTTATTTATTTTCCGAAAGCGAGCTGCTGTCGGAGTCTACCATGGCTCCGTTTATTTGTTCATGAATATGTAATTTCAATTCCAGCCAGCATTAAAAGATACCGGAAGGAAGGCGTCAAATAAAAGCCTTTGCCTACCTCATCATAAGTGTAGCGATAGTCGGCCTTCTTTGATTTGAGATCCCACAGAACCACGATCCCGGACTCGAATCCAATTATCAGCTGAGAGGAAACAGTGGTCCGGGAGACGGGTCGAGATGACAGATAGAGAGTGGAGACATTAAAAGATGCGGGGACACAAAAAAAAAAAAAAAAAAAGCTTGACGCATTTGACATTCATGTGCCACCTAATAGAGGATAAAGTTTGTTATTTTAAGCATTGACTCGACTGTACAGTTAAATGTATGGCAAAATCTATTTCCATTATTTCTCAAGGGGGGGGGATCATATCAATGTCTTATCAGCAGCGTTTCAATCTCTGGGGTGCTCAGTGGTATTTAATACCTTGCCCTCATCCATGGGGTTGTCACTGATGTGAACGACTGGTCCAGGGTGAGCCTTGGAGGACCTAAGGGGAGACACAAGCGGGAAAGAAGGAAGTGAGCGACAAACGTAATTGACTCGGGTCCCTTAACGCTCGAGGGGGTCGAGGTCGACGCAGGAGTGTCTGCGAATCGGCAAAGGAAATGTGCTTTAAAGACATCCACGCTTGTGAAGAAATTAAAATATTAAAGCACCTTTTTTACCCCAAAGTTATTTTTCTTTGTCTTTTCTAACCAGTGACAGTTCTAGCTCTAATTTTTGTTACATTTTGGACGTTCACATCACAAGTATCAGCTTTCAGAACGATAACAAGCATCATTCAGCCGCATCTATACTTAGGCCGATGCTTCCGGATGATTGGAGGCTTATTACTGAAGCTGTACTGCTGCAGCTTTTTTTTTTAATGCTTCTTCTTGTCTCACTTCACCGCCTTCACACATGTGCTGCACACACACACACACACACACACACACACACACACACACACACACACACACACACACACATTCGCACACACACGCACACACACACACTCAAACAGCAATTAAGGCACATCTTAACACCCACTTTGGGAAACATACACCCATAACAATCAATTAGCCTCTCGCTAGATTACAGATGTAACTTGTCTGCCTGTGCCATATGGTTTATTTTCTCTCGTTTAAAGACTTTCAACCCAACTGTGTTAACCTCATGGGACTTTACAAATGAAAGTTTACAGACCAAATGGCTTTGACCTGCGGGGTTCCCCAGGGGTCAATCCCGGAACCCTTGGGTTTCCATTTGGCAAGTAAATATGTAAAGTATAGGACTGTAAATTTACTCTGTCACCGAATCAAAAATATCACAGCCTTTTAGAAAATGTGAGTTTTATGTAAAACGGTATTACATCAAACACGTCCTCGTCCAAGGTGACACGAGGCCACACACTGCACATGTCGCGAGCATGCCACAAACAAGCTGCTGTCGTGAGGGCTTTTGATGTCACCAGCAACACCAGATGTTTGCCACATGTTTTTTTTTCTTCCTAAAACTGAATACAATTGGACTTTTTAAACATACCATTGCCACAACTGGAGTTAACATGATATTAGAAACAACACAAAATGCTCATTTGTGGCCACAAAATCCATCCATCCATCCATCCATCCATCCATCCATCCATCCATCCATCCATCCATCCATCCATCCATCCATCCATCCATCCATCCAATTTCTTCCGCTTATCCGAGGTCGGGTCGCGGGGACAGCAGCTTTAGGAGGGACTCCCCAACTTTCCTCTCCCCGGCCACTTCATCCAGCTCATCCTGGGGGATCCCAAGGCGTTCCAAGGCCAGCTGAGAGAAATAGTCTCTCCAGCGCATCCTGGGTTGTCCGGAACACCTCCCCAGGGAGGCGTCCAGGAGGCATCCTGATGAGATGCCTGAGCCACCTCATCTGGCTCCTCTCAACGTGGAGGAGCAGCGGCTCTACTCCGAGTCTTTCCCGGATGACCGAGCTTCTCACCTTATCTATAAGGGTGAGCCCGGACACCCTGCGGAGGAAACTCATTTCGGCCACTTGTATTCTGGATCGCGTTCTTTCGGTCACGACCAATAGCTCGTGACCATAGGTGAAGGTAGGACCATAGATTGACCGGTAAACTGAGAGCTTTGCCTTTTGGCTCAGCTCTCTCTTTACCACGACGGAACGGTACAGAGTCCGCATTACTGCCGACGCTGCACCGATCCGCCTGTCGATCTCGCGCTCCATCCTGCCCTCACTCGTGAACAAGACCCCAAGATACTTGAACTCCTCCACTTGGGGCAGGATCTCATCCTCGATCCGGAGAGGGCATTCCACCCTTTTCCGACCGAGGACCATGGACTCGGATTTGGAGGTGTTGACCCTCATCCCGACCCCTTCACACTCGGCTGCGAACCGCTCCAGTGAGAGCTGGAGATCACGGCTTGAAGAAGCCAACAGCACCGTGTTGTCTGCAAAAAGCAGAGACGTGATGCTGAGGTCCCCAAACTTCAATGCCTCGGCTGTGCCTAAAAATTCTGTCCATAAAAATTATGAACAGAATCGGTGACAAAGGGCAGCCTTGGCGGAGTCCAACCCTCACTGGGAACGAATCCGACTTACTCCCGGAAATGCGGACCAAACTCTGGCATCGGTGATACAGGGACCGAACCGCCCTTATCAGTTGGCTCGGCACCCCTTACTCCCGAAGCACCCTCCACAGAACCTCCCGAGGAACACTGTCGAACGCCTTCTCCAAGTCCACAAAACACATGTGGACTGGTTGGGCGAACTCCCATGCCCCCTCGAGGATCCTGCCGAGGGTGTAGAGCTGGTCCACTGTTCCACGGCCAGGACAAAAGCCACACTGCTCCTTCTGAATCCGAGGTTCGATCTCCCGACGCACCCTCCTCTCCAGCACCCCTGAATACACCTTACCAGGGAGGCTGAGGAGTGTGATTCCCCTGTAATTGGAACACACCCTCCGGTCCCCCTTCATAAAGAGGGGAACCACCACCCCAGTCTGCCAATCCAGAGGCACCGTCCCCGATGTCCACGCAATGTTGTAGAAGCGTGTCAGCCATGACAGCCCCACAACATCCAGAGCCTTTAAGAACTACAGGTGGATCTCATCCACCCCCGGGGCCTTGCCACCGAGGAGTTTTTTAACTACCTCAGTGACTTCGACCCCAGAGATTGGAGAGTTTGCCTCAGAGTCTCCAGGCCCTGCTTCCACAATGGAAGGCGTGTCGGTGGAATTGAGGAGGTCTTCAAAGCAGGGCTGTGGACTCGGTCGGATTTTTGCACCGAGTCCGAGTCCGAGTCCGGCCTCTTGACCACTGAGTCCGAGTCCGGCTGTCCATTTTTTCTGTTAATTCATGTGACTGCTTAGTCTTTATTCAAGGCTAATTTAGATCAAAATCTACCAGAACGAACGCAACTGCTTTCACACTGGCTGGTTCGGCTTATATAGGATCCCTTGCTGAGAGCGCGGACGTAAAAGTGAGGCGACATTCCAATCGGATGTCGGATCGATAACATTTTCCCTGCCCTACCGGAGTTGTGCTAGTTCATAACGTAGATCACTCATGGCGTAGTCATAAATGTACGGTTGACAATTTAACCGATAGAAGTGGATACATTGGAACATAACCTACACCAGGGGTCACCAACCTTTCTCAAACCAAGAGCTACTTCCTGGGTACTGATTAAGGCAAAGGGCTACCTGTTTGACACACACTTCTGAAATAGCCAATTTGCTCAATTTGGCTTTCACTGTGTTATTATTGTCATTTCCAGTTCGTAAGTGTGATTTTAACAAGAATAGCAAAAATACAGTCAAACCTTGGTTTTTGACCACAATCCGTTCCAGAAGGCGGTTCGAGAAGCGAATCGGTCGAATTCCGAATCTACTTTTCCCATTACAAATAATGGAAAAAATGTTATCCGTTTCAAAACAAACCCACCCCCGCCTTTTTTAAGCATTATTTCATTTGCGCATATTTGTCCGATCGCGCAACTTCAGCGCACCGCCGAACGCGCAACCGTAGCGCGTCGCCCACCGCGCAACTGCACCGCGCTGGTCGCATTATTGTGACAGAGCCGTCGCTAAAATTTAGAAAATATCTTTAAAGTCCTTATGTACTTTCCAAAATTTAAGTGGACCTAAGTGCGCAGGGAGCTTAATTTTGTCCAATCGCGCAACTGCAGCGCACCGCCGAACGCGCAACAGTCGCGAGTCGCCAACCGCGCAACTGCACCGCGCTGGTCGCATTATTGTGACAGATCCGTCGCTAAAATTTAGAAAATATTTTTAAAGTCCTGATGTACTTTCCAAAATTTAAGTGGACCTCAGTGCGAAGGGAGCTTAATTTGGTCCGATCGCGCAACAGCTGCGCGCTGGGCGCTCACTGTCGCATTGCTTTAAGAGCGTCTTTGTGTTTTAGGATGGCTGCTCCCACTTGCTTTCTTTGGAGGCATGATTAGGGGTTAATACAATCCTCAAAGTAACGAAAATACAATAACAACGGAGTCAGTCGGCATCCGGGCCGTGCGATCGAGTTTTCTCGGGTCCTCCCGGCTCCTCTCGCGAGGTTCGACCTCCGAATTTTGTTCGACAACCGAAGCAAAAAAATCTCGATTTTTTTGTTCGAATTCCAATTTGTTCGAGAACCGGGACGTTCTAAAACCGAGGTTTGACTGTAAAATAAATAGATGCAGCTCACTGACAAGTGCCGCTATTTGAGCTAATTTTCGAACAGTCCTGCGGGCGACTCATGCGGTCCTCACGGGCGACCTGGTGCCCGCGGGCACCGTGTTGGTGACCCCTGACCTACACTCTAATATATTATTTGACATGGTATTAAATGCGTGGCTTTACAAAAATAGTCATTGAAGCCCACCCTTAGCCCTGAGTGCCATTGGCATGAGGCAAAACGCTTGAAAACACACACTCTCGCCCAATTCAATAACCATTCTGAAACACAGGACATGTAAGATAATATTTTTAAATCATTAATTAAACCATTATAGCTCAGACATTTATCTAAACACAAATAATTAGTGACGACCCCACAACTATCGAAACACATCAATGATATAAGCTGGGTGACATAATCGTCCTTGACATTGGTACATAATGTAAACATTAGCCTAAGTGCAACTTAACGTGGCCGCATTGATCGTAAGCAGGGCTGTGGACAGTATTCCTACGCGCATTCTCAGCAGCATGATGAAAATAAAATTGAACGTATTTTTTTTTATTGTCGGTCAAAATCAGCACCGAGTCCGAGTCCAGCAAAAATGACCGAGTCCGACCGAGTCCGAGTCCCCGAGTCCGAGTCCACGGCCCTGCTTCGAAGTATTCTCCCCACCGACTCACGACGTCCCGAGTCGAGGTCAGAAGCACGCCATCTCCACAGTAAACAGTGTTGACAGTGCACTGCTTCCCCCTCCCGAGACGCCGGATGGTGGACCAGAATTTCCTCAAAGCCGTCCGGAAGTCATTCTCCATGGCCTCGCCAAACTCCTCCCACGCCCAGGTTTTTGCCTCAGCAACCGCCGAAGCCGTGTTCCGCTTGGCCCTCCGGTACCTGTCAGCTGCCTCCGGAGTCCCGCAGGCCAAAACGGCCCGATAGGACTCCTTCTTCAGCTTGACGGCATCCCTTACCGCCGGTGTCCACGAGCGGGTTCGGGGATTGCCACCATGACAGGCACCAACGACCTTACGGCCACAGCTCCGGTCGGCTGCCTCAACAATGGAGGCGCGGAACATGGTCCACTCGGACTCAATGTCCCCCGCCTCTCCCAGGACGTGGGAAAAGCTCTGCCGGAGGTGGGACTTGAACCTCTTCCTGACAGGGGATTCTGCCAGACATTCCCAACAGACCCTCACAGAGCGTTTGTGTCTGCCAGGTCGGACCGGCATCTTCCCCCACCATCGAAGCCAACCCACCACCAGGTGATCAGTTGACAGCTCCGCCCTTCTCTTCACCCGAGTGTCCAAAACATGCGGCCGCAAATCCAATGACACGACAACAAAGTCGATCATCGAACTGCGGCTTAGGGTGTCCTGGTGCCAAGTGCGCACATGGACACCCTTATGTTTGAACATGGTGTTCATTATAGAAAATCCGTGTCGATCACAGAAGTTCAATAATAGAACACCGCTCGGGTTCAGATCAGGGGGGGCGTTCCTTCCAATCACGCCCTTCCAGGTCTCACTGTCATTGCCCACGTGAGCATTGAAGTCCCCCAATAGAACGATGGAGTCCCCAGAAGGAGCGCTCTCCAGCACTTCCTCCAGGGACTCCAAGAAGGGTGGGTACTCTGAGCTGCTGCTTGGTGCATAGACATAAACAACAGTCAGGACCCGTGCCCCCACCCAAAGGCGGAGGGAGGCTACCCTCTCGTTCACCGGGGTGAACCCCAATGTGCAGGCGCCAAGCCGGGGGCATTAAGTATGCCCACACCTGCTCGACGCCTCTCACCGTGGGCAACTCCAGAGTGGAAGAGAGTCCAGCCCCTCTCGAGAGGGCTTGTACCAGAGCCCAAACTATGTGTGGAGGCAAGTCCGACTATGTCTAGTCTGAACTTTTCTGCCTCACACACCAGCTCGGGCTCCTTTCCAGCCAGAGAGGTGACATTCCATGTCCCTGCAGCCGGGGATCGGACCGCCAAGGTCCCCGCCTTTGGCCGCCGCCCAGCTCACTTTGCACCAGACCCCTTTGGCCCCTCCCACAAGTGGTGAGCCCATGGGAAGGTGGCCACAAAATATTAATGTGAATAAATATACAAATAAGTGTATGTATAAATTTGCAATTTGTGTATGAATCGCAATATTACGTCACCTGTCCATGTGCCTCCAAATCTTCAAGTCACTCATAAAACTTTTAAACTGATCTTCTTTTGTCGGCGGACCTCCGAGCGGCATCGTCCCGGCTATAGCTTTGAGTACATTTTAATGTAATCGTAATGACGCATACATATTGAACACCACGGCCGCCATTAAAAAGCAATTTGTCAAAGGGATGTCAAAGTTACGGCGTGTCCTCAAAGCCAGCAGCCCTTATCGGCCCTTTCTATCTCATCATGCGCATCTATCTTCTACCACTCCTCCCCGTAACGGGAAAAGCTCTCTTATCACCGCAGGCGTTCTCCTCCGCTATCATTCCTCTCCTACCTCTCCCAAATCCACACCCCTCCTCCTTCATGCCTCCCTGCTCCACTCTGGCCTCATCTCATCTCCCCCGTAGCTCAGACGTCTGCGTGTAGTGTACAGTGATCCTGGCGGACACCTGTTCCAAGCCTCCTCTGCCAGTCCCTGGCGGCGCTCACACACACAGGAAGGGGGAATGTGTGAAGCAAAACGCTCCGGTGAATAATTTAAGCTTCTACAGAAGGGAAATAAAATGGAACCTGTCAAGCTGACAGATCCATTGAAGGCGCTATGGGAAACATTTGGCAGCCTACCTAGGAAGAATTTTGATGATGTTTTTTTTTATTTTTTTTTTTGCTTTTCTAATATTAATTATTACAATTTAAACAACGATAACCTCTTGAAAATGTAAAGTAGTGATTACGCAGCAGCACTTAGTTGAGTCAATAGGCCGCGTGATGCTACGACGGCAATACGAGTCCGGTTCCTACTTGAGTTCAAGTATTGATCTGGACTCACTGATTACTTTGCCAGGATTTTCCACTGCTAAACTGTCAGTAATTCAGAAACCGGCAGAAATAAATACATTTTTTGCAGAGGATAAAGAATATATACCCGTGAGTATTGCTATATTTTTGTTCACGTGTGTTGCTGCACCATTTATGTTGAGGCATTAGACCAGCACCACATAGATGCTAATACAAAAATGAAATGTAACGTGGACTCCTCATTACTCCAAAGGCCCGTAGAAAGTCTTTGGAAGGGATATCGATGCAACCTTGCTAGGTGATGCCGCTCCTATCGGTCACAATTGTAATCCTGTTCATATTTGACAGTAATTCATGATTCCGGTTTGGACACTGGTCTGAGTGCACGCTGGCGCGGTTTGCTACTCACCGACTGTTTTTACAGTTTTACTGTGTCTAGTATTGTATAGTATATGCTATTGTTTGAATTTGTTTTTAACTTGTTTAAAACTCTTTGTAAAGTGACCTTGAGTGACCTGAAAGGCACTTATAAATAAAATGTGTTATTATCATTATTAATCGTTAGCTTGTAGTAGACATAGCTAACACTCACAGTTCAATGGCTTTGTTCCACATGATGACGTAGCCTGAGAGCATGAAGGACTCCACGTTGACGACGTGGATGTTCCCCCGTTCGGTGCCGATGTACAGCCACTTGCTCTGGAAAGGCAGGTGGCAGAAGGTTATCCTGCAAAAATCAAAACACAAAATCAGTTAGCCGACAGAAAACCCGAAGACGGACATCGCATTGAACACCATCGGAGACTCCCAGACTGACTCCGAGACTGGAGTTTAAGAAGAGGCTATACATTTTCATCATTTTGCTCTTTCATCCATCTTCCTGTTCCACCTCCAGATCATCCCAAGAATAATAATGTGCAACCTTGCTCACCTGGCTGCTTAAATATTTTATGGTGTTCGCTTTGATGCGTTTTGACCAAGTCCTCCAAAGACAGAGGGAGGAGTTGAATTCAGGTTTGTTTGTTTACTTGCGACGCATTCCACTGTGAAAGATTTTGTGATGTGCAAAAATAAAATTCCCCCAAATGAGAGTTATCCGTGTGTGCCGACCCCTTATTATCTCCGATCATATCAGCGACGTCGATGTCTGCTGCGAGGCCACGGGGTAACTGGAGCATCCTAAGCCACCAAGAGTGACTCGGCAGGATTTCTTCCTTCCTCTCGCTCGCATCGCCAACAGCGCATCCCACAGACTGACTCAGCGCTGTCTGGCGGAGGCCCAGTCTGTCTCAGCTCCGCCTCTCTTCGCTTCTCGCCTCATTTCGATTATCCCGAATGAACGGATGCCGGCGCCCGAAGGGCTTTCCGCAACGCTACACTCGGCCCGTCCTACTCAAATTTGGATCGCTCGGCAGACAAAAGGAGGCTTCTGGCTGCGCTAAGTATGCGAATATGGATGTGATGTTAGAGCGTGGGCAAGCTCACTTCAAATGTTTTTTTTTTTTTTAGAGGATGGAAGTGACGTCTAGTAATACATTGTATTTCCTTACACAACTGCAATGCCCTAATTAATTTCTGGAACTACCTAACCTAAATGCCTAACCCTAAATAAAAAAGATGACAACTGAACTATTGCAGCCTCTCCGGAAGCAAGACATCTCTCGCCAAGCGCAAACGTGTCTCGGGGGTTGCGGCGATGTTAGCGAAATGTCAGAGTCAGTCAAGCGATTCCGTAAGGACGCGAGCCGCCCCGTTTAAGTCGCTGGCGGCCACCTGTCCGTCATGTCAGCGCTGCGTCAGATCACTGCTTTTGACACTTAAACCGTCCTGCGACTTTTTAGAAGAACGACCGCTACGGCGTGATCTGATCGCATCCGATGGGTGACCGCGGCGTCGGTGATGGGAGGAGACAGTTTGTCGGACTTCCTTGAGATGTTGAATTATATTGGCGATGTGATTTGGAAAAATGTTGTGTCATCATATACAGCATCAATGCATATTTACAGGGTCCTTATGTTAAGTTTTCATTACTGTGGGGAAAATAGGAAGCCTGGTGTGCACGCTACGACCCACCTCAGCCTTATCAGTCGAACTCAATAACCTTAAAGATAAGCCGTGGGTATTTAAACCATCGATTCCGCGCCTGTTACTGCTTGGCGATGAGCCACTGGGGCTGCAGATTACCTTTTTTTTCCTCCCCACTCACCTCTCTTTGCTGAACTTGAGCGAGTGCAGAATAGCCGGTCTCTTCTGCCTCAGGTTCCACAGGTGCACTGTGTCATCAGCCAGGGCGCTCACTAGCGCCCCCTGTCGAGAGAGAAAAAATGTATTGTGATGACGCTCGCAGACACATAAAGTCAGAAAAAGTCTTCTGCGCAGGAATGAGTCAGCTGGCGCATTCCCGGTTAGCCATGATGTATATAAAAGTATGTGTGTAGGAGGCACTCAAAATCATTTCCATCTCTCTGAGGGACTCGGTTGGGCTGCAGAGTCACATTCACGACACAGCACCCTCAAGTCTCAGTATTGGTGACGACTTTTTCTACAAGCTGCAGAGCAAAATTTTCATGTCACCTCTGCTGAAAACATATTACAAATAAATCAGCTAAACAGACTTAAGAAGATTCTATGGACGCTAGCGTTAGCTCCGATGTCTCTAATAAGTGCAGCGTGTTTTGAATTTAGCTAATACTGACGGCTTAACGTGCTTTGGTGATAAGCTAAAGATTGTCACTCAGAAAAGTTGTGCGTCGCCTGGAGCGCCGAAATGGAAAAAGTGTGATGAAATGATGTCCCGGCTGGAATAATTACATTCTGGACGCAAGTCTGCTTAAACATTTTCAAATGTACAGCACGCAATGACGGCTGGAGAAATACAGATTTACTTTCTGGTGATAAATCTGTCGAAAAGCACTTAGGATGTGTTGATGAAATACTGCTTCTAGATTTTATAGCTTTCAAACTATCATAAATCAAATTACTTTCTCCACTTGCTTTTGTCAACGGCTATTCTGTACTGCAAAATTGAGCCAATGACAGATTCCAGACTTAAACCGTATAAAGCAGGGGTCCCCAATCCCCAGTTCGCGGACCGGTACCGGTCCGTGGGTCACTTGGTACCGGGCCGCCAAGCTGCACAGGAAAAAAAAAAAAAAAAAAAAAAGGCAGTTTCATTTCTTCTTATCTATAGTACATGTGTTTATACCTCTGAAAAATCAGAATACTAACACTTGTACCTTTACAACTGTACGCTGTGGAGTAATAAAACAGTTTGTTCCCTACCTCGTTGATGAGAAACTGCAGCTGGATGACAGCCGCCCCACTCTCGTGTTGGCAGTAACACTCCACGCCGGGGCGACCGAACCTGGAGGATTTACGGTCAAGGAAATTGTTGCAATACATTAGGCAAAAAGTGTATTTTTCTCTGTGTGTGTGTGTGTGTGTGTGTGTGTGTGTGTGTGTGTGTGTGTGTGTGTGTGTGTGTGTGTGTGTGTGTGTGTGTGTGTATGTGTGTGTGTGTGTGTTTGAGCGGTTTAGTATGCACCGGAGCGGCGCATCTGTTCAAAAAATGGCAGCCGTAGGACAGGAGTCTCGGCATTTGAAGGTCATATGCAGTGTGTTACTCCTGATCTGAAGATTACATATTTAAAAAAAATAATAAAAATACACAATCACTGCTGGCGCACACACTTTCCTAAAATGCTTCAATGAACACGCTTGTTCTACTAAAGACAGAGGTCAGCATGGGGGCGTTTACGGTAATGAAATAAACACAATCAACCGAGTGGAAGTGAACATTTGAGCTGAGGGAAAAATCATGGCCGCAAAAAAAAAAGATGCACGCAGGGAGGATAATTAGAAGCTCTTTGTAGGTGCACGGGTGAGCTGGCTGATTATATTCATTCATTCATTCCCGGACTCGGTAAAGGGAGGCCATTTGTCATAGCGGGAGGGGGGGGCACCCAGCGAATGACAGCGCTGCTCATCATAACGTGTATGTGTAAGTGTGTATGCGTTTGTGTGTGCTTTAACTACACACACAAAATACTGGCTCGCATATGGATTGTAATGTGCTACATTAACTATATAGACCACCACTGCAGCCGCTTATCAATATTTAAAGCATTGCCAACACTGCTGCTCTCTGCGCTCACTGGACATCTTATTAGGTACACCTGCACCATGTAATACAGTACAAAGGGCTAGAACAGTATTGTTCATCAAATTTAACTAACCACAAAAAATGTTTAGCAAAAGTCAAAAACATAAAAATGACTTTTCTTTGTACGGGGAAAGAAAGCCACGTCATTTGTACAGATGCATGCTCGTCAGTGGACAATATTCAGGAAAAGTGGGACAAGAGTTACGGCTTTAATTAACATTTTAAAAAGGGCCAAAAGAGCACCCCAAAGTCTAATCAGCTTTTGCTCTCCCGTCGAGCCAGACTTTTGCTTTCAGGCTACAGACGGACGCATGTGTCACTTATTAAGTAGTCATGTCCAGAACGATTCCTGGCGGAGGTGTAATAGGACCAACTTCTTCAACCAACTTCTTTAATCAAGCCAACTTTTAGTGTCGAGTAATTCATCTCCTGGATTAACTTTTTTTTTGCTGACAAATGACGAACCTCGAAGATATAATTAGCACTGTAAATCACTAGCGCCACCGAGACAATCGGTTGACTCGCAGAGCGAATTAAACCGAGACCTGTTCAAATAAGACAACCGATTTGAGAACACACAAACAATGTATTGCAACTGAAATTTTTGGGAGAAAGCTCAGCTTTAGATAATGGATGGATGGAGTTTCATCATGAATAAAAATAACAAAAGGGAGATTTAAAAATAGAAAGCAGCCCCGCCGTGCCACGATGGATATCAAAGTGAAACAACGGCAGATAAAGAATGCATGTCAGCTGCGGGCTAAAAATAAAACCCGAGCTAGATGACACGGCAAGCGATTCTTAAAGCGTTAGCAAGCGCTTCTCGGCGCGTCGGCGCGGGACGGACCGGCTGCATGTGTCACACTTGCTGACAGGAGCGTTTTCTCATCTCTCTCGATTGTGTCGCTTCGGGAGGCCTTGTCGCGCCGCTTCACAGTGGACAAGGCAAGGCAGCGAGTAGACGGACAAAACAAACCGACAACAGGGAAGGAAAAAAAAACTGGGTCATCTTCACATCTCGTCACGTGAATTAAAAGATTTTTTCTTGTTGACTGTTAAGAGCGCAAGTACGTCTCATGCAATATTTCATGCTGAAAGTCGAGAATGCTGCTAGTTGAGCTTTAGCCAAGCTTGCAGCTGTCGCTTAGCAACAGCGAGAACAATGACTACAGCGGGATACTAGTTGGCAAGCTAGCAATGCTCTGCGGGGACAATCTGGCTGCGAGTTGTACAGACTGACTTGTTCTTGAAGGGCCATGCGACCTGTTCATGTGACTCGGTCCAACCCCTCCCCGAAAAAAAAAAGCATTGTTCCACAAAGCCATCAATAAAAGGCGCATGAAGGGAGCAGCTTTGACTGCGACGCGCTCATGAATATCCGTGTCGCACGTGCCGAAGAAGATGGTTGTTGTCATGGGTGCATGCAAATGAAGCGAAAGGCAGCCACAGAACAAACAAACAAAAAATCTGATTTATTTGTTTGGCGCGGGCCTCGTGTAAATACCATTTTGGCCCGAATATAAGATGATGTTTTTTGCATTGAAATAAGACTGAAAAATGGGGGTCGTCTTATATTCGGGGTCTAGACATTATACCAATTATCACTTGTGCGCAGCGGTAAATTAAAGGTTGCTGGTATCGACTGAGTACGTTGCTGTGATCGTGTGCGTCTTTGACACAAAGTGAGTATATACATTTCATTGTTACTACTGTCCACGGTTGTGCCGTTTGTCCAATCGCGGTTTGCTTCATGTGCGCACCGTTTGATTGACAGCTCCGGCGCGCTCTTTTAAGTTTGCCTCGCATCGTAGCCGTTACGCAGCGGCACGGCGACTAACGGTCGCCAGCAAATGTATTTTGTTGTCTCGATCGATAACTTATGTTTGGTGTGTTTCATTTATGGTTATTTTTTTTATCATTTTTTTTGCCAATAATTCAGTAAGGCAATCAAAACTGAACCACGTCTTCCCTCCTGTGTTCTGACTGATACCCGAGGGTGAAAAGAGCATAACCATCCGAGCCAACCCCCTATACAGTCCTCAGGCTCCCCAACAATAGCGGTAGCAGTTTGCATTATTTTATTGCAATGTTTTTCCTTATTCAGATTTGTTTCAAGACTACAGTTAGACTCCACCTTGATGGTTAATGCAGTTATTGCAATTTTGTTGTTTTATCACAGTAGATTGGTTTATTTACATTTCAAAAACCAGAAGCCATTCATTTACAAATGTGATTGCACTTTAGTTTACATATTTAAATGTTCAGATATTAAGATGTGATAGACAGTTTTTGCATGATTAGAAGGAGGCAAAATAACATGCTTTTTCTCTCGACTATATTGTTATAATAATTTGTTTCCGATGTAATTATTTTCTGTATAAAATTTTAATTTGATGTTCAAAAAGTCTTTTTTCAAACTTGAGTCTTGAAAAAGAGGGGGTCGTCTTATATTCGGGGTCGTCTTATATTCGGGCCAATACGGTAATTTCCCCAGGCGTGTTTGATTCATCATGCAGACAAACAATTTCAACATCTTCTGTCCTCGAGTAATGTCGCTTATTCAAGTGGGGCCTTAATTTGAGACATTTTCCAAAATCACAAATAGTGATTTATTAATGAATGATTGCACCTTTACTAAATCTCCCAGCTTTTTATTTGAGCTGAGGATAGTTTAAAAATGTGAAGACCATTTCAAGGTTTTGTCAAGGAAAATGGGTGAAAGGGCAATTCATACATGCTTGGGGCTTTAATTTATTATTAAACATTGAGTACAAATGAGTTTCCCACAATACGACTCACATTTGCCCTTAACGATGATGTGAATCACTTGCTGCTCTTTCTCATGAATAGTCATCAAATATTACGCAAGACGATATTCAAGTCGCTCTCAGTGACCTGTAAAGATCAACAGGAAAACATTGGGTTGTACTCGACCTACGGCTTTTATAATGAAATACTTTCATGGGCGGAAGCCAGCGAATGTGAAGCGATGACCTGGAAAGCGATGGATGGAATTAAAAAGAAGAGAGTGAAACCGTGGCAAGACGTTTTGGAAATTCACTGACTGAAGGGAGGGGAGGGTCCTGAAGGAAAACAAAGGAATATGTCGAGGCAGCAAATCAGCTCGTGGCTTGCACCAAAATGATGACGAATGAAAATGTGTCAGGAGAGGTGAAACGGAACGAGACAAGAGGACGGACGAGCGGGAAAGTAGAAATTAAAGCTGTGAGCGAGGAGCGTTTTACAGCTCGTTAAATTTCCCCGGACGTTCTCGTCCCCACACGCAACAGTGACGACTCAAACGAGTCACAGTTTAGCAACTTGGTTCAAATTTGGTGGCAATTAGCAATTTTGGTGGAACGGTTCAGCAAAATCAGAATGACATTTTCAAAATGAGCATATAATGCTCTCTGCCTACATATCTCATCAGACAGAAAAAAAAATGGGAGCATGATTTACAGGATGATGACTTGATTGCAAACGAAAGTGAAGTCGGGAATAAGTTTGCAACGGGAGTTCCTTGTGTCTATGAATAATTAAAGCGGGGACCGGGAGCCAATGCGTGCATTTAGATGGCTTTATGTATTACCCTCTCAAAATGCCAGGCGGCGGGAATATTTGATGGAGAATGGATCATCGTGCCAAATTAACCTTTAACATAGTCGCTCTGTGAGATCATGAGTCCCTCCGCGGTATGAATCCGCTGACAGACAGTTTAAAACCGCACCGCCGCTTTGACAAGAAGAAAATGGAGAACTGCAGTGAACTGTCACAAAATCGCACGTTAGTACTAACATCCACTAACCGTAAATTTTTACAAGTATCGCAATATCTATGCTAATTTACATTAGCCTGTCAATGGCAGTTAACACTCTATGGTAGCATTAAGCTAGCAAACGTTGGCTAGTTTTACATGTAAATTTCACAGTAATGTTCTGTCCGAGACAGATTGAAACAAGCACGCTTGGCCTATGCAAACTAAAGAGTGCAAACAAAAGAATCCTTCAAAAATATTTAATAGGTTTAACTGTGTTCAGAATGTGTGTGAGGGGTCAAACTCCAAATATGTTCAACAAGGATCTTGAGGACTGCTGTTTCTGTAAACAAACAAAACCATAACGTCTATTCGTCATCAGATTTCATCAGCACTCAGAATTCCATGCCTGTACCCATAGCCTCTGGCAATGCTATCAAACAAATCTTTGCAGCTTAGCCACGCTTGGCCGCCACCAGAAAGATTGTCAGTGAGACGACCAGTAAAAGAGCCCGTGATCCTCTTTCAAGGACATGTAGCTGTAAGGTGCCAATCAGTTGTAACACTTGACTGACAGCAGACGGACTGCTTAAGGACGCGTTCTGTCACCTTTGTCACAAACACTGCAGGAAGTCTCATGGGAGAAAAGTATTGTTCAATAGCCTGCCAAAGGTGGTTGTAGTTAAGTTAGTCGTCGAGTTACCTTTCCGCTGTAGGAACGGAACTCATAAACCGAAGATGTACTTTGATTAGTAGCATTAGTCTGTCTTACGACCTGTGAAACGTTAATTTTCTATGGTCGGGAATGATGGCACGTAGTCATTGATGCACAAGTCAGTCAGGGCTTGGGCAACCTCAAAATTATTACAATTTGGTTAAGACTAGAAAAGAGATAGGATGCGGAACAGAGAGACATAAGCGCTGAAACTCCACACGCAGATTGTAATGGGGGAGGGGTCGGCAGTGGTGATGCTACAAAGGCGGTAACATAAGTCCAAAGGATTGAACCCCCGCTTTTGTCTTTGAATGAATGAATGAATGAATGAATGAATGAATGAATGAATGAATGAATGAATGAATGAATCAATCAATCAATCAATCAATCAATCAATCAATCAATCAATCTTTATTTCGAACATGATTTAAAGAATAAAAGCAATAAAAAACAATCAACAAAAAAACCCAATATATATCACTGTTCGAAAAAGAGTAGGAAGAAGCCTAAGCTTATCATGTCCTACCCCTATCCATCACTTAGTTCCAAGTGAGAACATTAAAACTACAAAAGAACAAAAGAAAAAAACATGCGGAGAGTGTGCAGGCTGGGAAATACCCTGGCCTTAAGATGTTAATTATTTTTAATAATAGTAATTTTAATGTTAGAAATGTTTTGATTCATTCCTGATTTCTTACTGGATATAGCTAGCTAGCTAGATAGATTACTAGCTAGTCAGCTAGCAAGATGGCTAGCTAGCCAGACAGATGAATTCTAATGTATACTGGACGTCTCTTCTATTTTATTAAATTAATTCATTTGCAAGGTTTGTGGCACGACTCTGCATATAATTAGAGTACTTTAACATTTTTTGGAGTCGGCCAACAAGCGTCAAATTCATTTTGAAGAAACACCACGGAAGCATTAACGCGGAGACCTCTGGGAATCACGGCCCCACCGGTCTTATTCAAAAATGGTTTCAGGGATTGTGTCAGAGGCAAAGAGGTGTCGCGTCGCATCAGCGTCCAATCATGGCGAGCAAACAAAAAGCTACGTCCAAACGCAAATAGAAACAGACACTCGATTGCGCACAATATGCTGACACCAATGCAAGGTTTTCGCTGCATACTGGCATTTGCTCTACCTGAATACTCCCAAAGGCACCTACAGTAAATGCACACACACACACACACACACACACACACACACACACACACACACACACACACACACACACACACACACACACACACACACACACACACACACACACACAAATACACACTCAACATAGCTTGCTACAATGGCTTGAGCCATTAAAAATTCATGCCACTGCAGCAACAGTGTCTAAAAATGAGCATTGGGACCAGCTGCTGATGAGCGTGCAGAGCTGGGGACGCAGCATGATACGGAGGATGGGAAGTGTCTCCGCAATGTCAATTTATGAGCGAGAGCATGGAAAATCATTTGGTCGCCCCATGTAAGAGCATCGCGTTACAGCGTGTCTCAGCCAGCAGAGAGACCAGCCCCACAAAAAGGGGGTTAGCCCTCCGGATGCCAACGGTGTCGCCGAGCGTGTGCTAGCCGTTGTTTACGCTTGTCGTTTTATTGGCAATCCAATCAACGCAACCAGCGATTTTATGCGAAAGCCTCGTCGGGCGACAGACAGCAATAGAAATCAGGCCCATAGAAGCCAATCAAGGCCTAATGGGGGTCCGGTGGCGCGACTTGCCGAGACCTCTCATTCACATCCACTTGTGTCGGCGAGATAGCGAGGAATTGTGCCTTATCAAACAAATTACAGGCCAAATCAAAGCTGCTAGCTTATCCCTCCCCTCTCCGAGACTGCACTTCTTATGAGTCACACCAGTCCGATTGGCAGCTTCGGCCCCCGGACACGGCTTCGATTCCAAATGGCCTCACTTCCAAATTCTGCAAGCCCCACCCCCACACAACACTGAGTCACACGGCGAAACGGCTGCGATCGCTTCTGGCGGCTCTCCATATACAGACGCTTCTTCCTTGCCGTGTGATTTATTTTCCTCCTCTTCATATTTCTCCCTCCTTTTGTTCGCCGCAACACTTTGTCTGGGAACAAATGTAAATAAAACTCTCTTGTGACAAACACAGCATCCAGAATTGTCCGCTTTGAACCTTTAGCCCACTCGTCCCCCCGGTCCCTCCTGACCTCCTTCACATTACATCCACACCACGCTTGGATCGGACAGAAAAGCACAAACGCCCCCCCCCCCCCCCCCCCCCCCCCCCCCCCCCCCGGCTGGTTTTGTTCTGGACACGCTCATGCATATATCACACAAACATACGTAAATACCAACAGGCTGCAGTAGGGGAGGAGCTGAGTTTATATCAGCCATGTGGCATGGCATTAAAGGCTGAGTCATGCCGTCATGGGACACATGAGTGTCTTCCCTACAGCGGTCTTGGCATGATGGCAGATTTGAGGGCAGCCAGCAGAGTGCGTGTGTGTCTGTGTGAAAGGTTTTAACCAGCAGGGATGAGGCCGCACGTCAAGACTACCATGGCTCTGTTTGACAGGCGCCGTTAAGTGCCAAATCAGGGGGAGAATCACAGCCTCCACCGCAGCAAGCCAGCAAAAGGCCACCCGGACGCATTCAAGTAAAGTTCATAACAAAATGCCATCCAGTCAGGCTGCCAGCCGCCAGGAGTATTTACGCCTACAATGTTAGTTTCGTGTTAAAAACAAAACAAAGTGTAATAGCAAGCAACTTTTCACAAGATAGCATAACGCAGATGCACCGTAATCTGTTAGATAAAAACAAAACAAAAACAATGTATAATAGCAGGCTAATTTTGACAAGCTAGCATAACAATGCCGTTGCACTGTCATCTGTTTGACAGAAGAAATTTGGGATTTTTAAAAATCTAAATGTAAGTAGCAATAACATTTAGATGTTTCTGTGCCATCATAAAATAAACATTTTACATCATTTGCTTAGGTAGCGTACAAACACAAACACTAATAGAAATAGAATCCTTGTCTGCACTAGAGGCTATTTGGTAAAGTTAAAAAGAGTAAAAAAATAAATAAAAAAGTCAAATATCAAGCGATAGTGTGTGCTCCACGGAATGCCTGAGAGCAACATTATCCACATGGGCAGGCCGGCTGTCCAGACTTGTTAGCAACTGCAGACGTAGATGCTAATATTCTCCAGCTGGAGTTGTTTAGAAGAACATGAGGAAAAGTAATAGCAAGCCCTGAGCAAAAGAAGGTAAGTGCATGTTGGCGCAAGGTTCCACAGAAGGAACTGAAGCACAGAAGCGGAACACTGTAGTCGGGAGTTTCTGTAATTTGGGGGGGGGGGGGGGCTGCAGAAAACAGATTTACCTAAACGGATGCAACAACAACATAATAAAAGAAAAATATTGGTAAAAAATACAAAAATACTGATGAGCAAAGAATGGCTCATTTCTACCTTAATGACGCAGGCTAACGAGGCCCGCCGCTAATTAGCTGTGTCGTTTTAATGAATGCCAAGACAATTAGTGGATGGATTGATAAGTCAATCGCCAGAATGAGAAGACGTTTTGATTAATTGTGAAAGATGACCCCTGCGCCGCGCATTATGTTGCAACTTAATTGGCTTTTTCCTGTGTGGGTTTTTTTTCGTACTACCAAAAATGTTCGCCGGGCGGGTGCGGTTTTATGTTTGTGCTTGGAACACAATGAGGGTTTTTATCACATTCTAATGTAAAAGTGTGGCAAGCTGGTTGGCTAATTGAATCTGTTGCTTCCATTTTTTCAAATTAAAGTTAACTTTGAATCAGGCTGGCGAATACGTGACGCTCTGACCAGAAATATTTGGCTAAATGCGAGTAGAAAGGACAACATTTTACGGTGCCTTTTCCAATTTCCCCCTTGGGGTCATTATTTCTGTAAGCACACCAAAAGCCTGGGAATTGTCTTTCTAAACGTGAGGCTCGGATGTCACCACTGTCTGTGTGCATAGCCCAAGTAATTAAAGGTTGCATTTTTTTTCGATTCAGCGCAATGAAGTTTTGTGTCGCTGTCGTGTACGATTAGCCTCACGCTGAATTAAAGAGCTGGCGTAACGTGAAGCCTTCATCACAGGTCGGACAAGAAGGCTATCGATGTACGCTACGTTGTGGCTAGCAAGGGCTTCTATACTATTATTTTTTGGTCCAATTAGATCCCAGCTTCATTGTGTTGCCATGTCAATCTAATCTGCCTTTGAAATCAATTTGTATAGTAATGGGGGGGGTGCTTTCAAAATTAGAACAAATATGACATATTTGTTAAAACTTTGAGTGGTACAGGCTTTGAGTGGGATTTGAAATATATATTTCAAACGGATACCACACATTGTGAATCCGCAGCGACGTAGACGGACGCGCGTTCACTTTGGGAAAATGACAGTGAAGAAGCGGCGGCGTAGCGGCACCGTGAGAGTACAGGAGGATATCGGGCGTGAGCCGTAATCGATAGGCAATGTAGTGGGTCACACAAGCAGGCCCATCAACACTGCAGCAGAAGCAGAAGTGCTGCTCATTAATCCTCAATTGAACCTTTTCGTCGTTTAGTTTCAAAAGGGAGGACAAAGTTGGATTATATTGTATTTAATTTCAATTTATTTCAAATTGAAAGGCTGTCTGTCAAACAACTTCATTGATAACCTTGCATGGGGGTCATCAAGATTTTTGAAATCAGTCACTCGTGAGGGCGCATAGCATCCCGAATTACGATGACTCATTTGAAAAGCGACGGCCGAGCGAGCGTGTGTGCAACGCTGCCTCGGATTAAAGCTAATACTCCCCCAAATCTTTCCATTAAGGGCCCGGTAAGTACATTTCAAAAGTCATATGTCTCGGTTAAGCGTGTACACGACCCTTGTAGATGCGAAGCCGAATGGATCCTGCACAGCGCCATCCTATTTGGCTCGCTTGTCCGACCGAGCGAAAGGACTTTAGCGGACGAGCCTGTCAGCAGACGCCGCAGCAGCGAAAGAAGCGGCAGCTAAATTGTTGCGGCACTGTAACAGGACAATTTGTTTTCTATTTGCGAGAAGTGGTGGAATGGAGGTCGCGCTTCAGAAAAGCATGAAAGATGCTTTGATTAAGTCACGGTTAAAACATTCATACACACGCATTCACTGCTTTCCTTTTTGTCTGCTAGCTTAATGCTAAATATCCATTCACATACACACAAAAAATCACATCCATTTTTTAAAAATCTACCTATCCAGTCACATACGGATAATGTAAACATCTGCCCATCCATTCATAACATCTGTGTGAATCCCCCATTAAGTTTCAATCGTCACTTTAGCGGATGGATGGATGCGCAATGTAGCACATACTTTATAGCTGTTTTAGAGAAACAATCTTTCAAGGGCACCGGTGAAAAATTGAACGAGTCAATGCCAATATAAATATCCAGACCGCACGATAACACTAGGGAAAGGGAATTCAAACACGTTATGAAAACAACTGGGAATTCTGAGTAGCCCTTGATGGCCTGAGAGCGCGACCGCACATAGATCAATAACAATTCTATTGGTCAAGCCAGTCATGGGCTTGAATTTACTGATTTCGAAAGCGCTGGGAAGATTACATTGGCATGGCAACACACAGAAGTTAAAATTTGATTGGGCCCCCACCCAAAAAAAAACCCGCCTACCTCTCCTCCCATTGCAACATGAAGTCTCCATTACGTCTCCATTTGTGCGCACTGCACCGCTATCGCTGCCATCAAACAAAGGAGACGCACGACTCACACTTGACCTTGACTCCGAAAATACTTTTTGTTGTTGTTTTTATCTGAGCCAGCAATCAGTCAAACCCATCCCTCAGTTCCATTTCAAAGCCGCCGGTTCTCAGCCTGGCAGGAAGCTCACTTCCTGTTTAATTTTCCCCAGTCAGGCAGCCCAATAAAAGGGCATGGCCCTTAAAAAACATGAGCACAAACGTATGACTAAACCCACGTGAGCGACTGTGAGGGAACAGCCAAGCCGTTAGCTCTCGCTAATGATCTGGCGCGGGTTGCCGGACAGGCAAAGGAACACACGGAGGACCTGTAAAAGCGGCCTGACAGCGGCAAGCTCCCCGGTGTCCTCTGAAGTCGTACGACTCCCTGCGGCGGCGTTTGTTTGCAAGCTGTTGTCGCTGTTTGCTCGCACGCTCTGCTCATATGTCACTTTTGCTAACTTTTATGTGGATTCACACGCCATATTCAAGTATAAACACAGATACTGGTGACAACAGCACGAGTGAACACTGCACTGTGGACGTTCACTTACCCACCGCCAGTTTCCAGGGGATGCTGAGATTTTAGGGGTGTCACGGAAGGAACAAGTGCTCAAAGGATACAATCTGAGTGCCCCGCTTTGAGTGCCGATGGCCAGGATCTTCTGCACGGGGTCGAACGCCATGGACGATGGCTGGTACGGGAAGCCATGACGGACGGTCTGCACAGAGACAGGAGAGTTTCAATTAGCATTCGACAGCTGCCATGTTACTTTGGGAAATATCGCGCACCTGGTTGGGGTAAACAAACACAGCAGATGGATGTGGAAGTGGAAAAGCCAAAGGCGGCGTTTGAATCAATCCCTTTCCACTATATCAAGCCCAATCTATGCTAATTTACATTAGCCCATGTATGGGGTTTCTCTTTGTGCATTAGCATTAAGCTAGAAGACTTTGACATGAATAATTGTGAACGCAGCCAATGCACTTGACGTCAAAGTATTTGGCTTGACTATTTAGGATGCTTTTATAATCA
Organism: Syngnathus floridae; assembly: GCF_059516105.1. Lineage (NCBI taxonomy): Eukaryota > Metazoa > Chordata > Actinopteri > Syngnathiformes > Syngnathidae > Syngnathus > Syngnathus floridae. Next base: position 7,445,230 of record NC_142431.1, read on the forward strand.
CGGCTCTGTTTTGAGATTCCGACTCTCGTTTTTTTATGGTGTTTTTCCTCTCTGTAACCGCCTCCCACATGAAGTCGTGATTAAGTCTGAAGATACAGGAAATCTGCAACAAATGCCAAGATTGTACCAGTTTTTTTGCTCCTCTGTAGGTGTGCAACTGTGGCTTTATGACATCAGTCATCTGGCAGTTTGTTTGCTCAGTGGCAGACCGCAAAGGTTGTTACGTAAGAGAATCCCGGTGCAGCATGGACACCTGCTGTGCTTGCAAACGAGCCGTGGTGTGAATTGCGCACACTGGCCGCCACATAAGGGACAGCTACCTTCACAAGTGAGTGAGAAGGGTTTCAATTCACGACGCTAGGAGACAGATTCCGTTTGATTGTTGCGGTTTGGAGTGGCATGGAAATATAATATGTCAATACTGAGACTTCATAGCAATTTACATGCAATATCTACCCTGCCTGTATAATGCCACAATCGCTGAATGAGTTAAGGGAAGCGAGAAAACGGGCCACGGCAGCCGAGCAGAGACTGTGGAGCGTAACGCTAACTCCACGTTAGCCCAGCCCACACGGCATAGTGTAAACATTAAACAAGCGCGCCTCCCTACTTCACGCCACAGGACACAGAGACCGAGCAACCACAGAGCGTGCGGGGCGCATGCTGCATTATCAACCCATCCACATGCTGTTATTGTGGATGCTGTGGAGGGGAGGGGACCAAACCTTTCTATTTCTTCCATCTGATTGCGCTAACAGACCTCACTTTAAGATGCCATCAGTCCCCCCGCCCTCCCAGCCCCAAAACGGATCAATGACGTTGGGATAAAGTGCGGAAGGGGGCCAACGTTCACGCACACGCGTCCCATTCGTCACCATGCCGCTAATCTAACGCAAGCTGATTATGCAAGAGGGGATCAGCGTGTAGCCCATCCCCTCCGATATGACACTTGAGGCCCAAAACACGCCACATGAAAACAAAGTGCCCTGATGTAGTGTTTCAATGTAAATGAGCAGTGGTGAAGAGGCGGGACCTCAACGGGAACTTCAATTGGGTGTCTGAATCCTGAACCCCACATAGGCCAAGAGCATTTGCCGCCCCCCTCTCCTTTCTTAAAAATACACAAATGCTCAAAGTAGCTGTTGTTCAAAACATCATTCTTATCCATTTGGTAATACCCCCCTAAGCCCCGCCCCCTCCCACTTGTGCTCCATGCTGACAACATCCACCCAGCAAGATGATCATCGCACGGTGATGACATGGCAGCCCACACCATCCATTTCTGCTTTTACCTTACAGAGCTGGAAATGCTCCGACTGGAGCTGCTCCTGGACCAGATGGTTCTCATGCAGCCCCACTTGGACCGACGGGTTACAGGAGGACGAAGAGGGGGCGGAGGAGGACGAGGAGGAGGAGGACGCCTCTTTCAAGCCGTCCAACACCTTCCTGATGTTGAACTTCTTCATTTTTGTCACTGCGCAAAGGAAGGGAGCACACGTTGGGCATGAGTACAAGTGGCAGGAGGCGTGTGTGTGTGTGTGTGTGTGTGTGTGTGTGTGTGTGTGTGTGTGTGTGTGTGTGTGCGTGCGTGCGTGCGTGCGTGCGTGCGTGCGTGCGTGCGTGCGTGCGTGTGTGTGTGTGTGTGAGAGGGATGGGGGGAGAGAGAACGGCCACTTACATGCACACGTAGTCTCTCTCCCTCTCTGTCGCTCGCTCTTCCTCTCTCTCCACCCGGTAAATCTCACGTTTTAGTGCGCGTATTTCTGCAAGCTCTCCATCCTGCAAGGCTCGAGCCACACAGTCTTGTTCGGGATCAATGCGGAAAGCAAAAGAGAAAAATGACAGAGAAAAGGACGGGGAGGAGGGAAAAGGGAAGAAGCTGCTGAGATGCTGATGAGGCGGTCGCTCGGTCGATCGGTGCAGCGATGTGCTCTGACCGTGGCCCCACTGCGTCTCTCCGTGGCTCGGCTCGTCCTCCTCCGCTTGCTCCCTCCCCTTCCCTCTCTCTCCTGCTCTCCCTACCGTGCGCATGCGCAATACTTGGACGCAGAATCCCGCCAGCCACCTTGCCTACTGCTCCCAAACTACCCACTCTCTGCTTTTCTTCCTTAATCAATCCATCCTCATCAGTTTGTGCTCTACCGCTCCTGCTTTGTCCGATGATGTTATGGTGCGGTGGACTGGAACCGACCCACCCCACCCCACCTATGTGTGAGGACACAAGTACAAAGACTTCAAGACTATACTTGAAGACCCTCAATTGAATTTGGTTTCTAAATGCTTGAAGATAATTGCTGAAAACTGAGAACTAAAACTATGCAGCACTCAACTGTGGCAAAAAGTTAAGACCGTGTCAAGATTATGAATTCAAGGAATTTGGACTACGTCGTGATAACTGCACGAGATAGAAGATCCAAGAGTCTACATCAAGTCAAGGCTAAAAACAAGTCAAGACAGGGTCAAGACATCATTTGTGTAACAAACCAAAAATCCACCATAAATGCGGCCTCGATTCCAACGTGACTTCGAGAATACATTCGAGGCAGTGGAACAAAAAGGTCCTTGCGTGAGGACGATGTGAGAAAAAGGGGAGGCCGGTTGGTGGGTAAGTGTTACATCAGTGATTTAATTTAGCGCCATTGTGTCGTGGCCCGGCCATTTATCTTGCTGCATTATGCACGTGCCTCCGACTGCCGCCTTTGGATGCTTTGATAAGGCTCCCCACGGAGGAGCCTTGCCGTCGCTCCTTCTTTGGTAAACAGCCAAAGTGCGGTGGTAAAAAGGCGCGTCACTGATTTGGGCTGATCATGTTTGTTTAATTTCTGATTGGTATGCAAATATGAAACATGAGATTCTATTATGCATATGAGCAGCGCGCTAATCCAGTGCTAATTTCAGGGGCAGAGGTAAGCGACATGTACATTAGCGTGACGTTAGCTCGCTTTGCCAAAAAAAATGACATGAAGGCTACAAGCTAGCCAATTAAAATTATTGAGGGGAAACGACCAATTGCGATTGATTCGCTGCCCTGAAAGTGAAAGTTGGACGAAAGAGGAAAATTTACAGACAATGAAACAATTCCTCCTCGCTTTCCCCCCACCACCGCTACATCGTGACCTCATTCAGCCACTGACAACTATCATCAAAGGAGGCTGAACCCTCCTGACCGACGCATCCCCGACGTCACCGTGCCAAGTCTTCTGAGTTCGACATCATCGTCGCAGACACCCTTTGGCAACACGGCGCTGTCTGAAGAAAGCTGCGAAGGAAACACCAGGAGGTCACAGCGGGTGAGATTAGGACGAGTCGAAGGGAGCAGAAGGCCCAGGGTTTTTGTGTCCTCACTGACAGCTGTAGTTAAATCAAGCGCACCTGAACGTGGCGCCCAGTGTATCGGCCCGCCGGGCTGTGGCAAGCCACCAAGTGGTTGATTTGAAGCGCTAATAAGTCAGAGAGGAGCGGCTGCATCTCCACGCACGAACCGTAAACAAGATCGTCGTGCAACTTCCACCAGACGCGCCAATGTCAAACAATTCGATGGAGAATCTCTGTGACATATCTGTCACTCAAAACGGGGAGCCTCCTACTGCCAATAAAAGCAACCGGCCTTCATGATTATTGATTGTAGGGATAAAGAAGGCTTATTGCTGGAGAAAAAAATAAAACAAAGATAAATCCTTCATCAGACTCAGAGAGAAAAGAACGTACGGGCAAGGGATAAATGAAGCAGGAGGCAGCTAAGCAGTGCCGGTCACCCCTGTAAAGAATTTGAGTGCAGACGAGGACAGTCGAGGAGAATCGAGTGATCACGACGGCTGCGGATAACAATTAACGATCCAGACGCCCCCGCGCCCGGCAACTAAATCTCTCAAGGCAATCATGCTAGTCCATCCAGGGGGCGTAAGTAACTCCGTCCACAAAATACCTTGCGGGCAAGCCTGCTAACATTCAAAAATGAATTCAAACGTGCGATAGTCAGTCGGAAATGCGGCAAAGGACAAAGGGGAGCACCTGGTGGTAAAAAGCGGAACTACAGCAAGTAGGACCCCGCTCGGATGGTGGAGCAGATGGAGGCCTCTGTTCAGGGAAAGGGCGGGGCCGCTGTTGCCATGGTTATGACGCACACTGAGTCTAGCTTCTGTCTGGATTTTTCTTTTCTCTCTGGGCCAGCATCTCCGTCTCTCTGTCTTGGCTTTGTGAATTCCGTGTCAACTTTTGCCACGCTCTAACATTCAGTAGTCAAATCCAAAAGCTTCAATTCCTCTTCCACCACCCACACAAAGGCGTGATGAGAAAACCCAATGAACAACGACAGCAGCCACCGGAGCTCTGATAGTAAATTAAGCGGCGCGATAATCCTCCCAGAGCTGCTATTGCGCAAAGCAATCCGGTGGGAGGAACCGGCGTTCTCCGGGCTCCGTTGTGTAAACGGCAACGGCTGATTTCATTTACTCGCCTCCGACACAAAAGCAATTAAACCGTGATTTGAAGGAAGGCAATTTGCGTTTATGCTTCATCGGGCTTTCTCTTTAGAAGAAGCTGAATGCGGATCATCTGCGGCAAAGTCGCTTCTCTATCATGACCCCGGACGATTTGTAGCAGCGGTGACATCACGCGTTTTGGATTGCTGCCATCTTGGCTGATTTAAATGAGACAGACAAGTCCCCCGCTTGTCATTAAAGACAAAATCACATCAGCCTTTCCCCCCTTACATCTTTCAAGTACATGAAGGACAGCTGTCAACATTTGACACCGTCAAACGCCGAGCCAGACTTAAGTCGTTCTGCATCCCCGCGGACGCCGTGCAAATATTGACGTTGCTTGACCTTCAAATAGGAGCGGGTTTATCTTTGCAATTAATATAGGTAGTCAAGGGAGACATTGATAAGTGAGGACACCATGGGGAAATAAGCAAGATTTTGTGAGTGACCAAAAAAAAAAAAAAAAAAAAAGAAGCTAGGGGATTTGGGAGGGTGTACTTGTCTGACGACAACGCCGCTGGAGGTTGGCCAAACAACGGCGCAGAAACGAGTCAAGTCAATGAGAAGAGATTAAAGGGAGAAGAATGGCTGAGGTTGCAATCAAGTTAGGATGTCCGCTATTCTGCTCTGGGGGGATTCCTAAAAGCTACATCGTCCTTTGCCATGCATGCGGAAATAAATCGATTAAGCTGCCCTTGAGTTATTATCTCCCAAATGAAAAGTGAATTCAAGAGCCACCAGTGACCCCACTTTATTCAGACAATGTATATCCAGTCCCCTCTTAATTGCATCATCCTACTGTGCGGCTCCATTGAAGAATCCAATATTTTTTTTTTTATGACTTGTGGGAAGTCAACTCACGTGAAGCGTTCCTTTCAAGGTCGTGCCATGCTTTTTGTCCCTCTTCTTTGCGTCCAGCCGGCAGCAGCCAATTAGGAAGCAGCGTCTCTATTAATATGGCCCAATTACAGTGCTGCTCCTTGAGGAGACACACAGGATCACACGATAAAGCAAATATCGGAGTGGGGACGAGGGGCTGGGGCAAAGAAACAAACGAATGACTTGAATGTGAAATGTTTTCTTGAACGAGCGCGATGGCTGAAGATGACAAATGCATTAAGCCACAGGTGTCAAACTCAAGGCCCGGGAGCCAGATACGGCCCGCCACATCATTTTATGTGGCCCGCGAAGACTAATTGTGCATCAAATTCGTGTCTCATTCCTAGAATTGCAAATTGTCTTCACTTTTAATATCTTTTTTTTTTAAATATTTGACCAGTTTTTACTTGTCTGATTTGAAAACGAGTTATTTGTCAGTTTGTTTTGTAGCTTTTACTGTATATAATATAAGGTGCTCATACATTTATTTGGGTTGGCAGTCATAATGGCCCTCCGAAAGAAGCTCTGACTACAATGTGGCCCGCGAAACAAATGAGTTTAATGATTAAACCCTCCTGCAGATGCTCAAAATGGAAAACATGTTCTATTCCGTGACGGTGACAAGTTATAAATATTTACAACCACTAGATGGCACAATTATCTCACGCCAGGTCTTTCACTTTTGGGCTGATGTCAATTATTTCAAGTCACGTTTATTTGTATAGCCCTGAATCACAAGCAGTCTCAAAGGGCTTCACATAGACAAACAATTGACAATTATTCTCAAAGCATCACCTGATCTTAAGGTCCCAAAACGGCAAGGAAAAACTAAAAAAAAAAACTACCAGGGGAAAAATGAGAAACCTTGAGAAGGGACCACAGATGGAAGAATCCCCCTTTCAGGATCACCAGGCTGCAATGGATGCAGAGAGGGCACATAAACTACGTAATATGAAAATCAATGAAAAAGTGGATGTCCAAGTCAAAGCAAAGAGCTGCCGGAGGTGCCCTCGATTGTCCTGGCAGTGTCTTCGAGGAGGGTAAGCTGCAGTTCCCTCATCTTGAATTGGTCCACGAGAATCCAGATAGCCGCTGTCAGCTTGGGTGTCACCTAACCGCCTCCCCAGCCGGGGAAGGGGGGGATGGGGAGAGGGAACGAAAACAAACTCCAGCCGAATTGGCCACTACAGGTTAGACCAGTGGTTCTCAAACTTTTTTCAGTGATGTACCCCCTTTGAAATATATTTTCAGCCAAGTACCCCCTGACCAGCGCAACACATTTCTGGTCGGAAAGAAAGAGGTACAGGAATGTCCCATCAGTGTTTGATTTATTAAAGTTAAACAACTTGTACCAATGTACCTGATAGACACATTTATGTTCCAAACATTGCATATAGAAACAAAAATGTTAAACAGTAAACAGTAACCACCAAGAAGGCATAAACCCTTTCAAAACTCAAATACTGTATGCAGAACACTGCTAATTCATATGAATCTTTCTTGTAATAATCTCTTGCAAGGAAATAAAAATATACATAACTAAAGATGTGTTCACAAAAATAAATTAACTTAATTGTAAATAAATATCTTGTTTACAAAATAAATTGATAACTTAATAAAGATTTGCTCATAAAAAATAATCCACTTGAAATCTTTTGGGATAAAAAAAGAAACTTTTTTCTCTCTTAAAATTGAATTGTTGCATTGAACATTTGATTTTGATTTGACAAGCATTGAACAAGTATTGAACAGTCTTGAAGCTTGAATGAGTCTTTTGCACTCATACTATATTTTAGTGAGAAACATGGGCTTGTACCTCACTTTGTCATCCTTGGTGGCAGGGAGGCAACTGCTGTGATCAAGTTCTTCTACAGGCTCAGTCTGTTTCTTTGCTTTGTTTTGATCACAGTCATTGCAGAGAAGGAGGTCTCACATAAATATGTGGAGGCAAAGGGCAGCAGCTGCTCCAAAGCTTTCTGTCCCAGCTCAGGGTGCTCCTGCCTCACACGCACCCAAAACTGTGTGAGAGTGGATGCGCCAAACTTCATCTGCAGGCCACGGTCAGATGCCACTTCCATCAGTTTTTCCTGATGAGTGACAGGAAGCTTGCTTCTCTTTGCTTCAGACAAGAGAAATGGGTTTCTCAACCAATTCAGCTGTGCAGATTTCTCCTCCATGTCAGCAAAGTAGCAGTGAAAGCCCTTTATCAAGTTAGCCAAATGTCCCACTATGACTAACTTCACTGGAGCTGTCTCCACATCTTCATTGGAAAGAAAACCATCCACCTGAGGAAAGCAGGTGAAATCCTCCTAACCACATGCCCTTTTCCACAGCTCTGTTTTCTTCAGGAAACCACCCACCTTGTCATACAGGTTCAGGATGCTGGTGTCCTTGCCCTGCAGAGACACATTTATTCGTTCAATTTGCTGAATATACGTATCTGCCAGATAGCAAAGCTTTGCAACCCAGTCCGTATTCTCGAACAAGGTGGCATGGGGAGATCCGTGCTCTGTCAGAAAGGTGTGCACTTCAGCTCGTAACTCCAACAGCCTGTTGAGTATCTTCCCTCGAGAGAGCCAGCGCACTTCTGTATGTAGGAGGAGTTGCGTGTGTTCAGCTCCCATGTTTTCACAGAGGCGGCAGAAGAAACGTGCATTAAGTGGCCTTGACTTGATGAAGTTGATCACTGTGATGCTGTCGTTCAAAACATCATGCAACACGGGGCTCATTTTCTTGGACGCTAACGCTTCCCTGTGAATCACACAGTGAGTCCACTTAATGTCGGGATTTTCCTTTTTAATCCGCGCAATGAGCCCTTTCGCACTGCCCGTCATTGATGCAGCCGCATCTGTACAGACGCTGCTGCAGGATTTCCAGCTGATACAATTTTCAGAGAAAAATGCGTTAACGACATTAAAAATGTCCTCTCCGGTTGTTCTCCCCTCCAGACTTTTGCAGAAAAGTATGTGTTCACAAATGTCAGTCTCAATGTATCTCACAAAAGCAACAAGCTGTGCATTTCCACTGAAATCTGTGGATTCATCCAGCGGGAGTGAAAAAGAGTCGACAAGTTTTCCCACAACTTGTTCGACAATGTCTGCACCCATTCTGTCTATTCTGCGGCAAACGGTCTCATTGGACAAAGGCACAGTTTTTAATGTATCCGCAGATTTTTTGTCTAGCATAGTTTCGGCCAGTAAAACAGCGGCGGGGAGCAGCAGCTCTTCAGCTATGGTGAACCTTTTTTTGGCTTTAGCTACGAGCAAAGAAACCACATAAGAAGCCTTCAGGGGTTTGGCTGATGTAGTGGAGGCTTTTTGCATTGTGTCTTGGGATGACTTGAAGTTAGAAAGTTTCCTCCTGAAGAATTCCGGTGGCTTACCAACATGGCATCCGTGTTTTGTGGTGAGATGCCGCTGGAGATGTGCCGGCTTAATGCTAGCGTTGGCAAATTTCTCCCCGCGAAAAAAGCACAGCGCTTTGGGTGGGTTACAGCTTGTGGACGTAAATCCATCAAACAATAGTCTTCCATGTACTGTCGGTACTTCGTCGGCTCTGGTTTGGCCTTCATTTTTACTTGTTTCTCCGTGTTTTCAACAGCAGCATCGCTGCTACGCTTTAGCCACATCTCCACGTTACAGTGCGTCATCAAGGCAACCGCAGGTGACTGCTATTGGTTTGTGGAGAGTCCGTTTATTAAGTATTAAAATTGAATACTGAATATAAAACATACATTTGTATTTCATCAAACTTTTTATAACTAATTCTCAAGACAATCAGGCTTACAGGTTTTTTTTTAATACCGGTATATATGTTTGTAAAATCTCACGTACCTCCACGTACGCCCAGGGGTACGCGTACCCCCATTTGAGAACCAATATATTATAAAAAAATATATAATATATAGTGTATATTATATTATTTTATGACACAATACTCTATAATATTTTTTCCTACTAGTGGATTTAATATAACATACCACTGCTAGTTAGAACAAATTGTAATTCCTCCACAGGTGGTCAAGAAAAGACAGACTTCCAATTGCGGTAGGAGAACCCAAATGTCTGGCTCTCAGCGGAGGCTTCATGGCCGTTTGTCTACCGTCGATCATCGGATAAGTATGGCTGCGGATCAAGAGGTTTGTACGGCTACGTGCACCAACTGCACCCTTCTCTTAGAGAGGTTGTCCCTGCTAGAGGGACGTGTCCGCCAGCTAGAGCAGAATAGTGCAATAACAGTAGATGTGGCGGACACAGACGCGGACTGTAGTCAGCCCGCTAGCCACTGGCCATTAGCCCCAAGTGGCTTGCTAATCACGATGAGCCAGGTAAGTCGCATAGCCGTCCAAAGTCATCTCGGTCTACTGGCCCTCGCACCTTGGTCATAGGTGACTCCATTACCCGAAATATCACGCTTAAAAATCCAGCCACGGTAATGTGTATTCCTGGGGGCAGAGCACCCAACATAGAAGCTAATCTTAGGGAGCTGACTCGCAATAGGCCTCGTCAACAGCGTAGTTCGAACAACACAAGCTACTCGGACATAGTGATACACGTCGGCGCCATTGATGTTAGGATGAGGCAATCAGAGATCACAAAGAAAAACATAGTGAGGACTTGTGATCTCACGAGAAGATGAGTCGGCATCGAGTATTTGTCTCTGGCCCCCTGCCTGGGAGAGGCACCGATTAGAAGTTTAGTAGATTAGTCTCCCTTAATTGATGGATGGCTGGGTTCTGTAAAAAGCAGGGACTGTATTTTATAGATAACTGGTCCTCCTTCTGGGGATGCCCCGACCTGCAGAGGAAGGACGGCCTTCATCCTAACCGTGAAGGCGCCTTCACTCTTTCTAGGAATATAGATTACTGTTTGAGCCACTAATGACAGGTCACTTTAGAGCAGGCCAGGGCACAGGTGACTAGACCACCTGTTAGGATGGGTTTGGAGTCTGTTCAGTTAAAGTTAACTAGCGCTAGGCTAGACTTCCAGCATGCACATAGGTCCTTGTGTAGACTAGAGTGTCACAGTTTGAATAGTGCTACAGTACACGTGATCACACTTTCTACTGAGGTAGTAGACAAATCCAGTCACTCTACCCCAACCGGTATCGCTGATGAAACGGTGCCTGTTTTAATGTTACATGTGTACCAAATATTTACTATCAAATTCCCACAGTCGTATCGTCCCACCGCGCTAATAAACATTTGAGAGGTGATGTCAGGCCTAGAGAACACAATCTTACTTGCATTTCGTTTAAAAAATCCTTTGATAGATACGAACCCTGATCAACCGGTTTTATGAATTCATTCGAAAGCAGTTCTCGTCAATGACCTCATCACGGAACATAATCTAAACGTTTTTGGTCTTTGCGAGAACTGGTTAAAACCAGCTCAGTGATCTAGTAGTAGAGTGTCCGCCCTGAGACTGGAAGGTTGTGGGTTCAAACCCCGGCCGGGTCATACCAAAGACTATAAAAATGGGACCCATTGCCTTCCTGCTTGGCACTCAGCATTAAGGGTTGGAATTGGGGGGTTAGATCACCAAATGATTCCCGAGCGCGGCACCGCTGCTGCTCACTGCTCCCCTCTCCCCCAGGGGATGGATCAAAATCACATGGGGATGGGTTAAATGCAGAGGACAAATTTCACCACACCCAGATGTGTGTGTGATGATGATCATTGGGACTTTAACTTTAACTTGACTTTCATGAACTGCTGCCGCTTAATGAGGCCTTGCCTCCAAATTTTGTGGGCTCGCATGTGGCGCGTCCTCAAAAAAAAGGTGGGGGTGTCACCCTCATCTCAAATTCCGATCTTAGATTTAGGCCTCGTTCGGTTAACGTATTTAAAACATTTGAAGTTCTCACTGTCCGATCCACCGCTTTACCGTCATTTTATCTTGCTGTTATTTACCGTCCACCCGGGACTTACTCTGGCTTCCTGGATGAATTTTCAGAATCCGTGGCTGATCTAGTGACAAATGCGGATAGTATAATAATCATGGGCGATTTCAATATCCACATGAATTTACCGTCAGAGCCACTTACTTCGGCGTTTCAGACTTTAACTGATACGTTTGGTTTTACGCAAGCCGTACAGGCAGCAACGCATAAGAATGGAAATACCTTAGATCTGGTATTATCCCGAGGATTGGCAACCTCAAATATAACAGTACTGCCATATACTCCTGTTTTGTCTGACCATTACCGTATTTTTCGGACTAAAAGTCGCTCCGGTATATAGGTTGCATTAGCCATAAAATGCACAATAACGTGAAAAAAAACCCATATAGAAGTCGTTCCGGAGTATAAGTCGCATTTTGGGGGAATTTTTTTCGAGAAAATCCAACACCAAGAACAGACATGAACGAGCAACAACAGGCTAAACGATAGGTATGCTAACGTGACATAAACACAAACGAAGAGCTGAGAACGGGCCTGACGTAACATTCAGAGTTATTCAAATAACTATTACATAAATAACACGTTTATAAAACCATCTGTGTCACTCCAGTTCATTAAATCCATCGATCGTCCTTTATGTCCTTTATGCCGCTGACAGCGGTTGCACTTCAAAATATTCCACAGGCCCATATAACGTTATATATAAATTATATATCAAATAACTATTACATAAGCAATAATATTATTAAACTATCTGTGTCACTCCAAATCATTAAATCCATCGATCGTCCTTTATGTCAACAATGTCGGCCGGGGGCGCGCCGCTGACGGCGCTTGCACTTCAAAATATTCCACAGGCCCATATAACGATATATAAATTATATATCAAATAATTATTAAATAAGGAGTAATATTATCAAACCATCTGTGTCACTCCAAATCATTAAATCCATCGATCAAATTCCTCGTCCTTTGTCAACAATGCCGCGCGTGCCTCGTCGTTATTCCACAGATCTAGTCAAGTTTATTTGTATAGCCCTAAATCACAAACAGTCTCAAAGGGCTACACATAGACAAAAATTGACAATTATTCTCAAAGCATCCCCTGATCTTAAGCTCCTAAAAGGGCAAGGAAAAACTCAAAAAAACCCTACCAGGGGAAAATGAGAAACCTTGAGAAGGGACCACAGATGGAAGGACCCCCCTTTCAGGATCACCAGGTTGTAATGGATGCAGAGAGGGCACAAGTAATACATAATATGAAAATCAATGAAAAAATGGATGTCGGAGGTGCCCTCGATTGTCCTGGCAGTGTTTTCAAGGAGGTTGAGCTGCAGTTTCCTCATCTTGAATTGGTCCCCGAGAATCCAGCTAGCTGCTATCAGCTTTTGCGCCAAGTGGCCGAAAATAGCCCCTGCCGAGCGGATCGGCTGTTTATAAGCACCGCGGAGGAGATCGCGGAGCCTCATTCGACTTCCAGCGGGCCGCGCACTCGCGCACGCCGCCCGGTTCAAATTTTCTAAGTGCAACGCACAATGAGATGCATGAGAAACGGCCTTGGTTACCATCACATTTGAAGCGATGAATACGAAGTTAAATTTTATGACTCGGTGTATAAGTCGAGGTCGATTTTTTTCGGTCGATTTTGGATCGAAAAAGGTCGACCAATACACCGGCAAATACGGTAGTTCACCGCCACACGGCCCCAAGCACTGGCGTGGACATCCAGGCGTGTGGCGGCGTGGACTTCCATCCCCAGAGGTGGCACTTCCAACCACGGAGGTGGAAAAGAGCGCCATAGAATAGGACCGGGCGTGCGTAAAAGCCATGTCCGAGCCCCAGCCACCGTCCCCGGACAGCCACCCGGCCGCGCGCCAGCCCCCGACTTCCATCCACATAGGTGAAAGAGAGTTCCGTAGCGTAGGACCGGGCATGTGTAAAAGCCATGTCTGAGCCCCATCCACTGTCCCCGGACAGCCACCCGGCCGAGCGCCGGCCCCCGACTTCCATCCACGGAGGTGACAGAGAGCTCCATAGAGTAGGACCGGGCGTGCCTAAAAGCCATAATAGTTTTTCAAACCTTCTGTGTCACTCCAAATCATTAAATCCTTTAAACTCTTCATCCTCCGTGTCACTTACAAACAAAGCCGCTAATGATGCCGGTAGTACGTGGGGCCCTTCGTCATCTTCGTCATACTGTGATCGAATCTTTGTCCTTTATGTAAACAACCGCTGCGCCGCTGATGTCACTTGAAATTCAAATTACAGTAATCCCTTGCTACATCGCGGTTCGTTTATCGTGGTTTCACTTTTTTTTGGGGGGGGGGGAATTTTTGAAAAAAAACAACACATATTAGTCGCCCCTTATTATAAGTCGCCCCCCACCCAAACTATGGAAAAAAAAAGGCAATTTATAATCAGAAAATTACGGTAATTGCCTTTTTCTGCATTATGCATACCGTCTTTAGCAGGGATGGGCAATTAATTTTTACAAGGGGCCACATGAAAAACCTCAGTTGTGTCAGAGGGCCACACCTACGATAACTTAAACCTGCTCAATTTTCTTCCATTGTAAAATGCACTAAATTATTTATTTTAAATAGCTGGTACTGGTAATTAGAAGAATACAATTATTCTGTTTATATTTATATTAAGCTGTGTGAAATTGTGGTGTATAGGTCAAATAAAAACACAATCATTAATCAGTACAATTTATTCTTAACTTCTTTAACTTTTCCTCAAATGACAAAGCCGCTGCATCTCTGGGTGTGAAGTTTGATAAAAAGTCCTTGTTGGGCTTGCAGTTTTGCTAGCAATGCATCAGCCTCTGATGCGCGCTGTTTATCAGACAGATGTATTTTTTCTCATGCTTGGTCGTGTAGTGGCGACTCAAATTATATTCTTTAAACACAGCGGCCTGTGTACCACAAATCCGGCACAAGGCTTTACCTTTCATCTCTGTAAAGAAATACTTGGCATTCCATGTCTTGTTGAAAACACGGCGCTCCTTGTCAACTTTTCTTTTCTGAGGGTCACCACACATTTATTTCTCGGGCAGCATTACTTCGCATTGTTCACCTTCACGCACAGCTCACATACACGTATGCTACACGGAAGTGCGACGCCTTTCAAAATAAAAGCAAAACAGTTGTATTGCACGCACGACACATATATACCGTATTTGCCGGTGTATTGGTCGACCTTTTTCGATCCAAAACCGACCGAAAAAAATCGACCTCGACTTATACACCGAGTCATAAAATTTAACTTCGTATTCATCGCTTCAAATGTGATGATAACCAAGGCCGTTTCTCATGCATCTCATTGTGCGTTGCACTTAGAAAATTTGAACCGGGCGGCGTGCGCGAGTGTGCGGCCCGCTGGAAGTCGAATGAGGCGCCGCGGCCACCTCCGCGGTGCTTATAAACAGCCGATCCGCTCGGCGGGGGCTATTTTCGGCCACTTGGCTCGTGCGCACGGCCTCCCGGATGTGCCGGGCGGGTGCGCGAGCTCGCCGGCCGCTGGAAGTCGAATGAGGCGCCGCGAGCACCTCCGCGGTGCTTATAAACAGCCGATCCGCTCGGCGGGGGCTATTTTCGGCCACTTGGCTCGTGCGCACGGCCTCCCGGATGTGCCGGGCGGGTGCGCGAGCTCGCCGGCCGCTGGAAGTCCAATGAGGCGCCGCGATCTCCTCCGCGGTGCTTATAAAGTGCCGATCCGCTCGGCTTGGAGCTATTTCCGGCCTCCCGTTGGTGCCGGGCGGCGTGCGCGAGCTCGCCTGCCGCGATCTCCTCCGCGGTGCTTATAAACAGCCGCATGCGCACGGCCTCCCGGAATTTGAACACATTTCGTCAATAAATTTCGCATATTGAATTTTGAAGTTTAATATAATGCAACAATTGAGCTCGACTTATACAAAGGATATATCATAAAATCGTAAATTTCCGTCGAATTTTAGGGGGTCGACTTATACACCGAGTCGACCTGTACACCGGCAAATACGGTATATATATTTTTAAATTAAGTTGTAATCAAATATAATTTACAATTGACCTCATGCGGGCCGGACAGGGAAGCACAAAGGGATGTGGCCCGCGGGCTGTATTTTGCCCAGGTCTGGTCTTTAGGGTGGTTTTGTAGGTATTACCCCATACCTCAACACCGTAGGACATGTAAGGAAGAAACAGCAAGCAGTATATATTGTACATTGTTTTCTGGTTCAGTAAGCGTCTGACTTTACAAAGTATACCCACGGTCTTTGCCAGTTTTGAACAGATGCGTTTTAATTGCGTTTCCAGCTGAGACTGTGGTCAATTATTACTCCCAGAAAGGAGTTTTCATAAACTCCATCTAATCTGGTGTTATCACACAATACTTCAATAGTTATGTCTTCTGGGATTTTTCGTTTCCCAAAAATCATAAAATTGGTTTTTCTTTATGTTAAGAGATCATTTATTTGAGTCAAACCACAGTTTTAGCTTGGCAAGCTCATCAGAGACGGTCTTCATTAGTTGTTGTAAGTTCTCTCCTTCACAAAAGATATTTGTGGCATCAGCAAAAAATTCACATATGTCGCTCCTCAGTATAAGTCGCCCCCCCCACCCAAACTATGAAAAAAACAGCGATTTATAGTCCGAAAAATACGGTACTTAATAAAATTTGAAATTTTAGTTCTTTGTCAAAGGCAAGAGAGCAATCAGAATTATAGCAGCCGTAATATTAACTCCATGACTGCAACTGCGCTATCTGAGTTACTGTCGCCGGCAACTGCCATATTTCCCGCATATATCGGCTCTATTGATAATCTTACAAATTAATTCAATGCGACGTTGTTAAATGCGATCAACTCTGTGGTGCCGCTACGTCTGAAAACTCGCCGTAGATTGCCTCCTCCATGGTTCACAGATGAAACACGTACACTTAAGCAATTATGTAGAAAGGATGAGCGCAAATGGTGTTTAACCAAACTTGAGGTTTTCCATCAGGCATGGCGTGACAGCCTCCTGAAATATAAAGATGCGCTTATCTTAGCAAAAACTCGTTATTTTTCGCAAGTCATTAATCTCAATAGAAACAATCCTAAATACTTATTTGATACAGTGGCAAAACTAACACTACGCCAGCCGACCCCCGATAGCTCCTTCCACTCAGCTGACGAGTTCATGAAATTTTTCGCTCAAAAGATTGAATCCATTAGGGATGAGATCAAGATGTCCATTCCAATCGCTCAGTCGAGACCGCTGATTACCGGCGCTGACGATCATGCAATAACCCCCTCAAATTTCAAAAGCGTGTCCCTTGAAAGACTTACACTATTGGTTAGTGCGGCTAAACAAACAACATGTTTACTCGACGGGCTTCCAGCCAAACTATTTAAAGAATTATTTCAAATTTTAGGACCATCCGTCTTAAATATAATTAATCTGTCTGTCTCCTCTGGGATAGTGCCAACAGCCTTTAAAACCACTATCTAAACCGCTACTTAAACGACCAAATCTTGACCCGGACTGTCTCAGTAATTTTAGGCCAGTTTCAAACCTCCCGTTCATAGCAAAACTTCTTGAAAAAGTAGTAGCACCGCAGCTTATTGATTACATGGTCGCCATTAATCGATATGAATCTTTTCAGTCTGGTTTTAGCGCTAATCATTCCACTGAGACAGCACTTGCTAAAATGACTAATGATCTCCTCATAGCTATGGATTCAAACACTTCATCGGTATTGTTACTTCTCCATCTTAGTGCTGCCTTCGACACTGTAGACTTCGATATTTTATTAGAGCGTCTTAAAAGTTGTGTTGGTATTTCAGGGTCAGCACTAGGCTGGTTCTATTCCTATCTATCAGACAGGACGCACCGAGTGGTCCATGGCAATATGTCCTCTGTGCTCTATAATGTTAGGTGTGGTGTCCCACAGGGATCGGTACTCGGACCAATTCTATTCAATATTTATATGATTCTGTTTGGGGACATAATACGTAAATATAATATTAGTTTTCAATGTTACCCGGATGACACCCAATTATATATGCCGTTATCGATGACAGATCCGGGGGACTGTTGTAATCTTGGGGCGTGCCTTGCGGAGATCAAGCAATGGATGTCTCTTAACTTCCTTCATCTTAACCCAGATAAAACTGAGATGTTGATAATTGGTCCAGCTCGTTATCAACACTATTTAAGGAAACCACCATAACTATAGATAACCGTACTATCACTCAGAGCGATACTGTAACTAATCTCGGAAACGCTTTCCTTTGGCACAAGCACATTAAGAATATACCGTAATTTCCGGTGTATAAGCCGCACCGGTGTATAAACCGCACCAGCTAAAATTCGGGGATATTTTTGTTTTTTTTTCTTGCATAAGCCGCACCGGACTATAAGCCGCACGTGCACATGAGTTTTTTTACAAAGAAAGACAGTACACAGAAAGCCTTTTTGAAGTTTGAATAACATGCTTTAACATGTCTTTCTGAACATTGCCTGTGACGCAGCAGAAGTACCGCAGCAACACGGAAGTGTGCACGCGAGTTATTAACAAAGAAATACTGGACACAGAAAGCTTTTTTAAAGTTTTAATAACATACCTTAACATTTCTTTCCAAACACTGCCTGTGACGCGGCAGTAATACCGCAGCAACATGGAAGTAACACAGCACTAATAGGGTTTGATTAAATAAAACATATCGGTAAAAGTCACTGAAACGCGGTGGTATCACAGCAGCAACACGGTCGCACAGCACTAACAGGGCTGGTTAAAGTAAAAGTTTAAAAAGAGCTTCATCGTCTTCATCTTCCTCCTGTGCAGTGAAACCGTCGAAGTCGTCCTCCTCAATTTCCGATTGGAATAGCGTTAGATATCCTTCGCCACACACTTTCTCAGTATCTCTTTCGTCGTCGTTTTTATCCATTTCTTCTAGCATTTTCCATGATGAGGGTCTGTTCATGCTAATCTTATTCATGCACGAAGCGCTAAATTACATTAAACTAGCGAGCGACACGTAGACGGGACCACGAAATAAAGAAAAGGGTGCCGCAACACAATGTCATCAACATCGACTGCCTTTAGTTTAAAAGCGGCATCATATGCATTTCTTTTGTCCCCCATAATGACGGTTTGTGTATAAAAGCTTCCTTTCAGTCATGTCCGTCTTGACCGCGTTCTGCGTGATGTGCGAAATGTTGTAAACACAAACTAGCACGTCTTCTTTGGCGCATTATCTCTTCTTCGCCTGTCTCGCTCTTGCTTCCTGCTAGTGCGCCCCCTGGAGGCCGGAGGCCGTAAAAATCCATAAGTACGCCGCGCCTCAGGGTTCAAAGTAACCTTCTGAATAAAATGCATTAAAAGTTCACATTCATTACAACTTGTTTTTGGTGAGCAAAATGTCAGAAGAATTGAATTTAAATGCTGATTGACTGGGTTTTAATACAATGCAAATGGTCCAAACAGCGCCACTGCTTTGTGTAATCTCTTTCTGTGTCTTCTGCTGTCCATCCCGGATCACTTTTACTAGAGAAGCATTGTTAAACATCGGTCAGTCTTCTTCTGGTATTTTCTCTCCTGTTCTCTCTGATTCAGACTGTTTGTCGGAGATTTTAGCTGGAGCGGCGGTGTTATACAAGCTAGCACGACGGCAGCGACGCGGAGAACGAGCCGGAGCCCTCGTAAAGCTGAGGCAGAGAGGGTTCCGTTCTGCCCTACCGTCAATTTATCTGGCGAATGTCCGCTCCCTGGCGAACAAGGTGGACGAACTGCTGCTCCTCACTTCAAGGAACACGCACTTCAGCAGATCCGCTGCGCTGTGTTTTGTTGAAACGTGGCTTAGCGAACAAACCCCCCCCACCACGCCATGGAGTTAGCTGGGTTTCGGCTAACGCGTGAAGATCGCAGCGCGGAGCTCTCCGGAAAATCAAAGGGAGGTGGTCTCTGTTTCTACATTAATGAACGTTGGTGTACTGATGTCATGGTGTTGAAAGAGTTTTGCAGCCCTCTCCTAGAAACACTTTTCATAAACTGCCGGACGTTCTATTCACCACGGGAGTTCTCCTTGATCGTCATGGCGGCTGTTTACATTCCACCACACGCACGCGCGAGTGAAGCCACGCAGATGCTGGCTGACCAGGTGACAGACATGGAGAAACTTCTACCAAATTCACTCATCATTGTTCTGGGTGATCTTAACAGGGCGAACCTCGCACACGAACTCCCCAGATACAGACAGCACATAACGTGTCCCACCAGAGGGGCACAAACACTGGACCACTGCTACACCGTAATTAAGGATGCATACCACTCTGTGGCTCGTGCAGCTTTAGGACTCTCGGACCACTGTCTAGTTCATCTGATCCCGGCCTACAGACAGAAACTAAAAACTTCTAAGCCTGTGGTGAGGACTGTGAGGAAGTGGACAGTGGAGTCAAGGCAGGACCTCCAAGCCAGCTTTGACTGCACCGATTGGAGAGTTTTTGAAGCTGCAACTTCAGACCTGCATGAACTCACTGACACTGTCACATCATACATCAGTTTTTGTTATCTGTGTGTGCAGACTAAGACCTTCTGCACGTACAACAACGACAAACCTTGGTTTAGACCGAACCTCAGGAGGCTGCGCAAAGTCAAGGAGGAGGCCTACAGGAGCGGTGACCGGGACCTGTTCAAGCAGACCAGAAACACACTGAACCGAGAGGTCGGGAAAGCCAGGAGGTGTTACGGGGAGAGCCTGGAGAGACACCTCTCTGCCAATCCTGATCCCTCAACAGTGTGGAAAGGTCTGCAGAGCATCACGGGCTTCAAGAAACGAACTCCCCGTCCTGTGGAGAGCCCAAGGCTTGCTAACCAGCTAAACAGGTTCTACTGCAGGTTTGATCGGTCCTCCCACACAACGGGACCTCCTGCAGCACAATCTACATACTCATCTCCCCCCACAACTGCTCTGTCCACACCTCCATCACCGTGGTCACGACTCTCTCTCTTGCAGAGGCCGCGCCCGCACTCCAGATCCGCGAGGAGGAAGTGCGCCAGATGTTCCGGAGACAAAAGATCAGGAAGGCACCGGGCCCAGACGGCGTGTCACCTTCCTGCTTGAAAGTCTGCGCTGAGCAGCTGGCGCCCACCTTTGCACGGATCTTCAATCGTTCCCTGGAGCTGTGTGAGGTGCCCTCGTGCTTCAAGAGCTCCACCATCGTTCCAGTGGCCAAGAAGCCCGCCATCCCAGGTCTGAATGACTATAGACCTGTTGCACTGACATCTGTGGTCATGAAATCTTTCGAGAGGTTAGTGCTGAACCACCTGAAGGATGTCACGGGCCCCCTGCTTGACCCCCTCCAGTTTGCCTACCGGGCAAACAGGTCGGTTGATGATGCGGTCAACATGGGACTGCACTACATCCTGCAACACCTGGACACCCCAGGAACGTACGCCAGGATCCTGTTTGTGGACTTCAGCTCGGCGTTCAACGCCATCGCTCCTGACATCCTCCAACAGAAGCTCATCCAGCTCGCGGTGCCTGCCTCCACCTGTCAGTGGATCACCAGCTTCCTGACCAACAGGAGACAGCGTGTGAGGCTGGGGAGCATCACATCTGACACCCGGACCACCAATACTGGAGCCCCTCAGGGGTGCGTCCTCTCCCCACTGCTCTTCTCCCTCTACACCAATGATTTCTCCGCAGGTGACTCTCCTGTGAACCTCCTGAAGTATGCAGACGACACCACTCTCATCGGACTGATCCAGAATGGTGATGAGACTGCGTACAGACAGGAGGTGGAGCGGCTGGTCCACTGGTGCAGCCAAAACCACCTGGAGCTGAACCCGCTCAAGACCATGGAGATGACAGTGGACTTCAGGCGAGGCCCTTCACCACTTCCACCCCTCACTATCCGCAGTAATACTATTCTCTCAACAGACACCTTCAAGTTCCCGGGAACCACAATTTCTCGGGACCTGAAATGGACCGGCCACATAGACTCTGTCCGGAAGAAGGCCGAGCAGAGGCTGTACTTCCTGAGACAGCTCAAGAAGTTCAACCTGCCACGGGAGCTGCTGAAGACCTTCTACATTGCCATCATCCAGTCTGTCCTCTGCACCTCCATCACTGTCTGGTTTGGATCGGCCTGCAAACAAGACAAGCACAGACTGCAACGGACAATAAGGACTGCAGAAAAGATAATTGGAATCAACCTCCCATCTATCCAAGACTTGTACCTGTCCAGGACCAGGAAACGTGCAAGTCACATCTCTACAGACCCTTCTCACCCAGGCTGCAGTCTGTTTGAACTACTCCCCTCCGGACGGCGTTATAGAGCTCTGTACACTAAAACCAGCAGACACAGAGACAGCTTCTTCCCCCAGGCTGTTGCTCTGATGAACTCACCCCACTCTTAGAGTCTCAGAGTCATTACTGTGCAATAACATCCTGCTCTCCAAACCTTTTTTGTCTACACTGTTTGTACTATGTGTCCTCTCTGCATCCATTGCAGCCTGGTCATCCTAGAAGAGGGACCCTCCCATCTGTGGTCTCTTCTCAAGGTTTCTCATTTCCCCTAGCTGGAGTTTTGAGTTTTCCTTGCACTCCTGGGAGTTTAAGATCAGGGGATGTTTGAGAATATCTTACAGTTTTCACATGTCCTGAGTGTTATTGTTAGTCACCTAAATGTTGAACAGAGGCTGTGATTTACCGAAGTCAAATTCCTTGTTTGGCACGCTCAAACATGGCGAATAAAAACTCTTGAATCTCTGAGTCACATGGCAGAGTAAGAGAAAGGGTTTAGAGCACTGGTGTCAAACTCAAGGCCCGGGGCCAGATACGGCCGGCCACATCATTCTACGTGGCCCACGAAGACAAATTGTGCATCAAATTTGTGTGTCATTACTAGAATTGCAAATTGTCTTCACTTTTAATATCTTTTTTTAAAAATATTTGACCAGTTTTTACTCGTCTGATTTGAAAACGAGTTATTTGTCAGTTTGTTTTGTAGCTTTTACTGTATATAATAGTGAAGGAATGGGGTGGAAATACAAAAAGTCCTGCCTAGCTACAAAAACAGATATGCTAAAACCTCATTGAATAAAGTACATAAGCAGAAAAGTATATTCACATATTAAATCAATAAAAGAAACACTTAAAGCTTATAATTATACCTACACACCAAATCAATAAAGAAGACATAACTAGACATTTTTGATAGGTGGTAATGACAAAGGTTTTATAACTTTATGATCTGATATGTATTTCTGAGCACTTTGAAATAACAAATGTCTTTTGATATATTGCCTAAATAGCTTAATGACCCTTAAGGAACTGTTTAATGCATGCCTGATGTCTTTCTAAATCACTGACACTGCCAAAGTCGTCTAAAAATGTTCAGTACTTGATTGTATCTTATGTTTTGACGAATGCTAGACGCCAGTTTTCGATTACTACTGAACGTTCTGGACAGAGGGAAATATTTTGCCTAACAAAGAAAAGATATGGTTGAAAGCATAATTAAACTAAGAATATGATGACGTAAACAAGTACATGGAGATCAAAAGAATAAACAAACAAAAACATGGTAAGTGGTGAGTACAAACTTTGCATAGTCAGGGAACATTAATAAATACATAGATGATGTCACAGCCCAAAGCTCACATAATTCCGTACAAAATTGAAAGAATGATGAATGGGTGAGGTGGAACAGTGTATGTGCAAGAATGGAGGAGAATGTTTACAGGAAGGTCACTTGGAGATAAAACCAGCAGGTGCCAGAGGGAGACAGCCCAGCCAAAGATGATTGTCAAGGCTGAAAGACGGAAAGGAAAACAACAGCCCCCACACATCGAATCGCCCATAATCAGCACCCAACCCCACGGAACCAGCTCTTACCGAACCAGCACCCACTCCCATGGAATCAGACTCTCCTGCGAACTTGCCCCGCCCCAAGGACTCATCACCCATCAAACTCGGCCCACCCTGGCATGTGCAACTGAATATAAGCTGACCAAAGAACCTTGAAAGTGGCCTTTTTTTGAACGGAGACTTTCTGCTCTTAAGGATTGTCGCCAAAAAGGCCCAGGTATTGTACTTTCCTGAAAACAGAGCTTTCTGAACAAGAATTGTGATTGAACTCAACCAACCTGTTGTAATATTCTCTTAGAATATGTTCGGACTGCCAGTCCAGTAACGTTAGCCTATCGTATTGGGTATCTACCAAATGTCTTGCCTGATTGGTACGTAGCATTAAGATGGCGCAGCACGTAGTGACGTAGCCGGATGTTGGAAGCATACGCCTTCCTGAATGCAGCATGTTTTCCTGCTCCCGCAATCTTCATTATAAGATTAGTTTGCATGTTGTCGTCCTTCTACATTTTGTACCTAGCATGTAGTATAGAATATTACATGGTGTCAGAGTAAAACACGAAGATAATAGAAGAGAAGAAAGGACAAGATGGACATCGCTGGAGTCCCTGCACCAGTCATGGACTGGGATGCTAGTCACCGCACCCAGTTGTGTGTGTGACAATCATTGGGACTTTAACTTCAATTTTTAATCTGCCCGAAGCATGGTGCAAGTTCAAACTCCATGTTTCTTTGATGTTTTCTGGTCCGTTCAAGGCGAAAGAAGAGGAAGAGCGGTGCAGCGACCTACTTCTCTGGGTCGGTGACAAAGGTAGAGATATCTACTACACTTGGACACTCACAGAACGTGAACGGAAGGCACTGAAAACATACTATGATGGCTTTGAAGCATATGTTATGCCGAAAAATAATGAGATTTTTGCACGTTACACATTTTCCGAGAGGAAACAGGCAGCAAATGAGCCACTAGAACAGTTTTTGACAGAGTTGAGACTGCTTGTGCAAGATTGCAATTATGCAAATAGAGACGAGATGCTGAGAGACCGGTTCGTTTTTGGAATTTACTCACCCAAAATCAGAGAGAAGCTACTAAATGTAGGCTCCACCCTAACGCTGGAGAGAGCAATAGACATTGCCAGGTAGCATGATATGGCACAGGCACAGCTGAAAACCATGGCTAGCGGCAACACATTCCCACAAACTGTTCATGCAATCAGTCGGAAGACTTCAAAGAGTTCTCCATGGAAAAAGCGGCAGGACAGCACAAAGGGACACGTAGAGCGCAGTTGCACCCCTAAACCAGCGGACAGAGCCAGAGGACCACAGAGAAACACAACCTGTGGCTTCTGTGGTTTCCAGCCTCACAAAGACAAGAACCTTTGTCCAGCCAAAGGTAAACAGTGCAAATTCTGTTCCAAGTGGGACCATTTTGAATCTGTGTGTCGTTCCAAACAAGGAAAGGGAGTACATACAGTAGATGAACATACGTCAGACATGAATGCAGACAGTAAGGAGGTGTTTATTGACACTTTAACACAAGCAAGTAGCACCAATGAAACGGAGCAAGCTTTGGCAGATGTGCAAATTGGCCCAGACAGGACTGTATTTAGCTTCAAGCTAGACACTCGGGCCTCAGCTAATGTCATTCCCACACGCACCTTCAGAGGACTGGGAATACAGCCCACGTTACAACCCTTCAATCACCCACTGTATGGCTACGGTGGTGAATGTCTCACTGTCAAAGGCAAGTGCAACATGAAGTGTAAATACAAGGACAAGGAGTTGATGCTGAAGTTCCACATCGTCGACACGCAGGCACCTCCAATTCTAGGACTGAAGGCATGCCTGGACTTTGGAGTCATACAGCTCATCCTGTCCGTATCTAGCAAACCCGAGATCCTGATCATCGACGAGTTTAAAGACGTTTTCACTGGAATCGGACTGTTTCCTGGTGAGTGTAAAATTCACATTGACCCCAACGCAGTCCCAGTAGTCCACCCACCTAGGCGAGTCCCACACGCACTTCGTGGCCGCCTCAAAGAGGAACTTCAAAACATGGAAAAACAGCAGATCATCGTGAAAGTCACGCAACCAACTGAGTGGGTCAGTTCAATGGTCGTAGCCGAGAAGCCATGCACCGGCAAGCTGAGATTGTGCCTCGACCTGAAAGATCTCAACAAGGCCATAAGGCGACCGCACTACCCCTTACCTACGCTCGAAGATGTCACGTCCAAGTTGGCAGATGCCGGCTTTTTCAGTGTTATGGATGCCAGGTCTGGTTACTGGGCAATCAAACTCACAGAGGAGTCTTCCAAACTGACCACATTCAACACGGTGTTCGGTCGGTACCGTTTCCTCCGTCTACCGTTTGGACTGATATCGGCCCAGGACGAGTTTCAACGCAAGGTTGATGAGACCTACGAAGGCCTCCAGGGAGTGACCGCGATCGTAGATGATGTGCTAATCTACGGGCGCACAAAAAAAGAACACGACAGCAACCTCCGCGCAATGCTGAAGCGCTCCAGAGAGCGGGGAGTAAAACTCAACCCAGAGAAGAGCACGATCTGCGCCACAGAGGTCAGCTTCTTCGGGCACCGCATCTCCAAGGATGGAATCAGGCCCGATCCAGCCAAAATCGCTGCCGTGAGAGACATGGAACCACCCAAGGACAAGGGTGAGTTAGAGACAATCCTTGGCATGGTTAATTACCTGTCAAAGTTCGTTCCCATGCTCTCGGACATCAACGCCCCCGTGCGTCACCTGCTGAAAGAGTCCAGTGAGTTCAGGTGGGACGTACAGCACGACGAGGCTTTCAAAAAGATAAAAGAGCTTGTCACACGAGAGCCTGGCCCGGTCTTAGCCTTCTACAACCCCAGCAAAGAGCTCAGGCTGCAAGTCGACGCGTCCATATATGGCCTCGGTGCAGTCCTACTGCAAGAAGAGAAACCCATCGGCTATGCATCTAAATCGCTAACAGACAGCAAAGTCAACTACGCTCAGATAGAAAAGGAGCTGTACGCCATTCTGTTTGGATTTAAACGCTACCACCAGTCTGTGTATGGCCGCCACGTCATTATCGAAAGTGACCACAAGCCATTGGAGTCTATCATGCGGAAACCTCTCAACGCAGCGCCTCCAAGACTACAGAGGATGATGCTTCAGTTACAGAGGTACGACTTCAATATCATCCACCGTCCAGGCAAAGACATTCCTGTGGCGGACACCCTCTCCAGGAAGTCCCTGTCTAACAAGGACGACAGCCTGCGGGAAGGCATGGAACAGGTCAGAGCTGAGACTGGAAAAGACATTCAGCTCATGGCGCTAAGAGACACTATCCAGAACGGCTGGCCTGAGGAGAGGAGAAGATGCCCTCAGAGCATAGCCGATTACTGGAACCACCGAGATGAACTCTCCCAGATGAACGGCATCCTCTTCAAAGGTGAGAAAATCATCATACCTACCTCACTGCGCACGGAGATGCTGTCCCGGGTGCATTCAGGTCACATGGGCAGAGAAGTGCAAGCAGAGAGCGCGTGACATTCTCTTTTGGCCTGGGATGAACAAACAGATTGCGGACATGGTGGGAAAGTGCCCCATCTGTCTGGGGCACAGACCATCCAACACAAAAGAGCCCCTGATTAACCACAAAATCCCAGGCAGGCCATGGCAAACAGTCGCCACTGACCTCTTCACCTGGAACAATGACGACTACATAGTCACCGTGGACTACTACAGCAGATACTTCGAGCTGGACAAGTTAAACAACACAACATCCTCTGCTGTGATACACAAGATGAAAGCTGCCTTTGCCCGGCACGGAGTACCAGAGACTGTAGTATCGGACAATGGACCCCAGTACAAGTGCAAAGAGTTTGAGGCCTTCACAAATGCCTGGGAGTTCACCCACCTCACAAGCTCACCGTTCTTTCCACAGAGCAATGGTCTTGCAGAGAAATCTGTTTCCATCTGTAAATCTCTGGTGGAAAAGGCCAAAGCTGATCATCGAGACCCCCCATCGAGTATCGAAACACCCCAGTGGATAATCTCCGATCACCAGCCCTGCTGCTTATGAGCCGATGCTTACGCTCAGTCCTCCCCAGCACCCACCAGCAACTCCAGCCCAAGGTGGTCAACCATACGCCAGGAGAATACACCAGCAGCAGCATCAGAAACGATACTACGACAGATCTTCGAAACCACTGTCACCGCTGCAGGAGGCCCAAAGCATCAGAATGCAAGAGCGTGGCTGTTGGAAACCAGCAACCGTCGTCCAGCCAGCTGGTACTGACAGATCATATCACGTCCGCACAGCTGAAGGACATGAGTATCGGCGAAATAGACGTCACCTCCTGGACACAAAAGAGACACACAACATGGACAGTGACTTGGATCCCGGCATTGCTACCCTCGCCTCAGAGGCATCTGAGGCTGTCCCTCACACTGTTCCCTACCAGACACGGTATGGACGGGAAGTCAAGCCCAGACGGGTTCTGGACTTGTAATACTATGTAAAAGGGTGTAGGCGGATCGCTGCCCTTCGGAAAAAAAAAAATCTTGTCACTGTTCTTTTGAGTGCTTTGAATGTAAAAGAGTTCCAGATTCATTTGTGATGTGATTTTGGTTTAATGATCTAATCAATGATTAGTAATATTGTTTGAGGTATACTACTAAGCATTTGTTTATAGGCATACACTGATGTTGAACAAGGATAGTGATACTTGACAAACATGTGCACTGTTCTGTTTAATGCATATAACCTGAGTTGTGATTTTGCTATACAGTTAGCCTATGTGATTAACCTGTGATGTTTAGAGCAATCGGTTATGTGTGTTGGTATACTGTTTATCCTAAAAGGACTGTATTCTGAAATACATTTGTTTACATTTAAGAAGGGGGATGTAATGTTCTCTTAGAATATGTTCGGACTGCCGGTCCAGTAACGTTAGCCTATCGTATTGGGTATCTAGCTACCAAATGTCTTGCCTGATTGGTGCGTAGCATTAAGATGGCGCAGCACGTAGTGACGTAGCCGGATGTTGAAAGCATACGCCTTCCTGAACGCAGCATATTTTCCTGCTCCCGCAATCTTCATTAAAAGATTAGTTTGCATGTCGTCGTCCTTCTACATTTTGTACCTAGCGTGTAGTATAGAATATTACATGGTGTCAGAGTAAAACACGAGCACGCAGTGAGTAAATTGGATAACAGGTGATTGGCAATGGCTTTTGCCGTGAGGCGCAGATAGCGCGCTCCCTAAATTGTGGACAAAATCCAACAGGGTACGTGGAGGTACTCCAGGGGGTACCTGAGATTTTACAAAAATATATAAAAACAAAACAAAAAACAGTAAGCCTGATCGTCTTGAGAATTGGTTATAAAAAGTTTGATGAAATACAAATGTATGTTTTATATTCAGTATTCAATTTTAATCCTTAATAAACGGACTCTCCACAAACCAATAGCAGTCACCTGCGGTTGCCTTGATGACGCACTGTAACGTGGAGATGTGGCTAAAGAGTAGCAGCGGTGCTGCTGTTGAAAGCACGGAGAAACAAGTAAAAATGAAGGCCAAACCAGAGCCAATGAAGTACCGACAGTACATAGAAGACTATTGTTTGATGGGATTTACGTCCACAAGTTGTAACCCACCCAAAGCGCTGTGCTTTTTTCGCGGGGAGAAATTTGCCAACGCTAGCATGAAGCCGGCATATCTCCGGCGGCATCTCACCACAAAACACGGATGCCATGTTGGTAAGCCACTGGAGTTCTTCAGGAGGAAACTTTCTGACTTCAAGTCATCCCAAGACACAATGCGAAAAGCCTCCACTACATCAGCGCGGGCCGCTGATCCCGCGCAACACATTTCTGGTCTTTAGCCCTGAAGGCTTCTTATGCGATTTCTTTGCTCATAGCTAAAGCCAAAAAACCGTTCACCACAGCTGAAGAGCTGCTGCTCCCCGCCGCTGTTGTATTGGCCGAAACTATGCTAGACAAAAAATCTGCGGATACATTAAAAACTGTGCCTTTGTCCAATGAGACCGTTTGCCGCAGAATAGACAGAATGGGTGCAGACATTGTCGAACAAGTTGTGGGAAAACTTGGCGACTCTTTTTCACTCCCGCTGGATGAATCCACAGATTTCAGTGGAAATGCACAGCTTGTTGCTTTTGTGAGATACATTGAGACTGACATTTGTGAACACATACTTTTCTGCAAAAGTCTGGAGGGGAGAACAACCGGAGAGGACATTTTTAATGTCGTTAACACATTTTTCTCGGAAAATTTTATCAGCTGGAAATCCTGCAGCAGCGTCTGTACAGATGCGACTGCATCAATGACGGGCAGTGCGAAAGGGCTCATTGCGCGGATTAAAAAGGAAAATCCCGACATTAAGTGGACTCACTGTGTGATTCACAGGGAAGCGTTAGCGTCCAAGAAAATGAGCCCCGTGTTGCATGATGTTTTGAACGACAGCATCACAGTGATCAACTTCATCAAGTCAAGGCCACGTTTGTTCCGCCGCCTCTGTGAAAACATGGGAGCTGAACACACGCAACTCCTCCTGCATACAGAAGTGCGCTGGCTCTCTCAAGGGAAGATACTCAACAGGCTGTTGGAGTTACGAGCTGAAGTGCACACCTTTCTGACAGAGCACGGATCTCCCCATGCCACCTTGTTCGAGAATACGGACTGGGTTGCAAAGCTTTGCTATCTGGCAGATACGTATATTCAGCAAACTGAACGAACTGAATGTGTCTCTGCAGGGCAAGGACACCAGCATCCTGAACCTGTATGACAAGGTGGGTGGTTTCCTGAAGAAAACAGAGCTGTGGAAAAGGGCATGTGGTCAGGAGGATTTCACCTGCTTTCATCAGGTGGATGCTTTTCTTTCCAATGAAGATGTGGAGACAGCTTCAGTGAAGTTAGTCATAGTGGGACATTTGGCTAACTTGATAAATGGCTTTCATTGCTACTTTGCTGACATGGAGGAGAAATCTGCACAGCTGGATTGGGTGAGAAACCCATTTCTCTTGTCTGAAGCAAAGAGAAGCAAGCTTCCTGTCACTCACCAGAAAAAAACTGGAAGTGGCATCTAACCGTGGCCTGCAGATGAAGTTTGGCGCATCCACTCTCACACAGTTTTGGGTGTGTGTGAGGCAGGAGCACCCTGAGCTGGGACAGAAAGCTTTGGAGCAGCTGCTGCCCTTTGGCTCCACCTATTTATGTGAGACCTCCTTCTCTGCAATGACTGTGATCAAAACAAAGCAAAGAAACAGACTGAGCCTGTAGAAGAACTTGATCACAGCAGTTGCCTCCCTGCCACCAAGGATGACAAAGTGAGGTACAAGCCCATGTTTCTCACTAAAATGTAGTACGAGTGCAAAAGACTCATTCAAGCTTCAAGACTGTTCAATGCTTGTCAAATCAAAATCAAATGTTCAATGCAACAATTCAATTTTAAGAGAAAAAAGTTTTTTTATCCCAAAAGAGGTAAAGTGGATTATTTTTTATGAGCAAATCTTTATTTATTATTAAGTTATCAATTTATGTTGTAAAGAAGATATTATTTATTCATAATTAAGTTAATTTATTTTTGTGAACACATCTTTAGTTATGTATATTTTTATTTCCTTGCAAGAGATTATTACAAGAAAGATTCATATAAATTAGCAGTGTTCTCCATACAGTATTTGAGTTTTGAAAGGGTTTATGCCTTCTTGGTGGTCACTGTTTACTGTTTATCATTTTTGTTTCTATATGCAATGTTTGAAACATAAATGTGTCTGTCAGGTACATTGCTACAAGTTGTTTAACTTTAATAAATTAAACACTGATGGGACAATCCTGTACCTCTTTCTTTTCGACCAGAAATGTGCTGCGCTGGTCAGGGGGTACTTGGCTGAAAAAATATTTTAAAGGGTACATCACTGAAAAAAGTTTGAGAACCAGTGATATATAGTATCGTGTCGTAAAGTAAACTACAATTCGGAAACATCTGGTTGACCTTCCTTTGTTTGTTGACAAACCAAAATTTGGCCGTAGTTTCAGTTGCCTCTTTAAAAGCATTTTCATTTTTACTTTATTTCAAAAATTCTTTTTTTTATTGACTGTAATAACCATAGACATGCATTTCAGTACGCCAGTTCTGCTTAGCACTTTTTTTTTCTTTTCTCTTTTGTGAAATCGTCGAAAGAAAACTTCACAAATTATATTTGTTACATAATTTAAAAATCTGGAATGAGCCGGCAAAAAGTGAACAACTGCCAAGTACAGTAAGTCCATTTATCCAGCTTGTTTTACATTTGTGCAAGAGACTGAAACAATTGCACATTGGTTGGAAGTGTCATTTTCACAGCCAGAAGGATTTTTGTCCCCGTTTCCACTGACAGTACAAAACTCTTTTTGTATTCTCAAAGTCATGCTGAGGTCCTGAAGTTGTATTATTTGGCACTTTGCGGCTGCCTCGCTCGAAAAAGAAAAAAAAAAAAAAAACGCCTCGCATAAGGCCAAGTGAGATTTTGTTTCGCGGCCTGTTAGGCTTCATCCGCCGTGATTTTATCTTCTCTCCTGTTTATGCGATTATTAAGCCATTTGCGAGTGTCTGAGGATTTTTGATTCTGCTGCGTGCGTATGTCATGGAATTTCTGTTGCTCCTGCACCATCGCCGTCTGGAAACAGACAGTTTTGATGAGAGATGTTTTCATGGGGGCTCAATCGGCGGTCGTCGACGTGCATGAGAACGACGGCGAGGTGACCTGCTGGTCTTCATATTGCGTCAGGATGCTTTGCATGCGTTCCCTCCTGGTGGCGGCCGTGCGTTCACGCTCCTCCATTAGCAGGTCGCGCTCCATCTGGTAAGCCTGGATGCGTTCTAAGCGCTCCCTCCGCTGGCTCTCCTCGAGTTCAGGGTCCAACAGGATCGGGGTATCGTTTTTCCTTCTGTTTTAATTACACACGAAACTTGTTAACATCTCGCAAGTTGGCCGTTTACCAAAAAAATACGCACGTGTATGCCGTCTGAATGGAACCGTGGCGGCAGATGTAGAAAATGTGCAGGGCGACCTGACAATCCGAGTTTTATCTCGCACGCCTGGCCATAAATCCAAAAAACGACATTGGTGCGAGTCTTCCCGCTTTAAGGCTTCATTGTAATGCCGCTGTAAAACAGCAGTGTATTTCCCCGTGTCTGTCCGTGTGCGATAAGCGGAGGGGAACGAGCAGAGCCAGAAATGGAGGCAGTTAGCAAAAAGTTTGGAGTTAAAGGAAAGAGGAAAAGTGGCCATCGAAGGTGCAAACGGAGATGGAGGGGAAACAACAAAGCGTTTGCCGTTTTCTGGAGTTAGTGATGAGGGGAAGCCAGTAGCTGTGCCACTGAAGTAAGACTTAATGAGCATTGGCCAGTACAGCCTATTACAGCGGACTGTGTGTGTTGTGAGACGGCCTTTCAACCATTTTGCAGCCCACACTGTCAGGAGCCATTAACAGCTGCGCGCACACGCACGCACACACACACACACACGAGGGGGGGGTGACAAGAGAGGGCACATCTCACTGGCGCGATGAGCTCAACGGGGGTCCTAAAATAGCTTTTTGATTAAGAGACCCAAATACCGGCTCATTTGTCACGGCCGGGGGGGATGGCCTGTGCGAGGGAAGGCGAGGTGGCGAATGGCAGAGCTGATGACATGCGAGACAAAAGCGCACGGCCGCTGGGATGGAGGCCCTTCGCTGACTTGGCACTTTAGATACGGACGGGCGCGAAGAATTATACTGTATGTGTGCAAATATATTTTGGGGAATTTGTAACGGCTTGTGTACAAAGTTTTCTCTGCAAGTGCGCACACTTGGGGCTGACAACAAGGCGCTCTAAAGATTCTTTAGCAGAGGGACCCACACCTGATGAACGGTGTGCAGTCTAACGGAGGAACAACGATGCTTAGGAGTTCTTCAATTGGTATACTGGGAGCATCGGGCGGAGTAGGACTGAAGCCGCCGCCGCCGTCGTCATCTTGTGGGGAACAAATATTAGAAGGAGTGCAAGATGAAGCGCTTCAAGTGTGTGGACGTCGCCACCTACCCGATTCGGTGGTGGCCGGCTCTGGAGCGGGATCATCACCATCTTGGGTGAAGTAGAATTGACTAAGCCACTTGAGACGTAGCTGCCACGCCTTGGACAACACAAAGATCATGACACACAATGAGAGAGTAACACGACATACAGACAAAAGTATTGGGATGCAAAATTGATTGGAAACATTCAGACTAGGGGTGAGTACTTGAAGTGGGGCAATACCGGTTTTATTTCAAGGTATCAGGTACTCACGAAACCTGCCGATACCAGAGTCTTCCTCGCCAGTAGGTGGCACTATACCGTGGTGTCATGTGTCAGAAATATTTTTTTATCAATGTAGTTATAATTTTTTTCCCACAATTATCCAGTATCTCTCGGCAATTTATAGTTCCAAATATTTCGCAACCGTGACCACAAGCCAACTGTCCTGTCAACAAAACCAAAAACCAAGATGCACTGTAAGGGTGAACAAAAGTGGCGCGTCCCCATACTTTTGCCTCCCTTCCCGACACAGGCAGCCACTCTGTTACCTTGGCAGCGCGGCCCGGTTCAGCCGCCTCCCAGGCTCTTTTAATAGCCTTGATTTGCTCTATTCGCTCAACATCCTTCTTCACCACGATGCTCTCAGCTTGGCTCTTGTCGACCGCCACATGTAGTGTGTAGTTGGCCTTGCTCAAGTCGAGACACTGCACAAAACAAAGAAAACACACCGGCGCAAACACATCTGAAGGTCACCGCGCTGTAAACACACGATGAGTCTGTCTCTTTCAATGAGAAACCCTGCCTGGATTTTGATTTTTTTTTTCTTCCACAATGCAGCGCTGCCTGAATATTATATGTCATTGTTCAGTTAATTTATTCGCAGATCATGACATGGGCATCTTCCAACGACGCTGTGCCGCTAATGAAAGAAAACATTCAAATGGAAATGCGCTGCGGAGAGCCGGCACGTTGGAAAAAAAACAAAAAATCTGCCTTTCAAATTTGATTGCGCTCATGATTAAGACGCATAGCAAACATTCTGTGTTTATTGCGAGGGACGTGTCCTAGCCATAACAGGTGAAAATCCGCATCCACAAATAAAACCACGTTTATTTTGTAGTGTCTCTGTCTGAGACTAGCTTGATAGGTCAATTAACATTTTATTTGTCTCTCCTTAAGGTCGCGCAGTTGAAGGTTTCAAAGTAAGATTTAGACAATTATGTGACATGCACACACTTGCGCTACTTGAGGCACTCTAAAGCCACCGCAACAACCGTATAATATAAAAACTGAAATGGAGAAACACAGTCCCCTCCGTGAGTCGTCACCTTATCGTGGTGGAGGGGTTTGCGTGCCCCTATGATCCTAGGAGCCATGTTGTCGGGGGCTTCATGCCCCTGGTAGGGTCACCCATGGCAAACGGGTCCGAGGTGAGGGGCCAGACAAAGCACGGCTCACAGAAGCCCCTTATGACGATTGAAATAAATGGACTTCGTTTTCCCTCGCCCGGACGCGGGTCACCGGGGCCTCTCTCTGGAGCCAGGCCTGGAGGCGGGGCTCGAAGGCGAGCGTCTGGTGGCCGGGCCTTCGCCCATGGGGCCCGGCCGGGCATAGCCCGAAAAGGAAACGTGGGTCCCCCTTCCCATGGGCTCACCACCTGTGGGAGGGGCCGAAGGGGTCGGGTGAAGAGAGGGGCGGAGCTGTCAACTGATCACCACCTGGTGGTGGGTTGGCTCCGATGGTGGGGGAAGATGCCAGTACGACCTGGCAGACCCAAACGCTCTGTGAGGGTCTGCTGGGAACGTCTGGCAGAATCTCCTGTCAGGAAGAGCTTCAACTCCCACCTCCGGCAGAGCTTTTCCCACGTCCCGGGGGAGGCGGGGGACATTGAGTCTGAGTGGACCATGTTCCGCGCCTCCATTGTTGAGGCGGCCGACCGGAGCTGTGGCCGTAAGGTCGTTGGTGCCTGTCGTGGCGGCAATCCCCGAACCCGCTGGTGGACACCGGCGGTAAGGGATGCCGTCAAGCTGAAGAAGGAGTCCTATTGGGCCGTTTTGGCCTGCGGGACTCCGGAGGCAGCTGACAGGTACCGGATGGCCAAGCGGAACGCGGCTTCGGCGGTTGCTGAGGGAAAAACCCGGGCGTGGGAGGAGTTTGGTGAGGCCATGGAGAATGACTTTCGGACGGCTTTGAGGAAATTCTGGTCCACCATCCGGCGTCTCAGGAGGGGGAAGCAGTGCAACGTCAACACTGTTTACAGTGGGGATGGCATGCTGCTGACCTCGACTCGGGACGTCGTGAGTCGGTGGGGAGAATACTTCGAAGACCTCCTCAATTCCACCTATACGCCTTCCATTGAGGAAGCAGGGCCTGGAGACTCTGAGGCGGATTCTCCAATCTCTGGGGTCGAAGTCACTGAGGTAGTTAAAAAACTCCTCGGTGGCAAGGCCCCGGGGGTGGATGAGATCCGCCCGGAGTTCTTAAAGGCTCTGGATGTTGTGGGGCTGTCATGGCTGACACGCCTCTACAACGTTGCGTGGACATCGGGGACAGTGCCTCTGGATTGGCAGACTGGGGTGGTGGTTCCCCTCTTTAAGAAGGGGGACCGGAGGGTGTGTTCCAATTACAGGGGAATCACACTCCTCAGCCTCCCTGGTAAGGTCTATTCAGGGGTGCTGGAGAGGAGGGTCCGTCGGGAGGTCGAACCTCGGATTCAGGAGGAGCAGAGTGGCTTTCGTCCTGGCCGTGGAACAGTGGACCAGCTCTACACCCTCGGCGGGATCCTCGAGGGTGCATGGGAGTTCGCCCAACCAGTCCACATGTGTTTTGTGGACTTGGAGAAGGCGTTCGACCGTGTCCCTCGGGAGGTTCTGTGGAGGGTGCTTCGGGAGTACGGGGTGCCGAGCCAACTGATAAAGGCGGTTCGGTCCCTGTATCACCGATGCCAGAGTCTGGCCCGCATTTCCGGCAGTAAGTCGGATTCGTTCCCAGTGAGGGTTGGACTCCGCCAAGGCTGCCCTTTGTCACCGATTCTGTTCATAATTTTTATTCCGGATACAAGCGGCCGAAATGAGTTTTCTCCGCAGGATGTCCGGGCTCTCCCTTAGAGATGGGGTGAGAAGCTCTGTCATCCGGGAGAGACTCGGAGTAGAGTCGCTACTCCTCCACGTTGAGAGGAGCCAGATGAGGTGGCTCGGGCATCTTATCAGAATGCCTCCTGGACGCCTCCCTGGGGAGGTGTTCCGGGCATGTCCCACCGGTAGGAGACCCCGGGGACGACCCAGGACGCGCTGGAGAGACTATGTCTTTCAGCTGGCCTGGGAACGCCTTGGGATCCCCCGGGATGAGCTGGATGAAGTGGCTGGGGAGAGGGAAGTCTGGGAGTCCCTCCTAAAGCTGCTGCCCCCGCGACCCGACCCCGGATAAGCGGAAGAAGATGGATGGATGGATGGATGGATGGATGGATGGATGGATGGATGGATGGATGGATGGATGGATGGATGGATGGATGGATGGATGGATGGAGAAACACAGTTTAATGCCATATCTCCATATTGATTTCAGCTTGAAGATAGAAAAAAAAATCCCTGCAGTAGAATATTTGTACAAATTATTGTCTTTATGTTGCAATGTTGGCATCTGTGATAAACTGTATTACCATTTCTTCCTTGGAGACAGATGAGGAGCTGCTGTTCCTTTTGTCATCTTCGCCTTTCCGGTTGACTTTGGCTGCGTCAGTGCTCGGTTCATCGCTGCCCGATGTGGCGGAGACCGATTCCGTCAATTCCTCCGGAAAGAACACTGCATTTTGCAAACAGAGAGATTCATTGTCGCATTCAATTTCCTCAGCTGATTTACCCAAAATTACCACTAGGTGTCACTATTGCTCTGTAACATTCCATGTCTGTCAGGCGTCTTCAAAAGCGTTGACTGGTTTTATTCTATTTTATTTTAACTTTAGAATTCCGTGACTAGCTTTTCTTTAAACTTGTATCGCAGCTCAAGACATATTCAAATGTGAAAATATTTCATCCAAGTTTTATGGCTAGGATAGGCAGCAAGGCAGTTAGCTCATCTGCCTCGTCACTCAACTTTGGGTGGTGTCAAAATATTGTAAAACCTCATTCCCCACCTAAAATGAAAAACAAAAATCCTTGGGGACTGTGCCGCGTACGCACTTGTGTGCTAGATGGCACTGTTGCACTTCCCAACTAAAATGGACGCCGAGAGGAACAAAAGAAAAAAAGACTCCCTCCCCACAACAATCCATCATTTAGCCCGACCACCAAGTTGCTCTCATTGAAGCCATTTGGAAATTCATCACCGTGCTATTTTGTGATAATAAAAGCCATATACGATAAAGTCTGTTATCATGCACAGGTGCACAAACCCCGTTAATGAAAACAAAATGGGGTTGTGTGCTGAGCAGCGAGAGTTTAAAAGCAGGATTTTACTGGGGCTTGCGGGCAGGCGCGCATTAAACATGCACGCGCCACTATTTGGGGGATGCTCAAAGTGCGGCGTGGCGTGAGCTAACCATGTAGCATATAGAGGGAGCATGATCAAGGGCACAGCCTCGCCGTTGAGACGTGACATAACTGGGTGAAATTAATTCACTTTCCTGCTGAGATATTTCCCAGGGCACAAGAAGAGCAAACTTATTTCCCATTGACCCACTTGCTCAAGCCTGGTGGTGAACTATAGGAGGCTCGTGCGGTCGCTGGACTACAAGATTCATATAGAGCTAGTAGCGAGTCATCAAGACAAGGATGATTGCTGTCACGCGCACCTTGTGCAAATTGCAAAGGATGTA
This sequence comes from Syngnathus floridae, assembly GCF_059516105.1. Lineage (NCBI taxonomy): Eukaryota > Metazoa > Chordata > Actinopteri > Syngnathiformes > Syngnathidae > Syngnathus > Syngnathus floridae. Next base: position 7,483,197 of record NC_142431.1, read on the forward strand.
AGTGCCTCTTGTGCACCGACGCTCACCTGGCCTGCTAAAATTAATTCATCACTCGAGAATTCTGAAAGTTTTGCTAATGTAAAAGGATAATTAAGTCCGCCGACGCGGGCGTGATTTTAAATTCATTTATTGTATTGCTCATACCGAATGGACAATGCAGTGTACCCGGTTCATACTGATCAGCCAGGTTCTGTTTATTTATATGATGCACCAGGCACATGCACTCATAGGAGAGGCAGTGCCTCATCTTGCCACCAGGGGGGGTAAAGGGCTAAACATGGTTTCCTCAGCTGTCACCATAAGTTGTTAGAAAATGAATAGTATAATATAACATAATATAATATCTGTCCTGTAGTCTACGCTTTTAATGCAATTTTGGTGTGTTTCCTATACATTTGGATCATTTTCATAGTCAAAATAGCTGTATTTTTTCTTCAAATAACAACGGGAGACGAGCATCATGGAGGCTGAGGCAGTGACAGGTAGTGCCTCTCAGGGCGTGCGTGTCAGAGTGTGCACCACTCACACACTGTACTGAGCGCGTGCAAATGGCGCGTGCTTGCAGTCAGCGGGAAAATACGGGCCTTGAGGCAGCCAGTACTTTTGCGTCAAAGATGGGGCGATAGTGAGCCGGCGGCTAATAGTTCACGACACGAGTAAATGCGGGAGTAAATTAAGAAGAAAAAAAAGAAAATAAAAACAACCAACAACATTCGGTGCTAACGCGTTGCTATTTGGCTTTGTTTTCCCTGAGAATCGAGGATATAATCTCAAAGATTTTTCAAAACTTGACTTTCAGTCAAAGCAAGAAATCATAAGTAAGGGAAGACCAACGCCAGATTTGCGAGGATTAATTCAAATTACGGGCCTCCCGGGACGGACTACAAAACGTTTGTTTCAAAAGGATTGGTACTCTAAAAAAGACTTCATTTACAAGTAAAGGTAAGAATACTGCAGTGGTGTGTTTAAATGTACAGTGGTGTGTTTAAAATGTTATTAAATTTAATCAAGAATGGGAAAACAACCATGTATGCTTGTAAATCTGACTTGCGAGTCAGTGCCTTAGCGTCATACAGTACGTTTGTAAATCTGACTCTGAGTCAGTGCCTCACCAACCCCAACCCTCACCGGACGTCACTGTGATGCACATGAATAAATATGAAAATTTTTACTTTGGGTACCTTGGGTTTCTTTGAAACTGAGCAGATTAGCGAAGGCCAACTGGGACTCATCCAAATTCCAGCTGTGATACAGCACCTCTGCCCTCAGCAAATACCTGTAATCCTGTCATACATTAAAAAAAAAAAAAAAAAGATTTAAACGGCTCAAACTCAATTTGCCAATACCTAGGATCAAAATGTCTCCTGTGGCCTTAATCACATAACGCCGGCTGGAATTGAACGTAAGGACAAATCAATATGCGTTTACTCCCGCCTGCTGATGCTTCACGGGATTCGACATGATCCACCTCATTACCGTCCACACTATTGGTCATTCTTCATTAGCGCCTCTGCGTGATTGCTCGGTGGTGTTTAATTAAAAAAAAAACATCTCGGGCGTTTAATAGTTAAAGTGCTGCTAAGTCAGACAGTAGCAACAGAGCAACTGGCGAATCCACGCAGTCGGCGTTACCGGCGGCTTGATGGGCGGCGGCAAGTGGTCATCTTCGCAGTCCGATTTCCCCGACGTACTGGTCTCCTTGTCTTCGTCCTGGCTGTCTAACGCTTTGATCTCTTCCTCCTGGGCCGCGTGCTGGTTCTCCTCTACCGCGCCATTGGGAGCTGTAACGAGCAGAGCAAAGGCCTGAGTCGGAGGAAAATAAAAAGACAAACGTCGAGCCCTGTTATTGCAGCGGGAAGTGGAAAGCAAATTAAAGAGAGGAAAAAGTTTCTCCTTGGTGGAGTGTGGTTCATTCTAAGGACAATACAATGGAACCTTAAAAAAAGTGGAACTAAATCTGATCCAGTTGACTTCCAAGTCATTGTATAAGACATGGTTTAAAAATCATATTTAAAATTCATAATCGTTAAAATAATCATTAACTGAACCCCTTCATACAAGTATAAAAACATCGACTGTTGAAAAAAAAAAGAAATTTGAACACACTGATTCCCATACGGTCCCAAACCTGAAGGCTCCTCCTCCTCTTCCTCCTCCTCCTCCTCCTCCTCCTCCTCCTCCTCCACCTCCTCCCTCTCTTCATTGGGCAGGAAGTTGGCGACGGGAATGATGACGTGGCCTTGGCCGATGGCGCTGGCCACGACCGTCTCTTGCTCCATGATTGACAGACGTATCTTGACGTAACGGCTGGATGTCTGAAAGTGAACGGTGCCGACGAGAGGCACGGTCACCTTCACCGTGTAACTGCAAGAAAAGAAAAAAAAAGAAAAAAACACAATTGCCGTCAGCCGTTATTTTTACCATGTTAGATTTACAAGAGGAATACTGTGAGTGTTTGTTGGTCTTACCCACATATAATATTATAAATGTTGGGAATGTAGTAATCCTGGAATTCCTGCACAGCAAACGTTTCGAGCGGAGGCGCACGAGGCAATTTTGGGAGAGGCTCTCGGGTGGTAATGAAGCGCATCGTCCACTTGGCGTTGGCGGGTGGCAAGTCAGGCGTGAGAACCTCGGCGACAAACGTGTAACCCAGCTGCAGAAAAAAAAAATTCAATTTGTTATATGACATGAGCTTGTCAGATCACAATTTCACAATAAACCTAAAACACGCCGCTCAAACCTCATTGGGTTGATAAAGATGGGGCGGGACTTTTGTGAAGAGCTTGCTTAGATCTTCTCCGGTGTCGTTATTGATGATGTGCAGCCGAGAATACGGGACCGGACTGTCGACCTTTGTGAACAGCAGCGTCTCCTTCGTGAAAAAGAACACCTCTCTTCACACGCATACGACGCGGAGAAAGAAGCCAGTCAAATTTACAAGGGAGATGGAAAAAGAACAGTCACGATGACAAAAGATGTCCGACCTAAAGACCAAGATCCAGGAGTTGGCTTTGTCCAGGAGGTTTACAGAGTAGTCCGTGAAGACTACTTTAGTCCATTCATCCAGCTGACACGGGTAGATTGGGCTTTTCCTATCAAACAGCTCAAACATGTACCTAAGCAGCGGAACAAATTATTATTGCCCGTGTCATTGACAGCTTGACTAAAAAAAGCTTTAATACTAATTCTATTTTTTTCCCGAGGGAGGGGGGGAGCACAATGTCCACAGGCCTTTAACGCTAGTGCAAAAAAACGTACTTCCCCAGGCGGTGGGTCATACGGCAGACGCCGTGAGCTGCGTTGGAACCACGTATGGATAAACAGCAGATGGTACCGCTGGGATAAAAGATGGAACACAATGTGGGAAAAAAAAAAAAAAAATGCTCCCTGCCTGGCCGCCGCAACCGGGAGAGAGAGCCAATTTCGGGCGTGTGGCAGAGCGCGGGGAGCTCAAAGGGATGAAAGGATATCAAATATAGAGCGCGTATTGTACAGAGCGGCGCTGTAGCATTTTTGCCGCTGGTTTGAAGGCATAAAGTCTAAGATGTGAACGACTGGGAAAAAAAACCCCTGACAAGAGTAACCTTCATTTACCGGAGAAGGGAGGTGGCGTGTTTGTCAACGTCGCATTCCACCTTTACCCACATGTCGGAAAGCACAGCAGACGCGCAGATGCTCTCCTTGGTGCCTGCACGACAGGAGGAGCACGATTAAAGATGAAAGACAATGCACGTTGCCAATACATGAAACATTTATTGGGGTTGACCTACTTTCGAGCAAAAAGCCTATTTTGCCTCGCCGGGCGGGGGTCGGGGGCTGGGGGGAGGGGAACGTTCTTACTGCATTTCCACGCAAGACCATCGCAATGGCGTCAACTTGTCTTGCACGTGCACAGGTGTCACATAGTTTTGTCTCACGATTTAGCAAGCCAGCTACTTTTTTCTAACGGCCTCCCCCTCTCTGAAAGTGATACATTGGGGTCGAGGCGAGCCACAGAGAGATGAAGACTCTGACTTTGACTTTTATCATATTTATCACCCGAGGGAACATAGCGTGAACATAAACTAAGAAAGAATTGTTCTGCTGCAGAAGAGGCTGACTGCTTCCCTTAATTAATCAGTTTTCAATTTTAGTGGCAGCCATGTTTGGAGGACCCTATATGGGAACACGAAAGTATAGCCTAGCCTTCAGCCCGCCCAGAACCACTGCTAGCATGCGCTGCCTCGTGTGTATGTATTAGCATGGTAGCGAGCCGCGCTCTGTCAGAAGGTATTAGAAAGAGTGGCAGTGTCATCCTCTGCTCAGAGGCTCGATACGTGACACGGGCCTGGATCAAATTGTAACCAGAAGAAGCAGTCGGTGCCTAGCGCGTGCTTTTATGCGTTTGGACAGCGCGTCGGACTCTCCCCTCATAAAGACAGATGTGCTGCTGCCTCTTCACATTCCCAACGATAAACTAGCCCACTCTCCTTCTTCAAGCATAATATTTGACCTTTCAAATATTATATCAAATAAAAGCAGCGTGTACCTGCTTTGGAGGATCTGTAGACCTCTCGCGCCAAAAGTCCCCTGAACGCAGCTTGCAGCACAATGGCTGCCTTGACCTCTTCCTCTGTTGGCTGCCTGTCAATCCACGTTTCCGGAGGCTTTGATTCTTGACACGCTTTTGGAAGAGCAACAAAAACTATTGTTTCATTTGGTAATATTTGTAATAATGTATGCAACAATGTCCACACAGAAATTACACGTTACATGCAGGGGAGTGCGGCCTACGCGTCCTAGCTAACAGTGAAGGGTCGGCAGTGAGGGCCAAAACCGCAAAGCGCTCCTGCGGGGTCATTTCCCTGCCCAGGGCATCACACAGCATATGATAGACAGCCAGGCTGAAAACCTGAGGGCCCCACCGCACACACACGAGAGGAGACGTTTTATTTTAGCACCAATGTAGAAATTAAAAAAAAAAAAAAAATAATTTCACCTTTTGTACGTGCCAGTTTTCCAGCGGGATTTGTTTGGGACTGCAAGCTTCCTCCAGGCTGTGTCTGATTTCAGGATTTTGCCCATGCTGGTGGTCATGAAAGGAAGCCACCACTCTGGTCAGGGCACACATGATGGCCTTAGCTCTCTCCTTAAAACGGACACTTTCCTATGGAAAGAAGAAAAAATGGTTTTATACATATCTAGTTACCACATATTATGGAAATGTTTTGATTGCTAGTATATAGCTATTAAAAAAATATTCCAAAAATATGCTCAAGCGGTGATGAAAGTGAGCTTGCGTGATTCACCTTGGTGCAGAGCCACATAATGTCATCCTCCTCCCCAAAGGAGAAAGGTGTTTTGCTAAACAGATGCACATTGTAGCCCAGCTCTGCGTACGTGTGAAAGGACAAAACATGGCGCCTGAAGGTGAGAGAGCAAACATGCAATGGTGATTTTTTTTTCCAAATTTTTTTTTTACCCCCCTTGCATGGAACGTGTTACACTTTGGAGGTTACAAAGTGATTTGAAACATGTTTATAGTGACACGGAGATTGTCCCAGTCGAAGAAGCAGCAGTCTGGTGCGTTCTCTTAAGCGCCGAGCAGAGTTCACGGTCTGGTCAGACCTGAGGAAAAGTGGAACTCTATTTCCACGGCTCCATTAGCTTTACATAATTCAGCCATCGCATACTAACGCGACGGACGAGCACCGGCAGGCGCCGTATAGAATAGACGGCATCCAAAATTGAGATGAAGCCGGATGAAGGGAAAGACGATTTGCGAAAATGGAGACAAGTCCTGAATTTTTAACACAGACTATGTCCCTACCCCTCGGGCAAGTTAAGCACGGTGGATTTTGTGCAGTTGGTCTCGATGGTGACGATGGGCTGCTGACACTGTCTGCTCTTCCAGTGGAACGGGGCGGCCTGGAGAAGGGCGGGGCAGGGAGTTGATGAATCGTCATTGGCTGAGAGGGTCAAAAAGGGCGGCGTCAGCACAGATGTACGGGATAACATTCACGTTATTATACTTGCTATACATATACCACAGTGGTGCCTTGAGATTGCTAATTTATTCTGCGCTCATCTTTTGACATTGAACAAAAAATTTAATGTCTAAACTCTTCTCTGCTCATCAGTACGGCGCTAATATTAACTCTTTCAAGCCATGGAATGCATTTCAAAAAACCCAAGGCAGCTTTCTCATATCTCAAGGCGCCACTGTGAATCCATCTGCAGATCACGTGACCTTCGTAATATATATTTGGATGTGGGTTACATGCACATGTGACTTCTTACCGCTGTCTATTTCTCCCCAGCGAAGCAGGCCAGAAAAACTGATGAGGAACTCGGAGGGATGCAGGCTGTCCACACACAAGTAGTAAGTCCCTCGCGCATATGAACACTGAGACACACACACACACACACACGGGGGCAACTTATCAGCAAGATGGCAGACAAGGAGGAGAAAAGAAGCACTGGAAGCCACAGGGAGGGGATGATGGATCAACTGATAGAGGCTCGGCTGAATGGAAAAGAGGCTAGGAGAGTGGAGTAAGTCAGGCGAGATAGACAAGACAAAGCAAAAAAAAAAAAATACCAGGAGAACAGAAGAGCAGCAACAACGGTGATAAAGGAGACGACAAGGGAGGCGGGAGACGTGGACGTGTTTGGAATGACAAGCAGAATCGTCCCTATCCGAGCTGATATGCAAACGCTCGTCCACAGCCAAACATCTTGAGGGTGTACAAATAACTAAGGCAATCGAGGACAAGCTTCAATATTAGCTTTCATTGCGTGGCCTGAGGGTTCTAAAAGTTTACACTGCCAATTTGCCATGAAACGTTTTAATCAAAATCCTCCATCCTCGTCCCACAAATAAAAACATAGACAACCAATTATCCACAGGCGTGAATAATTGGTTGGATGGATCATAATCCGCCACTCAAAAAGGTTTGTACCTTAAGAAGAGACTTCTGGGCATGGTGTGGGTACATTTCGGGGTTGTGGAACACCAACAAGCGACTAGAAGGGGGGAAAAAAAATCTCAAAAATCCCATTAAAAGGTTTTAGAATGAATGTGTGTTACCAGAAACATTTCGGAAAATCCTCCAATTCCACCCAGGCCTCTGGTAGGATGGGTTTGACGACAGGCTGTTTTACTACACTCGGCGGTTCTGAAAAGTGATTAAATCCAATTTTATTTACATAGTATTCATTTCTTATTGGCAAGAAAAATGTTTATGCCTCCGTTTCTTTTCCAAGATGACACCCAGTTAGTAGAGAAACTATTTGCAACAATTTACAGCATCCTTGCACAGGAACAGGATTTTAATGTCACGTAGCCTGTGAAGACTCAGACAGCACAACACTTTCCCCCAAGCCAGTTATCATCAAACCGCTATCTTAAACGGACTGAGCGGAATTGGCCCGACTCCCACGTAATGGCGTCCTTACTCCCACTCGCCCACTTAAGATTTTACTCAAGGCATCTGGAGTTCGAGTCCTTCAGACATAGGCGCACACCCAATCCAGTGAGCGCCGCGCACATACAACACAAGGGCAACACAGTCGCTGACGCTTGAGGAACGGTCGCCCGTTCAGGTGTTACTTAGCAACTGAACGAGGGCAGAGGGAAAAACTGCCCAGCTGTCTAAAGGCACTGTCTTCTTGTAAGTGTCTCGGCCGACTGAAGGAGGCGTGCAGAGGAAGATGGACGCAGCGAAAAGTGGGCGAGTTGAAAACTTTGTTAGCTTTCCAAGAGATGACGCAGAGCCAGGAAACTCTCTGTACCTTTTTTTTTTTTTTTTTAAATTAAAACAACATTTACCTGGAAACTTTATTTACTGTAGGAAATGTAGAGAGCTGTTTGTGCATTAATTTGCCTGAAATTAAAGTGTGATCGCTACTGCCACCTACTGTTGCGGATGTGCAATTAGACTCGTACTACTAAAAATAAAAAAATGAAAAATAAAATTAATACAATAAAAAGTGTTCTTGTGTTTTTTTTTTATTATTGCTGTGGCCGTAAGGTCGTTGGTGCCTGTCGTGGCGGCAATCCCCGAACCCGCTGGTGGACACCGGCGGTAAGGGATGCCGTCAAGCTGAAGAAGGAGTCCTATCGGGCCGTTTTGGCCTGCGGGACTCCGGAGGCAGCTGACAGGTACCGGATGGCCAAGCGGAACGCGGCTTCGGCGGTTGCTGAGGCAAAAACCCGGGCGTGGGAGGAGTTCGGTGAGGCCATGGAGAATGACTTTCGGACGGCTTCGAGGAAATTCTGGTCCACCATCCGGCGTCTCAGGAGGGGGAAGCAGTGCAACGTCAACACTGTTTACAGTGGGGATGGCGTGCTGTTGACCTCGACTCGGGACGTCGTGAGTCGGTGGGGAGAGTACTTCGAAGACCTCCTCAATTCCACCTACACGCCTTCCATTGAGGAAGCAGGGCCTGGAGACTCTGAGGCGGATTCTCCAATCTCTGGGGTCGAAGTCACTGAGGTAGTCAAAAAACTCCTCGGTGGCAAGGCCCCGGGGGTGGATGAGATCCGCCCGGAGTTCTTAAAGGCTCTGGATGTTGTGGGGCTGTCATGGCTGACACGTCTCTACAACGTTGCGTGGACATCGGGGACAGTGCCTCTGGATTGGCAGACTGGGGTGGTGGTTCCCCTCTTTAAGAAGGGGGACCGGAGGGTGTGTTCCAATTACAGGGGAATCACACTCCTCAGCCTCCCTGGTAAGGTCTATTCAGGGGTGCTGGAGAGGAGGGTCCGTCGGGAGGTCGAACCTCGGATTCAGGAGGAGCAGTGTGGCTTTCGTCCTGGCCGTGGAACAGTGGACCAGCTCTACACCCTCGGCAGGATCCTCGAGGGTGCATGGGAGTTCGCCCAACCAGTCCACATGTGTTTTGTGGACTTGGAGAAGGCGTTCGACCGTGTCCCTCGGGAGGTTCTGTGGAGGGTGCTTCGCGAGTACGGGGTGCCGAGCCAACTGATAAGGGCGGTTCGGTCCCTGTATCACCGATGCCAGAGTCTGGTCCGCATTTCCGGCAGTAAGACGGATTCGTTCCCAGTGAGGGTTGGACTCCGCCAAGGCTGCCCTTTGTCACCGATTCTGTTCATAATTTTTATGGACAGAATTTCTAGGCGCAGCCGAGGCATTGAGGGGGTCCGGTTTGGGGACCTCAGCATCGCGTCTCTGCTTTTTGCAGATGACGTGGTGCTGTTGGCTTCTTCAGGCCGTGATCTCCAGCTCTCGCTGGAACAATTCGCAGCCGAGTGTGAAGCCGTCGGGATGAGGGTCAGCTCCTCCAAATCCGAGTCCATGGTCCTCGATCGGAAAAGGGTGGAATGCCCTCTCCGGATCGGGGATGAGATCCTGCCCCAAGTGGAGGAGTTCAAGTATCTTGGAGTCTTGTTCACGAGTGAGGGGAGGATGGAGCGTGAGATCGACAGGCGGATCGGTGCAGCGTCGGCAGTAATGCGGACCCTGTACCGGTCCGTTGTGGTGAAGAGAGAGCTGAGCCAAAAGGCAAAGCTCTCAATTTACCGGTCGATTTACGCTCCTACCCTCACCTATGGTCACGAGCTATGGGTCGTGACCGAAAGAACGAGATCTCGGATACAAGCGGCCGAAATGAGTTTTCTCCGCAGGATGTCCGGGCTCTCCCTTAGAGATAGGGTGAGAAGCTCGGTCATCCGGGAGAGACTCGGAGTAGAGTCGCTACTCCTCCACGTTGAGAGGAGCCAGATGAGGTGCCTCGGGCATCTTATCAGGATGCCTCCTGGACGCCTCCCTGGGGAGGTGTTCCGGGCATGTCCCACCGGTAGGAGACCCCGGGGACGACCCAGGACGCGCTGGAGAGACTATGTCTCTCAGCTGGCCTGGGAACGCCTTGGGATCCCCCGGGATGAGCTGGATGAAGTGGCTGGGGAGAGGGAAGTCTGGGAGTCCCTCCTAAAGCTGCTGCCCCCGCGACCCGACCCCGGATAAGCGGAAGAAGATGGATGGATGGATGGATATTGCTCAAGTAATAAATTAGTTATGATGGCCAGAGTTGACATTGTGTTAAATCAGGGCTGTGGACTCGGACTCGGGGACTCGGTCGGTCTCGGTCATTTTTGCCGGACTCGGACTCGGTGCTGATTTTGACCGAGTCCACCGAGTCCGACAATAAAAAAAAAATACGTTCAATTTTATTTTCATCATGCTGCTGAGAATGCGCGTAGGAATACTGTCCACAGCCCTGCTTACAATCAATGCGGCCACGTTGAGTTGCACTTAGGCTAATGTTTACATTATGTACCAATGTCAAGGATGATTATGTCACCCAGCTTATATCATTATTTTGATTTTGATCTAAATTAGCCTTGAATAAAGACTAAGCAGTCACACGAATTAACAGAAAAAATGGACAGCCGGACTCTGACTCGAACTCGGACTCGGACACTGACTCGGACTCGGTGGTCAAGAGGCCGGACTCGGACTCGGTGCAAAAATCCGACCGAGTCCACAGCCCTGGTGTTAATCATTCTCTTTTAAATTGCAAAGTGGCAGCGTTTACCAATGGACACGGCATCGTCGTCCTTCTTCTTGTCCTCGGCGGGAACCTGAAGGGACACATAGAGAGAGAGAAAGAGAAAAGGAGTGAGCAGTTGAGTTGTAAAAAAGCATGGAGGAGCGCAGCCCGGAGACGCGTCGTGCCACAGACATCTCTGGTGACTCGGTGACAGCTGTGGCGGTGCGCCGTCCCCGATGATCACCGCGGGACAGCAGACGGGCTTTAATGTGACAAGGGCTGCTCCTCCCTTGCTGCTGCGCCACAACACCACTAGGGGAATAGCGTTGCTAATTTACTCTGACTGTCACTAACAGATGAAGAGTTATTATGTTGTTGTTTAGCATGTTAATTACATCCGGTTGGGGGGGAGGGGGGGGGCTTACTGAACTACTCCGATTTCATGTTCATTTGCTTGACAATTGATTCAATTTTCCTAATGAGTCATTAGCAAATTCCATCATATTGTGTCTCAGCGGGCAGACGGTGTCGCATCACAATAAAAAGAACTTTGACAAGAAAGTGACCATTTTTTTTGTCTAATGCCACTCACAGTTTGTTCATTGTAAAAGTAAACATAAAACAAAGACGATTACAAGTAGTATATTTAAAACAACCAAACAATGTTGCCTTGAGAATTGGCAAGCTTGGGAAACACCATTAACAAGAACATTTAACTAATGGCTATTTAAATACAAACGGTGGAGCAACTCATGTAGATGACATAATTCTCAAATGCATACATTATTTATGAAAAATATTTCTAAAAAAAAAAAATCTCTATAAAAAATAACGGACAGTTATTTACAGCGGAAGTAGAACTAGTTTGATTACTGCCTCTTGGTGGCCAAGACAGGCACTCATGAGGTATAAACATTCATTTCATTCTATTTAGTCATTGAGGAAAGCAATGTGTCAAAAAAAAAAAAAAACTTAACATAGGAGGAGGAGCTCTTGACGAAAACTTCCTTGGCAACAAAAAGCGGAAAGCTCACATGTGAGTCACCGCTTATTTGCCTAATTTGCCTAAGTGTGTGTGTATGTGTGTGGACAGAAAATGAGCCTTGTGATTAAGAGGCACACTCTCCCAAACATGCTTCGATGCAAAAGTCAGCAAGTATGAAATGAAAGCAGAATGTTGGTCAATACAGACCGCTTGTCTTACATGACAGAGCTCACATGAAAGACTCCTGAGGGTTATTTTTTTTTTTTTTAATCTGCTGCCTTCTGATTAGAAAGCTATTTTTTGTGACCAAATCACCATCCTGGACCAAAAACTGGGAGAGAGACTATCTCTATAATCCCAGACTTCCTGGTGCTTTATTTGACAAAGCCAGCAGAGTTAAGTCTCTTCTCCCCGAGTGACTTTCTTGATAAGTTATAGTTCTCTCCACTGATGTTTTCCGATTCTTGAATGAAATAGTAAAGCAAAGTAAAAACTTTACCTATTTGGATTGGACCTCCAAGTAAACAAAATAGCGCGGAAAACCTTCGGTGATTAACCGCATTCCGAGAATAGTCGAGGTTAAGGCGGCGTGCTTGCTTGCATAAGGGGCCTAATTCTTGAAAGCACATTAAACATAGACCGAAAGAACCATTGGGTGGTGTTCAGGGGGGGTATTAGCAACGTCATGTGACACCACCATCTTTTTCTGTTTTTAATCCTGACAAGGGGGGGTGGGTCCTCAGCACAGATGTTGAATTTTTGGCGAGAGTTAACAGAACCAGGAGGGTGGGGGGGTCAAAGAGGCAAAAAACACCTTCTCACATCACCGACAACGGATGCATGATCCGTCACGTGCGCACACACACACACTGAACGACAGCTTGTGCCCATGTGTAGCCCTGGTGTAACCTCGCTATAACTGGTCCCAGTTACACAAGAGGGCGATTCATCTCGGCTATTCCTCTGTAGGCTGAGAGTGATAGGTAATAATAAGCCCCCCTCCTTCCCAGGAGAGATAGACACTGAAGGCTCACCCTCTAATTGCACTGCTTTTCCTTTTTTTCCCCCTTTCCATCTGCACGATACGTAATTCCACATCTCGATTTCCTACTCGGCGGCTTCTCCCTATTTTTCATTCGCTTTGCTTTTCATTAGCCGTAGCGCTGCCTTTGTGATTCCCACGCTCTCTTTATTGTGGTGTTACCGCCCGCCTCGGTCTCCCGTCTATTGCTGGCTCCGTCTTTGGTGCAGATGTGCCCCTCGGTCACTTGTGCCCTGGCTGGGGGGGACGACAGAAGTGACTTTGAGACCGGGTGATGGCTGTCTTGTTGGCACTGACACAGAACGCCTACGTGATGAGCTGTGCGTGGAAGCGAGGGCAAGAACTGACTTGTGAGGCCTCAAAATGATACAATTTAAAAAATTGCTATAGTCGAAACTGCCGATACCCCGCCGTTGATATTCAAGGCATAAAAAATAAATAAAAAATGGCGCAATCACAAGTACCTCCACCTCCTCGACGAGGATTTCACTGTTAACCTCGTTTTCGGGCGTGTAGGGGTTGACGGGCTCGCGGCCTTCGTTCTCCGCTCCCTCGGGGATGGACTCCAGAGGGGGCGTGTAGGGCTCCTTCTTTGGGACGCTCCATTTGTCAGCCCTGACATAACAATCGCGTATCATGAGAGTGTACATCGTGCGGCAAGCGCATCATACGCCGAGACGTTTGCGGGAATGGACTGTGTCGTCTACTGATGAGCCACGCGTCACATCTTTGTCTACAACGCTGGTGAAATGTATAAGATGGCAGATATGATTCATCCTTTGAAAATATGTCAGAGCACACACACACATGCACGCACCATTCAGCGGAGAGGCTCGGAGGGCTCTTGACACGCTGCTCAATGAAGGGGCTGGCGATGCCGATGAACTCTTCAGGTTTGGACAAAGGAATGACTGTGATAAGGGGGGAACACAAAACAGACAGAACGCCCACTCTTTATCTCGTTTCAGACAAGCGAGCCACTCATCTCACTAGTGAAATATTGTGGCTATCTTCCAACGCCGTATAACCTCTCATGCTGATTTAGAATTTGCTTTGCTCTCCGCTCGTATTTATCCGTGACCTATGCCCCCCTCACAGAATTTCACAAAATGGTATTCTCGTTCTCTTCTGCTTACTTTTCGGCTCATCGGTGATAACGGGCTTCTCGGGTTTCTTGCGGACCAGTTTCCACCGTGGCTCAGGCGGAGGCTGGTGCGGTAAGTCCAACGGGCACGTTCGGGTTTGGGTCAACAGAACCACGTGGCTGTGGCGCAAACACAGGTTGTAGCGACGGAGAGCCTCAGAGGAATCGGCCTGCGAGTTGGAATTTTACAACAGTCAGCTTTACAGGGAAAAAAAAAAAAAATATATATATATATATATATGAAAAATAAAATACATTTTACAACAATCAGCTTTACAGCTGAAAAAAAGAATATGAAAAATCAAAATCAAATAAATAATAATAAATAATAATGAACTAAATAAAAATACAATGAATGTTGAATGTTAAGTTGAATTTTTATATTTAATTTTTATTAAGTGTCATTTCAAGCAGGTCATACTCATTCACAGCAACTAACCCGGCACAATACGCACCAGTTTTGTGTACACAAAGGGATCATCGTGTAGCTGATTGGGATAGAAGCTGGCACAAACCACCGATTTGGTCTGGTCTGAGAAACATCAACGATAGTAAATTCAGAGTGTCATTTAAAAAAAAAAAAATTTCATTTCTTAAATCAAGTTAATCTTGATCGGCCACTCGATTCGAACGGTGTCGAGGTTATCTACAATCGGACCATCCCAAAGTGTATTCCAAGATAAGAACTCGCTCGGGGACATAGGTTGTCCATTTAACAGGACCATATAGAGCCATGATGGGAGTGCTTCTGTGTTGCAATTTATAGAAATTTAATATGGATTGGATACTACGAAAGGAGCAGCTGCCCTTTTACAATAAAACAGGTAGCTAGGATGAAATTATACAAGCCATATAATATAATAAAATTATATTGAGACAATTATCTTGTTATCTTGACGTCGCCATTATGCGACAAGCTCTTTGCCTGACCGCTGCTCCCTCTGCTGCTTTATTTATAGTTCGCCGCGCAAGGACGAGCCCACCTCTCGCGCTCCATAATACATGAGTTGAGGAAAACAGAAAGCCGTCTCATCAGCAAAGCCACGCCCAAAGGTGGCATATGTCGAATTCTACGTTTGTGAGCTGACCTTTGTCCACGTCGTGATGGCTCCTGTGTTCAGAGCTCCTCCTCTGGTGCTTCTTCTGATGCGCTTTCAAGCATTTGTGCACAAATGCCGGGATGTTGCCTTGCAAGAAATCCCACGTTTTTCTTCGGCACACATAGCTGGGAGGAGGTTGGAGAATCATATTTATTGCAAATTCGTAAGATTAACGTTGAAACGTGAGACTTACTTACTTTATTGGACTGATTTCCGGGATCCAGCCGGTAAGGTGGTGGATGAAGTTGAACTCGCCTATCTCGTCGGAGAGCTGTGACATTTTACTGAGAGGGGAAAAACAAGTACTATAATTTCCGGTGTATAAGCCGCGACTTTTTCCAAAATTTTGAACCCTGCGGCTTATAGTCAGGTGCGGCTTATATAAGATTTTTTTCGGGATTTTTGTGATGACTTGATCACTTTTACTCTTAACACTATTATATACAGTAAAAGCTACAAAACAAACTGAGAAATAACTCATTTTCAAATCAGACGAGTAAAAACTGGTCAAATATTTAAAAAAAAAGATATTAAAAGTGAAGACAATTTGCAATTCTAGTAATGACACACGAATTTGATGCACAATTTGTCTTCGTGGGCCACATAGAATGATGTGGCGGGCCGTATCTGGCCCCCGGGCCTTGAGTTTGACACCAGTGCTCTAAACCCTTTCTCTTACTCTGCCATGTGACTCAGAGATTACACAAAGCAGTGGCGCTGTTTGGACCATTTGCATTGTATTAAAACCCAATCAGTCAGCATTCAAATTCAATTCTTCTGACATTTTGCTCACCAAAAACAAGTTGTAATGAATGTGAACTTTTAATGCATTTTATTCAGAAGGTTACTTTGAACCCTGAGGCTTAAATGACGGCACGGCGTACTTATGGATTTTTACGGCCTCCGGCCTCCAGGGGGCTCACTAGCAGGAAGCAAGAGCGAGACAGGCGAAGAAGAGATAATGCGCCGAAGAAGACGTGCTAGTTTGCGTTTACAACATTTCGCGCATCACGCAGAACGCGGTCAAGACGGACATTACTGAAAGGAAGCTTTTATACACAAACCGTCATTATGGGGGACAAAACCGTCATTATAGGGGACAAAAGAAATGCATATGATGCCGCTTTTAAGCTAAAGGCAGTCGATGTTGATGACATTGTGTTGCGGCACCCTTTTCTTTATTTCGTGGTCCCGTCTACGTGTCGCTCGCTAGTTTAATGTTATTTAGCGCTTTGTGCATGAATAAGATTAGCATGAACAGACCCTAATCATGGAAAATGCTAGAAGAAATGGATAAAAACGACGACGAAAGAGATACTGAGAAAGTGTGTGGCGAAGGATATCTAACGCTATTCCAATCGGAAATTGAGGAGGAAGAC
The DNA here is from genome assembly GCF_059516105.1 of Syngnathus floridae. NCBI lineage: Eukaryota > Metazoa > Chordata > Actinopteri > Syngnathiformes > Syngnathidae > Syngnathus > Syngnathus floridae. The sequence continues at coordinate 7,499,344 of NC_142431.1, forward strand.
TTCGACGGTTTCAGTGCACAGGAGGAAGATGAAGACGATGAAGCTCTTTTTTTTACTTTTACTTTAACTAGCCCTGTGAGTGCTGTGCTACCGTGTTGCTGCTGTGTTACCGCCGCGTCTCAGTGACTTTTACCGATACGTTTTATTTAATCAAACCCTATTAGTGCTGTGTTACTTCCGTGTGCGTCACAGGCACTGTTGGGATAGAAATGTTAAGGTATGTTATTAAAACTTTAAAAAAGCTTTCTTTGTCCAGTATTTCTTTGTTAATAACTCGCGTGCACACTTCCGTGTTGCTGCGGTACTACTGCTGCGTCACAGGCAATGTTTAGAAAGACATGTTAAAGCATGTTATTCAAACTTCATAAAGGCTTTCTGTGTACTGTCTTTCTTTGTAAAAAAACTCGTGCGCATGTGTGGCTTATAGTCCGGTGCGGCTTATGTAAGAAAAAAACTAAAATATCCCCAAATTTTAGCTGGTGCAGCTTATACACCGGTGCGGCTTATACACCGGAAATTACGGTATGCATTCAAAAATATGATAACATTACAATCCAAATAAATTATAACGCTTGGCATCTATGAAGATTTTGAGAACATTCAAGCACTCAGTTTATGACAGTGTTTCCGTGGAAACAGATGGCCCCGATAAACTCTAATTGGCCCACATGGGAATTGTTGTGTCTCAGGGATGATTACAGCAAATGAAAAAAAACACTGAAAAGTAGCCGGGGTCTGGGGGCCGCATGCCCAACTGGGGGGGCCAAAGCCCCCCCCCCCCCACTTGCTGCAGGGGGCCAGGGGCCGCAGGCCCCCCCCAATGGGGTCCGCAGTGGGCCAGGGGCCACAGTAGAGATATCTGGATCGGATATCGGCCCTGATATCAACAAAATAAATGGATCGGGTATCGGAAAATGCAGCCGATCTGTGAGCCGATCCTTTCCTTAATCCTTTCCTATTGGGACGTGGGCTACGTCATACGTCAGCAGCACGTGTGCCGCATGCCACGAGAGTTTTCGAAACAAACGCAAACATGGAGCGAACGAAAGAGTCAGCTGTGTGGAGATACTTTAAAATGAACACGCCAACTAGCTCGACGGCAGTTTGTAATGTCTGCAAAGCTAATGTTGCCAGGGGTGGCGGTAGTATTGCCAGTTATAGTACTACCAATGTAATTAAGCATCTCCAGAAACACCACGCAACCGAGCACCGGGAGTTCCAGCAGTTGAGCAGATCAAAGGGAGCGGGAGGTGGACCTACACAGCAGTTAACGTTAGCAGATGCGCTGCAAAGACGGGAGAAATTCCCAGGCAATAGCTCAAAAGCTATGAGAATTACTGAAACAGTGCTGGAATTCATGGTTTTGGATGGACAACCGATGAGTGTTGTTGAAAACGAGGGCTTCCGACGTTTACTTGAGCACCTGGAGCCACGGTACAATTTGCCATCGCGCAAGTATTTTTGTCACAAATAAATAGTTCATTGCATTAATCTGCTTTATCTTGTTACATTTTGTCTTAGGAAATAACTGTGTAGTCATGCCTGATGCCATTGCCTTTAGTCTTTTCTGTTCCACATGTAGAGGTATGTAGCTTGTTAAGTCAACCATAATATCGGATCGGTATCGGGTATCGACCGATACGCAAAGCCACGGCGTCGGTATCGGTATCGAAACTGAAAAAGTTGGATTGGTGCATCTCTAGGCCACAGGCCCCCATTGGGGGCTGCAGGGGTCACAGGCCCCTATTGGGGGCTGCAGGGCCCACAGGCCCCCATTGGGGGCCGCAGGGGGCCAGGGGCAACGCCCCGGAGGGGGCTCAGGGGGATAAGCTCCCTGGAAACTCCTGGATTTTGGCAGTATAGCAACCCCAAAACCATTAATTTCATCACTCAATTTCAACGGTTTTGTTAAAAAAAAAAATCCTGCTTGGTGGGCTACCAAGGTAAATATAATACAGTCAAGCCTTGGTTTTCGACCACAATCCGTTCCAGAAGGCGGTTCGAGAAGCGAATCGGTCAAATTCCGAATCTATTTTTCCCATTACAAATAATGGATTTTTTTTTTTAAATTACATTTTTTTCGTTCCAAGACTTTTTGAAGCATTTTTTCATTTGCGCATTTTTGTCCAATCGCGCAACCGCAGCGTACCGCCGAACGCACAGCCGTAGTGCGTCGCTGACCGCGCAACTGCAACGCGCTGGTGAAATTTAGAAAATATTTTTAAACTCCTGATGTATTTTTCAAAATTCAAGTGGATCTAAGTGCGCAGGGAGCTTAATTTTGTCCGATCGCGCAACTGTAGCACACCGCCGAAGGCGCAAATGTAGCTGATCGCATTATTGTGACAGAGCCATCACTGAAATTTAGAAAATATTTTTAAAGTTCTGATGTACTTTCCAAAATTTAAGTGGACCTCAGTGTGCAGGGAGCTTAATTTGGTCCGATCGCGCAACCGCAGCGCGCCGGGCGCTCACTGTCGCATTGCTTTAAGAGCGTATTTGTGTTCCGAGTTGTAAGATGACGCTGCTCTCGAGCCATGCCCATCTGAAGCAGTTCCTGATCCCGTTCGACTTGTCTATTTCCCTGGCACGATCCTCGTCTTTTTTCTCTAAAACTTTCGCCATGCTGGCTAAAGCTTTTGCTAATTAGGCAAATGAGTAGGCAAATGATGTGATGAAAGTAGCGCCAAAATGCTGCCGAAAATAAGGCAGCTGTTGTCGCAACACTGCTGCCAGCCCCCCCCCCCATTTAAAAAAAAAATTCTCAGCGGATCTACACGATTCCCGAAAATGATACTCCCGACGGAAAAAAACACAGAAATCCTCGGATCCGCGGAAGATTCTCATCCCTGGTGTCTGGTCCGCAGTCGTGGCACTGAAGGAAACAAATCCACTACAGAAGTTCATCAACTCAGCGTTAAAATACAACTTGGCCCAGGACACAAAAAATAAACTACACCACTATGATTTATGAATGCTTCAACGAGGGAGGGAGTCCTTTGTTTCCTGTCTGAGATTAAAGATTAATTCGTCGGTCAACCTTCAGTAGACAGCGGGACACGCCATCGTGCTCCATCACTGACATGCCACCAACTTGGACTCAAGGTTGAGTCAGCAAAATATACTCGAGATTTAAAAACTCAACGACACTCACTTTCTGTTGACATCTCGACTGAGCGGCCTCGTGTTATTAACTTTGACGAGCGCCTTGGCCAGCAGCATGGGCCACAGCTCCGCCCGACAGCCGGACGCTGGCAGAAGCAGATTGTGGTCTTTGTCGAAGGGCATGAAATCATCCACCGTTATCTTCCGCCAGGAACCCTGAACGCACAGAGGAACAAACAAAATAGTGAACCACAAGTGCTGATGAAAACTCTCCAGCGTCCAGGTCGTGTTTATCGAGGGCAACTGGATTCGGAGTCGGGTCTACTTGACTTCCAAATGACTTCTCCTTACTTCAGTGGCTTTTGATCCAACGCTCGCCTGATAAGAGTAGAATTGTGAAGTGTAAAAAAAAAACCAAAAAAAAAAACAATGATAGTGTGAATTAAAAAAAAAAAAAAAAAGACCATTGAAGAGGGAGATGCTCGAGGCAAGGAAACGAGCGGTTGACGAGCGAACAATAAAGCCGAGGAGGCACTGGGCGCTCGATGCCGTCGCAATAACCATCTGTTGGCGTGCTGTGGTTGACACGGCGACCGCTGTTTCGTGGCTTTTCTTGTCAATGGAGTTGATGTATCACCACGCTTTTATTGTGAATGTATCACGCAATTTTAATTGCGTCGGGGAGAACCCTTTGGCATTTGGGATCCTTTACTCACCATCCAGAAGAGTCGAACCAGGTATTTCCCGTAGCAGTTGAAGAGCGGCATGTGGCCTTTCCCCGTCTTGCACAGCGAGTAGATGTGCTCCCAAGGTTTCCAGTCGTGCTGCTCTGAAGCTTCGGGGTGGTGGAAGACTTTCCAAACGATGTAGATCTCACTGATCATCCACCTCATCAGCTTAGGGAGGGAAAGAGAGAACAATATGTCCATTTACAAACGCTGGCAGTGAGTGAGTGTTTTTCTGTTTTTTTTTAACTTGTCTCAACAGTGACTCATAAAGTATTTAAGATAATTGATGGCTCGTATTTATTTACCTCACTGCCAAGTAGATGGTGGTTGGAGGTCACCAGGTCAAAGCTATGTGTGTTCTCAACAACTGTGGGCACCTAAATTAAAACACATGGGTGGAAATGAGTCCGTTCATATGACACGGAGTTGCGCCACAGTCACAGCTAACCGTTTTCAAGCTAACACCAATGTGTGTCCTACTTAACACGGAGGCGGAGGGGCTTTGCCGGTCTAGCCTCTCCGTGATACTCCCCTGACTGCCAAACCTGCGATGAACATTCTACCAGCCACCTTAATAGACTCCAATGAATGTCTAATTAAATATTAACAGCTGTGTTAGCTAATGGCAACAGAGATCAACTGAGGGTCAAGGGTGGCTATGTTTAACGGGTGGGAGACGACCTCAACGCTTCCGTCGATGAAATAGGCTTTAGAAATCCCAGATGAAGAGAGACGGCATCGCGGAAAGCGATTGGCCTCAGCTCCCCGTCGCAGGGATTTAATTTAAGTCTATTGACAGCGGTAGAGAAAAGGACGATTGCGATCTGGCAATGACTTATTCAAAGAGACGAAAAACTAGAAAAGCTTTAGGCTTTGGGAATTTCGCAATACCAATGTAGGATGTGGAACTGAAATGTGTTGTAATTAAAACAACATGTGGGAGTGGCACTAGAAAGGTGTTTAGGTTTACCATGCTGCAGAGAAACTCTGTAGGGCGCCTCCAGTACTGCACATTCAAAGATGCCGGAAGGCTAATTTTCCCCTCTGGATCCTCAAAGAACAGCTGTAACTAAAAAAAAAAAATTACATACGTACAATGCAGCTAAAGTCATTATTTAATTAGTGTTCCGCTTAAGTGTAACAATCTTTACATTTGGAGGGGGAGGCTTCTTTGAATCTTCTGTTGCTTTTCCCGAGTCCCATTTCTCCCTGTAGACATCCCCGTCATTCCACTCGGGCCACACATCCTCCAGGCTATCCACGGATATGGTGGGTGCTGAACATACTCTGAAATTGGGAAAAGACATGAGTCAGACTTTATTCTCCAGAGTCTGTCAGCAGTTTCTGTTTGCTCTCATTGGGTTAGCAAACTTGGTGAGGGAGTAAAATATTTGAAGGAAGGTTGCTACTTACAGTTCAACACCAAACTGCAAATGTATGAATTGACAGAAAAATACACAAAAAACTCTCCTAAATATTATGTTTATGCTTAAATTTGTTAGTGTCTGCATTACAGAATAAAAATCAACTTACTCTACTGGCACGTCGGATATTTTGCTGGAAGTGGACTCCTTTTTCTTGAGCTGGGCTTTGGACATTATGTGTCAAGCAAATCCCCCGTCGTGATACGTCCTTCAAAATGGGCCTTTTACCCTGCAAAGTTGTTTAGACTAGCCAGTCATGATGAATTCTCGAAAGCCATAAGCTACAAATGACCGTCCTGTGGAGTAAATGAACCGAATGGACATTTTAAGCTAACACTCGTTTGAATATTGAGACTGGTGACAGGTGGCTAACGGTAGTTAAACGCAACGTGAGGCCAAACTCACTTTGTACGCTCGCCGACACTTTACTGGAAATGGACTCCTTATTTTTCATTTGTGGCGCTGGCATAACGTATAAAGATTTAATCCAACTTTAAAGTTGTGTTTATCTTCTGATCATATCTTGCTAGCATGCCGCAAGTGTGTGCATTATCCCTTTTCCGGTCCAGCTCTGAATTGTTTCCCCGAGTTGCCATGGTAACAAAGGCAGAGTCTTGAGTTTTACGTTTGATGATGTTTACGGAAGTCTGGCTTTTTTAAAATAATGAACAAATAATTACATTAGAATAACAATGCTACTGACATTTTGCAAAATTAATGTCTATTTTTAATTCGTTATATTTGACTGGTTATAATAATTAAAAATATTTCCACAATTGAGAATATTTTTCATTTAATTTTATTTTTCTGTTTGTTTAAAAAAACATTTAATATGCATTGCTACAGACAAAACTTTTCATATAACTAACAATGTTGTTGTATTGTAAAAAATCCACACCAAAGTAAAAACACATAAGATAAATACAATTTAATCTAGGCAGCATGAGGAGAACATTTAACAATACCGGCAGACAATATACATCAGTAAAAATGTTTATTCTCCTCGCCGTATTTTCACATATAAACTTAAAATATAATTAGATGCACAAAACATGTTCACATTTTTCAATCTTGGATATTAAACAATGCATGAGCGCTGAGGCATTTTATTATGCATATTGCGTATCAGATATTATATTTATATATTATATTATATTCTTATCTCCACTTTCAGCTTCCTAAAATACAAGTGTTTGTCTTTAAGTGTTCAAAACAATGTATGTATATTGTTGGAGTGAGGATCCATCTATTTATTCAATTGCATAGGCTTTTTTGGGGCGGCAAATACAGCAAAATATGTCAAAACTGCTGTACAAATCACTTTTACAGCTATACAAACAGTACGATAACAGTGTTAATGCTTAACTGTGGCGCAGTAGTAAAATCGAATGCAGAGCGACATAAACAAGAGTGCAATTCTTTAAAAAAGGGCTTTATAGCCCTTCTCCGTACAGAGTGGAAAACACTCAAAAGTGAAGTGATTCACACACAAACACAAATAAAAGGCAGCAAGGCTCTGCCGGTTGTCTAACGTGATCATCACCATCATAATAATCAAAAAATAGCCCCAGCCCTTGTCGTCAGGTAAAGTCCAGGGCCGATGGATGAGCCAACTTCAAGTATTTAGAGGCTGGGATCAATTGTTAATGGTGGAATAAACAGTAAAGTGGTTTGAAGATCGAGACTCTGAAGCTATTTGGGGACCATCAAGATATCAAAAAAATTAAACCATTAAATCTCCTGGAGCTTTCCCAAAGCATTCCCGCCCCGGATTGGGGGCAGCGTGGCGGAACTGTGTTCCCGTTAGTGTGCGCCGAGTGTTAGCAACAGCCCGGTTTGCTCTCCGCCGCCACAGTCTCCTGGTCCAGTTTGATGCGGTCTCCGTTGCTCTCCTCGTACGGCAAGCCCTTGTCATTGGCCAAGATGTTCTCCACCAGGAATTTGGCCGCCTCGTCCACATTGATATTGTCCTGCAGGAGGAGCAAAGCGTGGATGGTCATTTGTACGTTTTGATTGTACACAGTTGGGTGGGCAACAACTGGCAAATGATTTTCTCAGGCAGCCTGAGGCCAACTGAAACAAAGTGAAAACAGACATTCATTTTTTTTTTTTTTGCCCTTCACACTGCAGCTGGAATGAGGTAATGAATATTACTTATAAGCTTTACAAGCTTTAGCATTGTGTGCAGAGAACCACAGATTTGGAATGAGCTTGATGAAACACTAAAAATGTTGCAATCCATATCCATCTTCAAGGCAAATCTAAAAACTCAACTCATATCAATGCATGTTTAATGTGCTGATTATTAATCGCATGAATACCTGTGTCCTGTTTTTAATTTATTGATTGCTAATGTACTTCACATCAAATCCAGTGTAACCAGAATACTGAAACTATCTATTACTTGTTGTATGTTTACTGTGTGTCTACTGCTTGTTGTGCCTTATTGTGTGTTTATTATTTATTGTCTATTATATATCTGTATGTTGTCCATAATGTAAGGATACCTGGCCAATATCTGATACTTATGGAAAACCGGGCCCCCTATCAAAAGCTTTAAATAGCTTGCTTGGGGTGACCTTTCATGCATCCGACTGTGTAATACTGTTTGTTGTATCATGTTGTATGTCTTGGATATAGCGTGAATAAAAGAAATAATAATAATAATAAAATATTAATGGTCTTCCCCCTGCCAATGCCCAGCACTGTGCATCTTTACAAAAAAAAAAACAACAACACAAGTTATAGTTCACATTGACAAGTCAATCATTGTTTATGAATGAAAACTTGTGACTCGAGTCCAATCTGCTGTTCAAAGCTCACAGTCGTGATCAATGCAAGGCGTGTGACTCTGGTCATATGATCGACATTTTTATATTTTTTTTTTGCATGGGAGAAGCAGAACAACCTCCTGACTGAAGTAGCTCTCTCACTTCCCCTCATGACAAGCAGCGGATGAACGTAGCGCCGTTAAGATGCAAGCGATTGGTTGCCGTGTCACGCATAAAGACTAACGGGCACGTCACGCTAACGTCCCCCCAAGTCACATGATGCCGAGTTATGTGTGGGCAAGACGAGGAAGTAGTGGGACGCTCAACCAGTACTGTGGCTTTTATTATCGTTGTGTAATTTGTTATTTTGTTGCATGTGGCCGCCATTTAGTTTTTACATATTTGTTCCATTAAATTGTATGAATTTATTCCTTGCAGCCTATTGTCATCATTTCATAGCATTTCTCTAGCCTGTACTACTTTCAGTATATTTTTTATTTATTTATTTATTTATTTATTTATTTATTTTAACGAAGATGTGACATCATGACCCCAACACTGCAACAGAATTCTCTCTCAGATTACCTATAACCCTGTTAGCCGCTCTCCTCAATCGCTGTCATGTGATATCACAGCAGCCTAGGCAGGCTCAAAACATCTTGAAGTAGTTTAAAAAACGGCTGTGCTGAACAAAAGCGGGTTTCGTAACAGGCATGATTGCAGCATACGGAAAGACGAAGCGGCCTCGGCTTCCCCTGCGCGAGGTCTTGTTTCCCATGAGGGGGAAGTGCACCCGTTATGTTAGCGACCGCATAAAACACAGCTGAGAACATTTTAACATGTAAAATGAGTGTGTCTACTTTGTATACAGTGAAAAAATACAAAACTGTCCTATAAAACATGTTTCAAGCCGTCAATTTGCAATGCGGCATCTTGCTAGCTGGTGACGACTAGCTAAGCTAGGCTAGGCAAGGCTAGGCTAAGATTCAACTATATAACAACAGACTGTTTTCTGAGCGCATTGAAAAGAAATATGCCTCACCTTGGCCGATGTCTCGAACCAGCCCAGGAAGCCCGTCTCCTTGCAGAAATTGTCCATCAGCGTCGTGTTGTTATATCCCTCTATCTTCTGGTCGCACTTGTTGGCCAGCAGTACTGAGGGGATGGGGCTGCCGTTGGCCAACTTCACTTTGCTGTCCAAGTCGTGCTTCCACTTGGACACGGCCTCGAACGTGGAGCCCCTGGTCACGTCAAAAACCACAAAGGCCCCCACCGCCTCCTTGTAGTACACCCGCGTCATGTTTCCGAAGCGTTCCTGACCTGGAATTCAGAAGAATGTTGAGGAACTGCACGGAAAAGGCTTCAAACACTCAGCCCTAAAAAACATGACCCACTTTCCTCCTTATGCCAGAGGCCTAATCCGTGCAGAGAAGTAATCTGCCTTCATAATAAGCCTTTTCTCTCCATATGGGCTGTCTGTGAGAACATCTGAGATGATACATCACAATGGAATTAACACGAGCAAATGGGGTGACTCAAAGGACTGCTGCTAAAATGTTGAACGGAAAAGCTTTTTAGGTACACTTCTTTTTTCTACTAGTGCAGTGGGCCTGTAAATTTACTATACACTCGAGTTCCGCTTGGGTGCAGGTATTTAGCGGCCATGCCGATGAGTGGATGAAGTGACGTGACGCAGATCCGAGTGTTTGGCAATGAATCCACTGTGGGGGCCTAAAGGCCTGACGCTAATTGCTCATAATTGGCAGGCTAATTTTACTTCATGCAACCTCAGGTAAATGCACAAGAGACACGGCAGTGGAGGAAAGACCTGATAGATTCCATTTCCAGATCTTGTAAGGCAGCAAATTAACAGAACCTGATTTCAAATGTAGCAACAAATTGGGCCTTCAAATGCCCCGCCCACCATTACTGGAACAAGAAGAAAAATATTTGCACCAAATCAGTATATTTTGTTGAAGTCGTAATTATAAAAGTAACAGTAACTCAATACGTGGAACAGCAATGGAAGCCTGCTTTGATTTTGTGACACATGCAGTCATTAACGCTTGGTCGATATCGGAGCGAGGCCACATGCCGGTGGGAGCGTCCTCCTCCTCCTCCTCCTCCTCCTCCTCCTCCTCCTCCTCCTCCTCCTCCTCCCGGCAACGTCTCAGAAGACTCGCATCGAGCCATTTTATTGACAGGCTAGCGTAAGCGCACGAGCGCTGGTCGTACGGGCTAATGACGTGATGTATTGACGCAGCTCAAGTCACAAACATTTCATCACGACAAAGAACATCAAGCATGACCTCTTGTCATGTTCCTACACGATAATGCTTTTATTTCAATAATAAATCAAATATATCTATCCATGTTGGCCACCATTCAACTTTCTCAACAGCCAAAACAGCTCTACCGAGTAAAGTTAGATCAGCTAAAAAACGCTAACGCGTGTCCTATGCTGCTAACCCAATTAGCACAGGAATGGACAGTGTGAGCGTGTAAGCGCCGCGCACACACACACGACATCAGACAACAAATGACATATACAGCCGGCCCGCATGTCGCCGACATCATTAATACTAACGGGGAGTTATTTTTCGTGCGTGGGAGATAGCGAGACGATGTCATCATTATCTATAGTTGCTCTACGCTGGTATGCGTTGCCATTGAGTGGGTGTGCGTGTTGCCATGGAAACTGTCCAAGCCAGACGCGGCCGTATAGCAACAGCAGCAGCAGCGGCAGTAGTAGTAGTAGTACATCCCTCGGTACCTCCAAACAACAGTCCAGTCATGGGTGGTGCAATTGCTACCCGGACCTTCAGTATTAACTTTATCTTAATACCATAACCCCTGAAAAAATGTACTGTGACTATCTACAGTCACATAATAAAGGTTGTAGTCACGGAGGTAGTTGTGGGCACATGACCACGATGTGATCTTACTGCAGACTAGCAGAGCCTTGAGCAAGGGCCCGCCAACAGCCAACATGCTCTTGCTCCACGCTTACCTTCAGTTGACCTAGCATAATATGAGGAATTCCAGTGATAGCACTCAGTGTACACCAGAGATGAGATGAAGGGCAAATTTAGGACTAGGATTTGAAGCTACAATAAGTAACGATTTGGTCCTAAAAGGACACAGCTTCTAAATAATTGATGCTTGTCATCTGTCATTTCCATGGCAACCGTGAATCGCCTACTTCAGTGCTCAGGCTAGAATTCGGACGGACAATCCAAAACACCTCCCGTCGTGTTCTGCTTGACTAATAATACAGTTCAGAATTGTGTTAGCGTCATCGTCCAGCATCAGTGTTAATAGTATTGTTAGCGATTTTTTGAATTGATGCTAACAGGTGCACCATTTTGTCTGCCGTGACCTTGTGAGAAGCAATTCCATCCACGCATGACTATCAATTGAGGGTGTAATGGGGCTTGACATTTCGAGGCTTCAGGCTGATGACTATCATTCCTTCCAACGTGAAAAGACCATCAACACAGAGTCCATCATTATAGTCATTAAGAAAAAGAACAGGGTGACATAAGCAACACAACAAATTTTATAAGAAGACAGACAGTTCTTGAATAGTGAACCTCCGCCAAGGTTGAGCCACATTTTTTTTTTGCTAGCAGGCTAGTTACAGGCCACAACATCAAAGTACTGGATTGCAACTTACGGAATAGCTCACAAAATCAACATCATGCTGTATTTCAAATCATATTTAGCAGGTCACAAACAGAAACACATGACTCACAATCACGTCATGTATGTCAAATTGATTGATTAGCTAGTTGATTAAGAGCTATTATCATGGAGCATCTTGTGAAAGGAGAACACATGCTTTGATGTGTAATATTGTGTAAAATGTTAAATACAACGGAGCTCCGATCCATCCTCACAATTTTGTCACAGATGACATCAGCATTTATACAACCTCCGATTGGTCGATCAGAGCAACATTTGCTTCAACTGCCAAAGCACATCACTAGAGATTTGCATACATCATTACATTTAATAATTTTGCTTCTCTGGTGGGAGAAATGTATATTGGTGGTTTCTGTTGTGGAACAGATTAATAATCAATATTTTGGACGGAAAAGGAGGATGAATCCGAAATGTGCTAAGGGCCCCACAAAGGTGGGCAGGCTCTTGCGGTTGAGTGGATAATAATAACAACGTGACCTACATTCCTCTGACAATTATGAGCTGCCATGAACATTGAAAGGAAATCTGTCAGGCAATTTAGAAAGCAAAACTTTTTTTTTGCCGTGTGCGTTACCTGCGATGTCCCAAAGCTGCAACCGGACGAGCGTCTTGCCGTCCCAATTGAGGACCTTGAGAGCGAAGTCCACACCGATGGTGGCTCGGTAGTGCTGGGAGAAGAGCTGGTGAACGTACCGCTTGATGATGCTTGTCTTGCCCACGCCCAGTTCCCCGATCACCAGCACTTTGAACAAGTACTCCTTGCACTCCGACACCGAACCGCCGGCCATGCTCGCCTGCATCAACGACAGTCCGACGCTTGAGCTCAACTTTTATTGGAATGTGTGTGTGCGTGAGTGTATGTGCGTGGTTTTGCGTGTGTGTGTCATGAGTTCGTCCTCGCGCACGAGAGGGGGGAAAAGAAAAGTGGGCTGTCACGGACCGGGCTGGTCCACATAGCAAAAAATTAGTTATTTTTCCTCCTCCTCTTACTCCTCCCGAGAAGGCGTCACATGACCCGGAAGTGTCAAAACACTTTTTTGCTGTCAAAAACTTTTTTTTCCTTTATGCAACCGTCCGTAGGACAGTTCATTTAAGTACAAACAACACAACAAAAATATGAATTTACAAACACAATACCAGTCACTTTTGAGGTTTTCAAGACACAGTTATTGCGCATTGCATCAGAGCCGTTCCTAATAATTTGACCCGACGGGCGTTCATCAAAATAAAGCGGCGGCGCTCAGATGTTGTAGTATTGTTTGAAAGAGTAAATGTTAACTATAAGGTGACAAAAAATATAAAATATGTTAAATGAATATCGCTCATTACTCGTGTAAATGTTTCGTTGCAGCTCTCAATACATACATGCAGCAAATATTAAATGAAATGTCCGATGAGTTTTCCATAGAAACGTTTTTTTATTATTGTACAACCTTATCCAACGTGTCCAAAACATAAAGGCCTAGCTCATCCGAGCGTTGTTCAACACGGTGCTATACCCTGTTTCTCCTTTTTCGACATAAAAACCATCACTAGCATAAACTTGAAAACATTTGGAAATACAATACACTGGCACCATGTACTGTATAATCTTATAATTAATGCGCATTCTTATTGATAAAAGTAGAAGAAACTTAAGGTGGGAATAAATATCTCATTACAAGAAGCAACTAGTCATTGCAGGTACTTTTACTCAAAGGATACAAGTTAGCTTAAAAGTTCAAAAAGCAATGGTATAAACTTTGATTTCTTTTTTGCTTAAGACTATGGACATTCTAAATATAGAAACATGTATTTGTATTACAAACATACCACCTGTGTGGAAAAAACAAGTATTACAAATACGAGTACTGTGTTAGTGTGTATGGTTTTTTGGGTTTTTTTTTTCCTTCTTACGACAACACAGCTGAAAAGAAAAATATAGCCACGTGTCGAAAGCAAAATTACGCTGTAACAATCCGCATTGGCACGTCTTATGTCCACCTACAGCGCACAGAAAGAGGCTCGTGGTTGTCTTGACGCCAATCACACCTTGCAAGATGCAGAAAAACAAGTAGCTTACTGCACTTCTTTAAAAAAAAATCAGTTCTTGATATATTTAAATGAGGTCGGATGTGATAGCTAAAGTGAATTTAAAAAAGGCAAAATAAAATGCACATTTGGACTGTCTTGTGCTTATTTAAGCTTTTTTTTGTAGTGTAGGTTACTCATCATTAATTTAATAAATAAAATTAATCATCATTGTTTAGCAATGATTGACTATATTTACAGTAAGGTGCAAAAGTCTGAGGTCACTGCTAGTTGAGATAATCACTTCACTGGACACTCTGATGAAGGCGGAAGAAACCGCTGAAACATGTCAGGTAATGAACCTAAAACAATTTGTTTGATATAAAAGAAACCAGTGAAGTAATTAAAAAGGAAAAACAAGATGAACTTAGTACAACTAGTTGAGATAATGTTAATTTCTTGTCCATGTGGATAAATAAAAGCCACACCTTAAATGGACGTCTCACTTGTGAAAAAAAAAAAGTGGCATCATTGTGGCGTCTTCAAACTATCATGCATCTTGGGGGAGGTGACCCAATACTTTTGCACAGTACCTTAGGGGAATTTGGCATGACGAGTTTGGCACTGTTGTTGTTTGCTAACAGCCCTTCAGACATGGGCTGTATTTGGAATCATTCATTCATTCATTCATTCATTCATTCATTCATTCATTCATTCATTCATTCATTCATTCATTCATTCATTCACTCCGTAATCATGTCAGTTTATATAAATAATAACTGCCCAAGTACAGTTCAGTTGCATTTAACCTTTAAGCACTGTATACTGTGTGTTTGAGGTACAGAACTACTTGTTTAATGCACTACACAGTGATTCCGAACACAGCCATGTTCTTCTATGTGTGTTTTTAATGTACACCTAATTACAAAACACAAGCGAGCAAAATGGCGGCGGTAATAAACAAAGAAGTAGGAGTAGTCAAAGCTTGCCAAATGTGCACCATTTTTTTTTTTTTTTTTTTTTTTTGCTCTCACAGTGTCGAGGAGCTGTGTGCAAAGTCTCGGAGGGCTTGGGCGGTGTAGTGGGCCCCTCCCAGAATAGACTCCATGGAGGGGGACCCCGGAGCGGAATCCTCGGAACACACCGAGTCTCTGAAAGGGGACGGCGGGGACAGGGCCGGGGTGTCGTCCAGGGCCAGCTTGTGCCCCTCTGCCCCCTCCTGCTTGGCATCATACATGTAATCGTGCAAAAGGTCCAGCCGCTCATCTAGGGGGGCCCCTTCCTGGAGGGGCGTCACCAAGGGGAGCTCCGTGAAGATCAAGGAATCGCTGGTGGAGGGGACTGGGGCATGTGAGTGGTGCGTTTCCACTAAGGGAGCGTGACTAGGGTGGTGCTTGTCGTCGCCGGGCGGGGCTGACGGCGGCGGCTCGCGCAGGGGCGGGCGGGGGTCTGTGCCAAGGTCGCGGGCGGTGGGGGTCTGACAACTGTGGGGGTCGGGGGTGTTAGTTAGGGGTCGGATGACCGCCGTCTGATTCAGGCCGGCTTCCTGTTTCCTCACATGCACAGACAGTCTGTGCCACACATTGCCCCCGCTCGGAGGGTGTCTTGCACCTGATTCAGACCATGACACAGACTTGCCGTTAGAACTACAAACGAGACAAAGACTCAAGTTACCATCTCGGGGAGGGGAAATAAGGCGGCCGCTCCAGAAAAGCAACAAAACAACATGACTGACATTTGCTAGCTTCCGTGATTCATAATGTTTGCGCACAGCATTATGATCACCCCGTTGTTAACTTCTGTACTCATGAGATGAGTTCGATTTTTGTTCTTTCTTTTAATTGGTAATAGAAAATCTATAAGTGAAAAGGTGACTAATTCATTTTTGTTTTCATCTCAAGATACACTACTCACCGATTACATTTATAGTGCATTTAAAGTTCATTCAGAAATGCCGTTTCAATTTAATCAGAGCCCCCAAAAAAACTGAAACATTAAAATCTGTGATAAGATAAATAAACATTTGTTTAGTTTTTCTAATTACCAATTGAAAATGGAAAGAGCAATGACACACGCACTTAATGAGTCGGCTAAAATGGATGCACTGTCGACTAGCGCTGCCTAGGAGGGAGTTAGAGCACAAATGTTGGAAGGTGACACGCACGCTGTGATTAGTCGGTCAGGGTCGTTCATGCTGTGATAAGTAAAATATGAGCTTCATTTGTGGTCCATGGGAAGCACCAGGGGGCGCTGTCTCCTTCTTGTAGGGCCACATCACAATATGCCAACTTCTCGCATGTTGTGAAGTCATTGTGTCCCGCGAGACCATGGGACTCAAACATGTGGCACAGGGGCCATGTGCAGCCCACGGGATGATAGTGGGCCCTTACTTAGTCTCTAACTTTATTGCGAGTGCAGTGCTTGATTCGTTTCTTAAGTAAGGGTTGTGAAAAACATCACAAAAGCCCAACGCCAAAGCAAAATGTCCAGCCGGTTCTTTGCTAGGTTTCCACTAGCTAACAAGCTAACTAGCTGGTAGCAAATAGCTATGACACAGCCACCAGTGCAGCGCTCAGAAGGTGAGACACATGGACATTTGCCGACAGGCTGCTTATTTAAGAGCGTTAGAGGAGGACGGCATACTGTAGCAGCCGAGGTACGAGACAACATGAAAACGTTAACTCCGCCCAACTCCTTACTTCACAAAAGTATCCTTGTGTCACTGCTGTAAATCTCAAGAGAATTAATCTTAAGCCATCTAAATCTCGAGTTGACGTGAGCAATTTGTATTACTGTAAATCCTTTAAAAACGTCAGTTACAGCTAAACTAGCATCAATATCTTATCGATTAGCTTGTTTTTCCTAAAATTTTGATTAGCATAACAACACTGGAAAGTACAGTAGACAATTTGGAATCATGAACGCTCAAAGGATGCATTTAGGAAGGCACAAATATAACGTATATTTGAGTGTTCATCGTGATGATGGCGCCTTGAGGTACGAGTTTAATTCATTCCGAAACCACACGCAACGCAAATCATCTTTTCCCATTGAAATGAATACAAATGCTATCAATCCGTTACAGCCCTACTTCATAAACAAAAAAACATCTCAAGGCACCACTGTACTTGGAATAACAACTAAAGAGCGTACTCACTTAGCGTTGCCAGATACGGCCTTCTTCCTGCGAAATATGTTGAAGAAGCTGTTGGTCCCGCATGCCGCGGCCGACTTGCCGTCCCCGACGTGCATTCGCACCACGTCGGATGTGGTGAAGGCGCTTCGGACGTTCCTCTCGGGCTTGGCGATGATAATGTACATCTTGGGCGTGAACATGCAGCCCAGCGCCACAGTGACGCTGAGGCTGACCGAGAAGGAGGTGGTGATGATTTTGTAGTTGGAACCAAAGTAGATGGGCACGAAAGCCAGCCAGATGATGCAGGTGGTGTACATGGTGAAGGCGATGTATTTGGCCTCGTTGAAATTGGCCGGCACGTTGCGCGTCTTGAAGGCGTAGTAGGTGCAGCTCATGATGAGCAGGCCGTTGTAGCCCAACGGCGCCACCATGCCCAAGTTGCTGGTATTGCAGATAAGGTAGACCTCACGGATACTGGGGTACGACTTGACCGGTTCGGGCGGTTCCAGGATGATGAGGGTGACCTCCAGGGTGAGCTGGACGCTGATTAACATGAAGGCGATGATGACCTGCGCCCAGGCGCTCATGAAACGCGGCTTGCGGGTGCAGATCTTCTTCTTGCTGCCCGCCAGGATGCGAGCGATGCGGTTGGTCTTGGTCACCAGCGCCGAGTAACACATGGCCGACGACAGGCCCACCAGGAGGCGCTGCAGGTAGCAGGAGGCAACAGTGGGCCGGGCGATCAGGGTGAAGGGGCAGATGTAACCCAAGAAGATGCCCGCCAGGATGATGTAGCACAGCTCTCGGCTGGAGGATTTCACCACAGGGGTGTCGCGGTACTGGATGAAGATGAAGGTGACGAAGGAGGTGATGAGGATGCCCACACAGGAGAACGCCACCGCCACCATGGATTCCACATCAGCCCAGTCCAGATACTTCAGAGGCAACGGTTGGCAGCCTGGAAAGCAAAACGGGCCGGTTATGAGGTGTCTCCAACCCCAAAATTGGAGCTAAGTCGCGGTTTCGCATCTTTTTACCCGCCAAGTCGTCGGCAGGCCACCATCCCAGATCGCAAGCCTTGCAGGTGAACTCATCTAGGACGATCTCATTCTCCTTACACGTGGTGCAGATCCAGCAGCAGCTCACTTCGCCCTTCCTGATCACCTGCGAGTACACAAACGAGCCGCTCGCGTCATCTCGTCCCAATTCATCAACTTGACGAATTTTGCTACGCCGTTTATAGGACAAGGACGTCTGCTTTTTTTTTTTTTTTCTGGATTCAGCACCCTGTTAGCAGCAGCGCTGTGATATGGAAAGCAGGGTGATAAGTGGGTCAGGATACAAAATGAGGAGAGGATGCATCCTCCCTCAGGGTAACTTAGTGTAAATTTTACTCAAAACAATCAGCTCCAGATGAGCAAAATCAGGGCATGTCCCAAAACTAGGAAAGGAGGCGAGTGTTTAAATAAAGATGATTCTTCGAATAGAACGGCTACAGCAGCAGATGGAGCCATATTGAGTTTAGTTTTAGATTGAGTATATATTTTTTCCACGAATGGAAAAAAAGTGTTGTTTATTCAACTGGAAGATTATCAGATTTCTATTTGAGGAAACAGATTGGCGTGACACCAACTACCCAACAAATGGGCAAGCGTGTCCTTGGACAAAGAGAAACAAGCAGTGTCACTTTAACAGCCAAGGAGGCTTTGGATGATTACCAAAGAGAACAAACGCGATGAGTCACTACTGCCCAAAAAAAAAAAAAGCATCGAGCAGTGACAAAGGTGCCAATTGAAACACGGGTGGAGGATTATGTACAGAAGAGAAACGAAGTTAATTTAAAAAAAAAAAATTCATGGCTCCATACCTTGATTTGACCTTTGGAGCAGGGGTCACTGCACACCGAGCGCACCATATCACTGCTGTTCATCCACAGCTTGTTGTCGTCGATACTCAGGACGCCTTCGTGCCAGGAGCCCACGTTGATGTAATCGTAGCGGCCGTCCTCCACGTTCTGCAGATTCATAATGTCGTACCTGGAAGGTCCACAACACCAGGTTAGTCGAATTTTTAATTTCACTTTCGGAAGCCACGTGAGAAACTGGCGGACGGCGGCTCATTTTAACCTCCAGCTGACAAAAGAATGATACGCTGGAGCCTTTTGACTGTCAAACGCTATCCGTTCGACTAAAGCCAGATGAAAGTGGACGATGCGCTGTATCTGTTCCGGTCCAAACCAATTACATCATTCCCTTGCTCAATATTTTCTATACGAGCATAATAGATACCGGGGTCCATTTAACGCTCTGATGATTTACCGTCCGGGGGTGTCTCCGTTCTGGTCAAAGTAGATGTCCTCGCCGGAGACGCCCCTGAAGGAGGTCTTGAGCAGGTAGTCGAGAAGTTTGCTGCCGTCGATGGGGTCCATGGCCTCGCACAGCCCAGTCTGGCCCGGGCACATCTCCCGATGCATGTCGTGGAGACCGTGCGCCATGGCGTAGATGGCGTTGATAACAAAGCCCATTTTGCTGTCCTGGACGTAGTTTTCATGCAGGCTCTCATTTCCTGTTCAAAGACGAGATGGAGCGTTCAGATGGTTTGGGATTGTTTTGAAATAAAATATAGTGGGGACGTGCCTCTGTGGTACAGATTTGGTATTGAGAAGAAATATGCCGTGAATATGCAAAAAAATAAAGAAATTGTGGTTGTCTTTTGTGTCCCCATGCAAAATGATTTCAGTGTGATCAAATTGTGTCTTTTGTGTCCACGCATCAGTCAAACTTGAGTGCTCACAGAGTGAAGACCACAAGTGTGTGAAATAATGTACTTACCACCTTGAAGGTCTAAAAATATAAACAAGAAAGTACATGAAGGTTTTGCTCCATGAAATCAATTTGATAAGATCTGAGAAAAATACCAACATTTACCGTGGTCACCTTTTCGGAGCAAGAGAGAAAAAAAACAGATATTTTTTTTTTTGGGATTGGGTTGATACAAGAAGAACGCAAAATGGCTCCCACTCACCGGCGCAGACTTTCTTGTAGTTCTTGTTCTCCTGAGGATGTCCGGGCAGGCGACACTGGAAGCGGTACTGCCAGAACTCGGCAAACCAAGGGTTCCTGGTGTTGGTGTCCAGACGGAGTTTCAGGTAGTAGTCGTCGAAGGTCGTGACCACGGCTGACTGCAGCTTCATGGTGATGCCTCCCTTGGCTTCCTGCTCGAAGCCTTCCACCACCTCGTCACGGTCGGCCCACCCGTCGCTGCGTTGAGACAGAGCGAGATGTTGAGCCAGCACAACAATGATTCTGTAAAACCCCACTTGGAAAAAAAAAAAATGGAAGCAAACAATGAAACCTGTACCTCATTTCTGGCCCAATGTCAACTAGGATGAACACCAGCTGCAGCTCACATTAGATGGACGGATTGACATATGGATGGATGGATGGATGGATGGATGGATGGATGGATGGATGGATGGATGGATGGATGGATGGATGGATGGATGGATGGATGGATGATGAATGGATGATCTTAAGACAAAGGCACTTTTGTTAAAAAATAAAAAACATCAGCACTTCAAACCGCTGATAGCTGGAATATATCCCAGCAGGCGGTCGCTGGGCATTTCCATGACAACAACGAGGCGTTCTAAAATGCTGCAAGTATTCAAAGCACCCTCCTTGTAACCCCATCCCAACTTTTTTTTTTTTTTATTTAAAAAAAACAACAACAAAAAACACAACTCCATCGGGATTACCTCGAATTGAAGAGCGGCAACTGTCAATTCAAAAATAGACAAGAGCGCGGCCGCCGGTGTGACTGTCGGCTTTCCAGTCCTGGAGCCAAACTAACAAGCTCGTTTGGACATGCACTTAAGAAAAACAGACGACACGGCTGAACAAAAGACATCAATTCAAAAATAGGCAAGAGCGTGGTCGCCGGTATGACTGTCAACTTTCCAGTCCTGGAGCCAAACTAACAAGCTCGTTTGGACATGCGCTTAAGAAAAACAGAGGACACGGGTGAACAAAAGACAAACAAGCACTCCGAACTCTGCTCGTTCTTCCTCAGCCGTGGTGGGAAGCGGCCTTAATACGTACCTGCGCCGGCCGCTGACATCTGCACGCCAATTAGAGATGACTCACAGTGGAAGCAATTATCTCTCACACACGTGTGTGTGTGTGCGTGCGTGTGTGTTTGTATAGGTTAGACCTTGCTAGCCATAATTAGCGTCCATCAAAGGAGAGAAGAGACACAATCAAATGCAAGACGATACGAGCCGATTGATGGAGCGTGATTGGAGATTGCTTTTTTTAGGAGGACAGAAGAAACAGTAAGGGGAGGGGGGGAGCGAGTCTGCATTGCACAAATAATTCACGAGGCACTGGAGACATGAATGTGTTCCCTGGCAAAAAAAAAAAAAAAACATCTTCTCACTTTGCTCTCTGAGGATGGTTCTGAACTCTATGTGGCGCGGAAGCAGAAACTCATCACTTCTTTTCGGACCACCATGGGGGGGGGGTTATCTATTGTGCGACAAAAACAAATTTTACCAAACCGCATTATCAAGGGTCCCATTACGCTATAATATGATTCGGAAATTCCTGAGGAGCAACTTTGTAACTCGATTGGAGCGAAGTACAATCTGAGAGTACCTTTGGCAAGTCTGAGAGTGAAGATGATCCAGTCCGTTTACTGTCCCCACTTATCAATGCGATCGATGGGCTGGACTAGCGTGATAAATAAGCGTCGTCTCCACCGAGGCTTGGCGAGCGCGGATTGTGAAGCCATTAAGTGCGCTCGGAGACATTTACAATGACGCTGTAATGGCCCCTATCACTCTTTCCAAAGAAGCGAGCTTCTTGGATTTGAAGGTTCCCTATTGTGGTCACAAGTGGAAGGAAAATCATTCCATTCATGACACAGCTTCCCGGCTCTCGGTCTACTTTCAGTCGGCGTGCACGTTTGTATATTTATGAAGCCATGAATTAATTGACAGGGAAGACATTTAATCACATGCACTCTATGCCCCTGGAGGACTGAAGTGAATTTTGAACTCTATGCGTATCTGTATGTTGCATCAGATGATCCACTAGTAGCAGTAAGACTATCAAACAATTTTTGCTGTACAGAGAAGCTTTAGTTTCAGTAATGTATAGGTACTTAGTAGAAGATAGAAGGGCCAGTTGTCCATGACCAGGGAGAGCTGAAGGGATGACCTTTTAGGGGAAACAAGCAGACTGAGACTCAAACTGCAGCTGTTCCTGTTAGGGTTTTTCAGATTATCCTTATCGTATGATTATGTTGGAATGCAACCGGTAATGAATAAGATAACTTGTCCCATCCTACACAAGGTCGTAAAACACCCCCTGATATGTTTTGACTAGAGCACAAGGGCTTCCTATTCAGCCTACTCTTACCCCCACTCTGTTTCTCTTAATAAATATGCCCTTGCAGGAGGGAGAGTTTTAGACTTCACTCCTTCAACGTGTGAGCTCTCCACCTGCAGGTGTCTAAAAGGACTTGCTTGTCTCTCGTGTGGTTCTTGCAAAATAAGTTGGAGTGAGCAAATCTCTAACATTTTGGTGCCGAAACCCGGGATCCCTCATACCCGCTATCTGTCTGACGAAGAAGGACGTGCTGCATTGTCGACAAGCCAACGTCCATTAAGAGGGCCTGGAGAAGAAAGTCCTGGGAAGAGAATTCTTCGCTGGGCCAGCATCTTAGGTCTGCCTTCATCTGACAGAGGTGGATTGACGGGACCCGGCAGTGCAACGAACCAGGGGACAAGTAAGTTAAAGCCCTGAAGTTGTGTGATTGTGTTGTTGTGAAACGCGTAAAAAGCCACAGGTGCACGAGAGATACGGCTTTGGTTTATCCGAGCTATGAGATACGGCTTTGGTTTGTCCGAGCTATGAGATACGGCTTTGGTTTGTCCGAGCTATGAGATACAGCTTTGGTTTATCCGAGCTATGAGATACGGCTTTGGTTTGTCCGAGCTATGAGATACGGCTTTGGTTTGTCCGAGCTATGAGATACGGCTTTGGTTTGTCCGAGCTATGAGGCCTAAAAAAGCGCTGGAGTTTGTGTGATTGAGTGTGTGACTGGTAGGATAAATTGACTAAATAGCAGTTCTAGCATTGATCCACGGCATTAATACAGGCTAGTAATTTGTTGAAAGGTCAATTTAAACCTGCATTGAGGATTCTCAAAGAAAAAAAAAATTGAAAAAAAAATTGTAAAACCTTAATCTACTATAATTAAGATGGGAAATAAGAACGGTAAATCTCTTGCTCTGCTCTTCTTTGAGATGAGAAGTTCATGGCGAGTAGATTTCTTAATTGTATGCAATACATGCTGAAGTGGAAGAAAATGTATGGAGTACAAGGAAATTTGAAATGTGGAAGAAGTGGTAGAAGTGCTAGTGTGTGGTTGAAATCTTCACAAAGAGATGAGAACGAATTCAAGAGACAAAAGCTAGAAGGATGAAAACTGATGAGGTCACAAGTGTTTGTCAGACCAGGACACAATATGCCCCTGTGCCCCTGTGCGCAGGTGCAAGGCCGCAGCTCAAGCCGCGGCTCAAGCGAGGGGCAAGAGGAGTTTAATAATAATAATAATAATATTTTTGAGGTGGCAAATTACAAATGACTAGAGATCAAATTGTGTTACACTAAAGTTAATATATGCAAATCAAGTGGTAAAGAAATGCAACTTGCTTCTAGAAGATAAATAAATAAAATTAGAATGTGCTGTCCTCGTGTGCATGGGAGGGACCATCTCATGATCGACCACAGGAAATGGCCAGCCTGTGACGAATCATTGGTGCTGGGACCTACCTTCCGCACGCGAGAGCTCTGCATGTGTGTGCGTATGTGTTAAAATGATGAAGATTGGCTAAACTTTTAGTATAAAGAAATTTGCTAGACTGTTGTCTATTCAATTTACACTGCAGAACAGAAACAATTTGGACAGATAAAAATGAGAGGAAAAAAGACAAATCTGTTTGCGAGCAGAAACTAATCCACACTAGTGCATGTTAAGTGTCGAGCACACATGAGAAATTCGAAGATGAAAAAAAAAAACGACAGAACATGCTTTCAAGAATTGGAAGAAGCTAAATTGTGAATTTAAGATTTTGCAATGCTACATTTAATAGGAATAATTGATTGGTTGTGTTATAAGATTCTACAAAATTCTAAATGTAAACTAAATCTGAGGGATTGAGCTCTTCAAATTTAAAAACAAAGAAAAAAAATTCAGATTACTTTGCCAGTAGTTTTTTTTAGTTAAGTTTTTTTTTGAATTGGTGGATTGTTCTACCAGGAAACTTGAGTTGAAAATGATATATGAATGTTGTGTGGTGAGCTTGGATGAATTGGGACCAATGTGAGACTCCTTTTTGGAGACTGTGTGAGATGCATATGATGAGCATTGATGAATGATTGCCTGAATGAAAGGTTGAATGGTTGAAGTCGTTGGCGACTACTATAGAAAATTAGTAGAGCAACTTTGATGAAAGAGTGATTTTGAGCAGGTTAAATGCTAAAAAGAAAACGTAGCTTTTGGATTGATAATTAACTAGAGAAAAAACTGGAGAACCAGTAACACATTTAGAAGATGTGTGAACTGAGAAATTAAGAAGCGTTTTGGAAAGAAAGTCAAATTAAATGATGATGAAATCATATGTAGTAATACAACACTTTACTATATATGGATTCTCTAAATCATACAATTGAGTAAAATTAAAAACATACATTTTGATTTGTATTCAAGTTTCTAAGATTCTTCTGATAAACAATGACAAAACGATTGAAAAGTAACTAAAGAAACTACAAGAAAGTGAAAATGTCTAATCATTTGCTAGCTGAGTCGCTCCCCATTCGGGGAGGCCGTCCATTTACTTGCTAAGCTAGTTGTGAAAACAGTCCAATTGCCACGAAAAGTAGCTATGTGCACGTGTACAGTTCACACACACACGAGACTGATAAGGTGTCAAGAGGTAACAAGCTTGCAGACGGAACCACAAAGCTGCAGCGTAAAAGACACTTCAAATGTTATACACACAAGAAGCAGATTAAATCACTGAAACATTTTTAAAGATGTGCAGCGACAAAGTCCATAGAGTGAAATTCAATTATGGACGAAAAGAGGGGCAAGATTAGAGAATGGCATCTATAAATGAAAGAACCTATGCAAATGGCCAGCAATATTGAGCCATGGTGCGTGTCACATGGCTCAAGAGGAGGGACAGTGGGGCAGGTCAGTCAGCTTTATGCAACATATGGATTTGATTCATATTCAAAACATTTTCAAAACAAAAAAATTTTTTTTGTAGAGCTTGTTTCAACAAAAACAAAAACACTGAATGCCTTCAATTTAAAAGATCAATGTGACCTTTGCAGGATGATGTTCTGCTGTGTCGGATCTGGACTGCCATGAAAGTATGATGTTTATATGTGTACTTTGTCAACAACCGCTGTAGATGTTAAAGAATGGGATGAATATCTAGAATGAATGTGGATAATTTGTTTCAGGTAACTAACTATAAGAGTAACTGAAAAAAGAAACAATTGATTGCTTATGGCAAAACAAGCTGCAAAGACAGAAAAAATTGAATATGTCATATGTATGGATTTGCGATCGATTATTTATGTTGTACCGTTGCCATTGACCAAAGATTGTGTGAAATCTGTCACGTCTACTGGATTGTGAAATGTGTGACAGAGCATTCTATATAACATCCATTGAGAGAAAAAAAAAAAAAAAAAAAGAAGCCATTGCTTTCAGAGAATGTAGTCAAACGAAAATGTATATACATCAACATGCCGAGATCTGGGAAAAAAAGCTGGTAAAAACCAAAATATCTTTAAATTTGAGAGGCGACGATGATTTGACCGAAATTGACGCAATTGGAGTCCCTAGAGGAGTTCCCGATTAATAAGAATTAAATGACCAAATTGCAGCGGGATGGGAGTCCTCCATTTGCTGCTGGTGAACGATGAACAAGAACGTAGACAGGATAAATTACATCCATTACAACATGCAGAAATTGGGCAAACGGACACAAGCGGGGCTCGAGGCAGTGCATGAACAGCTAGCCACGCCTTCCCTAATGTCGATCCAGAACCACAATGCTCATGATATGTTGTTGTCTGAGAAAGGAGGCATCTGCGCAATGTTTGGAGAACAATGCTGCACCTTCATCCCCAACAGATTGCAGGCCTGCGATCCCTCAAAATGAGGATGAAAGAGCTCTACAAGTGGATGACTGCTTTTGGGAAGTATAACGCCATTGTGTCCTCAATTTTACCATCAGTAGCAGTGTTTGCTGCTATGCTCACCTTGTATGGATGTTGCATACCATGTCTTCGTGCTCTGTTTAATCGTCTCGTCACTACAGTAATATCGCCCATGGAGGACGAGATTGCTCAGATATACCTAATGTCTGAGCGGCAACATGATGATGTTGATGACAAAATTTCTGCATCTGTGTTACCAGACTTTTCCCAGATCCGTGGGATTCTGAATGATGACATCGCAACGTTTATCCTTTGGTGTAAACATATTTGTCCTCATAAATGTGATCCGACGACTGAGAGTCGAGAAAAGGGGTTGTTTACAGTGATGTGTGAATTTGAGCAAATATGTGATAAACAGTGGGGAAATGTCAGGATAATTAGTTTTGTAGAAGCGCTGGCCGGCCTGAATCACAGGTCTCATACCTTCGCTCAAGGCCAACACATCTGCCAGGTTTTAGGGAGTTCTTATACTTCCTTCCTTGTCTTATCTGTGAGAGGCCCTCACTAGTTATGAACAGGGCACCTTTGTTCCTTGTTTAGCTAATGAGAAGTTCTTTATTATACCTTGTCGTTCCTATTTATGAATTGTTGTTGACCGGGACAGTTTTTAAGTTATCCCATATTTACTCAATGTTTGGTTAAGTAGACTTCATGCAAGTTATCTCACATCTACTTAACGTTTGTTGGAGTGTATGCACGAGAGGTATCTGATGATTTACTCATCATTATTATTGTGTGAAACGTAGCAAGAAAGTCTAGAGCATTGTTTTACAGGGACACGGCATCCAGGAGTTGGATATCAACACCGTGCTGTCACAGTCAAGGATGCCGACCCTTACCGCCCTGGACTTGCAGACGGTGCCTATGATCAGCTATTCTGGACAAATCTCAATGTGACTGTTAAAGGACGAACAATACCGCAAGTGGCCTACACAGAAAGACCAGCTGGAGTGAATTACACATGTTACATCCAAGGTAACGTGACCCACATCTGCGTTAACGATGACTGCTCTCCAGGAGGAGACTGGATGGGAGTTTTGGACATCGCCGCTGTGTGCCAGGATGAGAGAGCCGTTTTCAAGGTGTAAGGGCTCTACTACATGGCTGCACCATCGGACGGGACCTACTTCGTCCAGAAGTTCGGAAGCACTGCCTCACCTGCATCCTATGAGTGCACGTGCCTGTTCAGAACGGATCGTGGTTTTGTGGTCACAAGAGTTGTCCGATGCTGCCACACCTACAGACTAGAACATCATCAGCTGACGAAAACACAAGCACATATACAACTTCTTAGACGTGACAGATGTGATAATGATAATGAGACATGGATTGCGTAGATGCTGTTCTGTTGAGCATGTTTTACGGAAACTTGTTGATTTGACCATCAAATATGCTTCGCAAGTAATGGATACACTGATGTACTGTTTCTGTGTTTTTCTTTTTATTTTTTTATTGATAGCATTCTGGTTGCCTAAGGCAGAGGGACCGTGTGAGAATTTTCCTGCTAATAACATCTGGCCAGCAGGTTTTTCGCTTACACAATAAGTTTGATCTGGGGTATTATGGTAGTACCTCATCTTCACTGGAAAGTGTTGCTATCGTTGTTTGTTGTTTTTTATTTTTACTATTCTTCTTTCTTCATTATACATATGTATATGTTTTTTTTTACTTGTCTTTGTTGTTTGGGGTGGCATAATCATATGATAAAACAGGAGGGAGATGTTAGTGTTTTTCAGATTATCCTTATCGTATGATTATGTTGGAATGCAACCGGTAATGAATAAGATAACTTGTCCCATCCTACACAAGGTCGTAAAACACCCCCTGATATGTTTTGACTAGAGCACAAGGGCTTCCTATTCAGCCGACTCTTACCCCCACTCTGTTTCTCTAAAAAAAATATGCCCTTGCAGGAGGGAGAGTTTTAGACTTCACTCCTTCAACATGTGAGCTCTCCACCTGCAGGTGTCTAAAAGGACTTGCTTGTCTCTCGTGTGGTTCTTGCAAAATAAGTTGGAGTGAGCAAATCTCTAACAGTTCCCCAAAGCCGTGACATCAGCTTCTTGTCAGGTATAAAAGCTACGGGCCTGACAAAAGAAGGAGCTCGGGCTCGCTCTAGCGCGGGCTCGCTCTCTCTCGCTCTCTCTCTCTCGGGCTTTTTACATCCATGCCTTGGGGCCACTCAACTTTTTGGAAAGACTTCACTCTGACATCGGTTGAATAAACTCTTTTCCCAATCAGCCATGTGTCCCTGAAGTGTTCATTTGTCTGGAACCAGCCACCGACCACCGAGTGTTTTTTGGAGACCAGCGAAGCAACAAAAACCATATACCACAGAACCAATAGGATGAGTTAGTTTAAAACGAGTATTTGTTGAGGAAGGGAGGGATGGGAGGAGGAGTCGGGGATGGCACTCCTAGCTTTAAACCCTATATTTTGAAACCCTAACCCTAGTATGAAACCCTAGTTTGAAACCCTAACCCTACCATACGTAAGAGTTAAGATAAAAGTTCAGGTAGTTAATGGAAAAAGTTTTTTTTTAAATGTCAACTGAGGATAGCGCTGGGGCAAAAATTTAATCGGGGCAAGGCCTTTAATTACATAAATGCTAATACAATTTGAGCTAAGGGCAAGTCTTTGTGCTTGAATTAATTTAGAAGTCTGCTTATAGGCCTCTGAACCTGCTGTTTTTGTTAGCAAAGGGGTATTTTGATTTGACATTTATTTGTGCTGCAGTTTGAGGAAATGTAACAACCGCACATTAGCGTGGCGCTATTTTAAAACGAGTCGTCGAGGGCTCGAGAGGGTGTTGGTGATATCCTCATTATTGTTAATTCAGCGTGTCGTAACTATTCAGACAGTAGGATCATGTCAGCGCCGTACTTCCGAGCGGCTGCCATTGAGTCCTTAAGTTTGTTTTTGTTTCCCACACATCAGCCATATTCTTGGGGCGCTGCTGACAGACTGAGTGACAGATCCGCCGCCAGACGAACCCACCAACCCTCTGTCATGAGCCTAAACAACATCGGCATGGCGACGGCGCCGCCAACACAGCTCAGAAAGCAGCTTTTATTCTAGTGTACACAAAATAAAAGAATGCTAAGAAAATAATGGTTATGGAACGGGAAGGCTAAAGAGGTACAACAAGAAAATTCCAAGAAGAATGGTTTGGAAAGTGATCTCATGTGCGCTCAAATTAGTGTTACATGTGGAAAAGCAGCTTATGCAAATGATAATAAGCGCCTCGGAGCGGGCATTAGAAGGGAGAGCGGCAATCGGGTTTGACACTACACCGCCACTCAGAAGAACGAGCCGGAGGGATGACGAGAAAAGACAACAGATGCTGATCGGCTCTTTCGGAGGCCGAGCGGGGAGAGAAAAAGTTGTCTGGTGTTGCTTGCCAATGTGCTGAGAAAATTTAGTAGGTAGCAAATGAATATTTAAGAATAGTGCGCGGGGAGGAAGGACTCATCGCACATTAGTGAGCGCCAAACTACGTGGGATATTTGGTGTTAATCGTGCAGTTAAAACACACACACACACACACACACACACACACACACAAAGGAAAAACAGCACAGTACAAACTGATAAATAAAAAGTTATACTAAAAACAGACAGTATGGTAAAACTGATTTTGTCAGGGTCCGGGGTGGCGTACTTCTTTTGTCCACAGGGAGCAACTGTGAGCAGAGTGGCAGAGTGCAGAGGGCCCAGGTGCGACTCATCATGCTCGTTAAAGGAGAGCTCTTAAGGAGCATG
This sequence comes from Syngnathus floridae, assembly GCF_059516105.1. Classification (NCBI taxonomy): domain Eukaryota; kingdom Metazoa; phylum Chordata; class Actinopteri; order Syngnathiformes; family Syngnathidae; genus Syngnathus; species Syngnathus floridae. The sequence continues at coordinate 7,529,287 of NC_142431.1, forward strand.
CTGTCAACTGCTCGTCGCCTGAGTGTCCCTTCAGATTGTTTCAAAACACCCAGGTCGGAGAAACCCCCTTGCAGCCAGCTGGCGCCTCGAGCTCCGCAGTATCGCCCCCGAGTCTGCACTTTGGCGAGGTTCGTTCCTCTCATCCGGAGAAGTTCTCCGGAGAGGGTGGTAATTGCGGAGGTTTCCTCCTGCAATGTTCGCTAGTTTTTAATCGGTCTCCCCAGTCTTTTTCCCACGACGGAGCTAAGATCTCGTTTATTTTGGGACTCCTCACGGGCAAGTGCCTTAGTTTGGCAAAAGCCCAATTTTCTGACTGCAGGCATTTTGGCTGTTCTTACAAGAAGTTTTTAAAGGAATTTAAGCAGACCTTTTCGACTGAGACCGATCAGACCGGTGTGTCTCGCCGGTTGTGGGGGCTTAGGCAAGGGAACAACACCGTGTCAGATTTTTCTATTGAGTTTCGTACGTTAGCAGCCGCGTCCGGGTGGGACCCTGTAGCCTTGAAAACGGGTTTTTTACATGTCTTAAATGAGTCCATAAAGGACGAACTGGCAGTCCTGGAAGAATCAGGGACTTTAGACTACCTGATTTCCCTGGCCATTAGTTTGGACAACCGAATTAGGGAAAGACGGAGAAGCTCCCGATGGGAGCAGACGAAGGAGAGATCAGGTTTTTTTTTTTAGCCAGGCCCAGTCCGCCCAGGCGATCGCCAAGCCAGTCCTCTCCAGAACCCGAGGCCATGCAGATCGGCCGGGCCCGACTCTCCCCGGAGGAGCTGCAGCAGCGCCGCAAGTCCCGACAGTGTCTGTACTGCGGCTCCCTGGATCATTTCATCGCCTACTGTGCGGTTCGGCCAAAAGAGAGGGTCCGACGGTGTTGAGGGGAGGACCACCGGACCAGCCGACAAGTGTTAAGTCTCCTCACTTCTCCCTACCTGCCATGATGTCTGTGCACAACCATCACTACAAGCTATGCGTGCTGGTCAACTCGGGGTGCGAGAGAAACTTGATCGACCAGGAATTTGTCTCCCGAGCCAAAGTCGAGACGGAACCTCTCCCTAAGCCTCTCGCCGTCTCTGCCCTGGATGGGAGAGGGCTCTCCAGCATAACCCAACGCACCAAACCCGTGGAGCTAATAATCTCTGGCAACCATCGTAAAATCATTTCCTTGTATGTCTTCCCCGTAAGACTGTCAGCCCTTGTACTTGGTTTCCCCTGGCTTCAGAGACACAACCCTCAGATCAACTGGTCAGAATGCTCTATCGAGTCCTGGTCCACGACGTGCTTGTCCTCTTGTCTTCAGTCTGCTGTGCCATCTCGTCCGCCCCTACTAGCACCTGAGGAACCTGGTCTGATCGATCTTTCACAAGTGCCTAGAGAATACCATGACGTAGGACAGGTTTTTAACAAGAGCAAGGCTTCATCCTTACCACCACATCGCCCCTATGATTGCACCATAGAGCTTCTTCCCGGAGCTCCGCTACCGTCCAGTAGACTACAATATCTCACGCACTGAGAGACAAACTATGGAGACTTGTATCAGTGAATCACTGGCCGCAGGCATCATTCACCCGTCCTCCTCACCCCTGGGGGCAGGTTTCGTCTTTGTGGGCAAGAAGGATAAGACTCTCCACCCTTGCATTGACTACCGTGGCCTCAACCTCATCACCGTCAAAAACAGGTATCCTCTTCTCCTCCTCTCATCAGCATTTGAACCAGTCCAGGAGTCCACCATCTTCACCAAGCTCGACCTCCGCAATGCATATCATCTGGTCAGGATCTGCCAGGGAGATGAGTGGAAGACCGCTTTCAAGACCCCGCTAGGCCAGTTCGAGTGCCTTGTCATGCCTTTTGGACTTTGCAATGCCCCCGCAGTCTTTCAAGCCTTAGTCAACGATGTCCTTCGGGACTTCCGCAACGTATTCGTCTTTGTCTACCTTGATGACATCCTCATCTATTCACGGAACCTCTCTGAACATCGCCATCATGTCCGCCTGGTGCTGCAGCGTCTCTTGGAAAATCGCTTATTTGTTAAGGCTGAGAAGTGCGAGTTCCACAAAGAGTCCGTCACATTCTTGGGATTCATTCTCGAAGGAGGTCAAGTTCGGCCTGACCCCGACAAGATCAAGGCTGTCCTGGACTAGCCTGTTCCTGAGAACCGCAACCAGGTCCAACGCTTCCTCGGGTTTGCCAACTTTTACCGCCGATTCATCCGCAACTACAGTCAGACGGCCGCTCCCCTAGCAGCCTTGACCTCTATCAAGACAACATTCACTTGGACTCAAGAAGCCAACACCACGTTCATCACTTTAAAGGAGAAGTTCTCACAGGCACCAATCCTGATTTATCCAGATCCCTGCAAACAATTTACCCTGGAGGTCGATGCTTCCGACAGTGGAGTAGGGGCTATCTTGTCTCAGCGCTCGGACTCTGATGGGAAACTTCACCCCTGTGCCTTTTTCTCCCGACATCTGTCACCCGCAGAGAGGAATTATGATGAACTTTTGGCCATTAAGTTGGCGCTTGAGGAGTGGCGTCACTGGCTGGAGGGCACTGAGCAACCCGTGCTGGTCTGGACCGCCCACAAGAATCTGTCATATCTACAGTCCGCCAAACGCCTGAATCCTCGACAGACTCGCTGGTCCTTGTTTTTCTCTCGTTTTAATTTGTCCATTTCATATCGCCCAGGCTCCCAGAACACGAAGCCAGACGCCTTGTCCCGCCAATTTACTCCCGGCGAGTCAGTGGAGGAACCAGCTCCCATCCTTCCCCCCCCAGTTGCACCATAGGCTCCCTCTCCTGGGATATTGAGGGGCTCGTTGCTCAGGCTCAGCTACGGGAACCCGATTCAGGCACGGGGCCACGGGGAAAGACCTACGTCCCTTCCTCAGTCCTCGCCTAATTAACTGGTTTCATTCAGCCAAATTCTCAGCCCATCCCGGGACCAGCCGCACCATCGCGTTGATCACCAGACGCTTCTGGTGCCCATCCGTCCACAAGGACGTCAGGGAATGTGTTCTCGCCTGTCCCATCTGTGCTCGCAACAAGTCCTCCCATAGACCCCCTGCTGTTCTTCTACAGCCTCTCGCCATACCCAACCTCCCCTGGTCCATATTGCATTGGATTTTGTAACTGGCCTGCCCGTCTCACAGGGAATGACCACCATCCTCACCATTGTCGACCGTTTCTCCAAGTCATGTCATCTTGTACCGCTCAGAAAACTCCCCTCTGCGTTCCAGACAGCTCAGCTTCTCGTCAAACACGTATTCCGTCTCCATGGTATCCCGCAGGAGATCCTGTCCGATCGAGGTCCCCAGTTCATATCCCAGGTGTGGAAACAGTTCTGTTCAGCCCTCGATGTGAAGGTCTCCCTGACATCGGGCTACCATCCCCAGACGAACGGGCAGACTGAGCGCTTGAACCAGGAGCTCGAGGTCGCGCTCCAATGTCTCTGCTCCGATAACCCATCCAAGTGGAACAAGTTTCTCCCCTGGGTAGAGTATGCCCACGATTCTCATGTCTCCTCTGCTACAGGACTCTCCCCGTTCGAGATTTCGCTAGGTTATCAACCGCCGCTGTTCCCAGCTGACGAGATGGAGATAGCGGTCATGTCTGTTTGCCACCATATACGGCGCTGCAAGAACGTTTGGTGCAACGCCGTCAAGGCCATTCACCAGTTCATCAAACAGAACCGCAAGTATGCCGACCGACGACGCACGCCTGCCCCACTTTATTCCCCAGGTCAGAAGGTCTGGCTTTCCTCTCGAGATGTCCCCTTCAACTCCGTGTCCCGAAAACTGGTCCCCCGCTTCATCGGGCTATATGAGATCCTGGCAGTGATTAGTCCCTCGGCGGTCCGTCTCCATCTTCCTCCGAGCCTCCGAGTCCATCCCACCTTCCACGTCTCACAGATTAAGCCGGTCGAGTCCAGTGCGCTTCTTCCCCCGGCCGAATCCGCACCTCCTGCCCGGGATCTTGATGGCGACCCGGTCTACCCGGTCCGACGGATCATGGGCGCCCGTTGGCGGGGCCGTGGGTGGCAGTACCTCGTCGACTGGGAGGGCTACGGTAATGAGGACCGGTCGTGGGTGCCCCGTTCCCACATCTGCGACCCTACCCTCATCTCGGACTACTGGTCGTCACTCCCGTCTTCCTCTTCTGGGCAGCCGGGGAGGTGGTGTCAGGGGTGGCATACTTCTTTTGTCCACAGGGAGCAACTGTGAGCAGAGTGGCAGAGTACATAGGGCCCAGGTGCGACTCATCATGCTCGTTAAAGGAGAGCTCTTAAGGAGCATGCTGTCAACTGCTCGTCGCCTGAGTGTCCCTTCAGTGTGATCTTCTCCACATTGTGCCTCTAGCTCCTCGCTCATAGTTCTCGCCTTGCTCTTCAACGCCACGTTCTTCAGATCCTCTGGTCCGCAGTAAGATCTCCGCCACAACCACGTTGAATTCTCTGACCAAGTCTTGTGCATCCTGCTTGTAGATTACCTCCACACGCTCCGCCATTGCTGCTCCCGCTCTGTGCCCCTGGCTCCGATCATCCCGCTCTACCTCCACCGCAGCTCCTCCAATAAAGACTCTTCACTCATTCTGGACGTCTGAGTTGGTTTTTCTGCCTGTGGGTCAACTAAATCACTAAAACGATGACAGATTTTTGATACAGGAAAGTCAAGCCAATCTTTGTGTGAAGTGGACTTAGTATTGAGCCCTGTTGAACATCGCTAGCTTTCTGGCATAATGCCAGACAATTGTGACAATAATGTATTTGCAGCCTGGTGATCCTGAGGCTCCTTCCATCTGTGGTCCCTTCTCAAGGTTTCTCATTTTTCCCCTGGTAGGTTTTTTTTTTAGTTTTTCCTTGCCCTTTTGGGAGTTTAAGATTAGGGGATGCTTTGAGAATAATTGTCAATTTGTTTGTCAATGTGAAGCCCTTTGAGGCTGCTTGTGATTTAGGGCTATACAAATAAACTTGACATGTAGCGAATATTGTAAAACTATGTGGCCAAGGTTTAGTGGAAAACGGCTAGTATGTGCTTACAAAAATTAAAAAAGGACAGAAAATAAAGGGAATTAAATAAATAATTAATAAAAATTAAATACAATTACCAGGGTTCGCTATAGGTGATTTGCTATGCTATACATAATGAAAACACCGACAGAAAAATATGAAAGAACGCAAAAAGAACACAAAAGACACAAGTTGTTATACAAGGTTCTTCTTTGCCAGTCTATTATGTTATGTAAGGAAGGTCAATGGCCATGTGTGCTCTGCCAATTAGAGTGTCAGGATATGGAAAGCATGTCATCACTCCGGTTACAGAAATTCAATGGCCCAAAGGCTTTTATGCTGCTGGGGGGGGGGGAAACTACTATTATAACCGTAATGAGCCAAGCAGGTGTTCATTCAGCATCATTTATCACATCAACTGGAAGCGCGTCCTTCAACATAGCACAGATGTCAGATGTATTGTTGTGATCTGAAATGAACCTCCATCATACAGCAGAACTTCATTTTTGTGATGAATCCATCCAGAAAATCTGATTACAAAAAACTATGAACGCTAACCACTAGTTGGCCGAACCAACTATACTGTTTATTATTTTAAATCACAGAGCCAAACTGTTGTGTTAAAAAGGCAAGAGATACTCAGGAGGAAAGTGGACGCAAAGTGTGGTGCTAAGAGCAGTCTGCAGGTCGGGGGGCCAAAGCGTGTGGGTCGAGCACCTGGCACACCTGGCTCTCGTCTGATGAGCAGCCTGGCGCCCGGCGGCCAAAACAAAAGCTGTCCAAAAAACATTTTTACAAAGTGTATTCGACAGCCTGCTTCTTTTTTGCTCAGGCAAAATTTGAATGTGTCCCACCGGCAATAAAAAAGGAGGACCATTTTTTTCTCCTCAACTCGGGTCGTAACCACTTTGTGACCACAAGCTCCTGAGATATGATCACAGCAGCCAACTTGGCGGGTATGGCGTCCATTTTGTTTATGAGCAAACGAGAAACTGGAGAACCAGAAGAGCACACAGCTTATCACGTGAATTGGCTCAGACCGCCTCTTTTCCTGTGACCCAGAAGCGCGCATATCGGCATCCGTGGAGACCATCCACAAAAAGCTAAACTATAGACCTACTTTCCCACCCCATCGCCGATGGACGTGGGGGGAAAAAATAAAAATAAAAAATCCGGTAAAAGAAACTCATAACCCGAGAGAGTCTTCACTATGGATAATTTAAAAGCTGCATTGGAAAAGAATGAGTGCCATCCCCATGCCAGCAACTTAAACATACGGGAATGAATTAAATATTAGCCGTACAACATAAACGGAGAAACAGAACAGCATCCATCTCTCCCTTTTCTTTTTCAATCCGCCTCCTTCTGGATATATTCTCAAAAAGAGGTTCTTATAGATGAAGTCGTCACAACCTATGCAATATTTGTCCCAAAAATACTGTACTTAAAAGTTCATAAAAAACATTAACATAAGTGGTCCAAACATCGACCCTTGCGGACCACCACATTATGTCTTTCCGATGCTATTCCTACACCGCTCCTTCTTTGTTGCTCTGGCGATGCGCATCAGTAGCACATCCACCATCTACAGCGAAAGTTACCTGCCGATCAGAAGGAACTCGTCGTACACCCCCAACCGTCGCATGGCCATGAGAAGGCTGCGGACGGTCATGCCCTCACAGAAGCACACCACCACACGCGCTTTGGGCAGCCTCTCACGCAGTTTCCTCAAGAGGCGGTCAAACTGCTTCTCGCCGGCGTTGCTATAGATCTTGTCCGAGTGGGCGATGCACAAGCCCTCCTGGGAGGCCAGCTCCTTGAAGGCCTCCATGCCGCTCTCGCCGTAGTTCCCTGTGGAAGCCAAGAACACATTAGGCCTGTGTTGATTTTGGGAAAATTTATAGTGTGAATTTCAGTGGTAATTTTCCATTCATCATGAATCTTCCTGATAGTTGATGAAGGAAATGTAATGAAATGCCCGTCCCTAATTAGAATGAATACATGCCCGCCCCCTTCTATAAAGGCCTCCGGCTCAGTGTTGTTAGCTCGGACTTGATCCTGCGATAATGAGTGTCGGGGATTTTCGCCACTGTAATCAAAGGCAAGGCGGGCCGTGGCTGCTCTGTGGTACCAAGCGCATCCCAATCAAGAAACCCAGCAAAGCTGTTTTTTTCTCTTTTTTTTCCGTTCGTTTAAATCTTCTACATCCGCGTGGACTGCCGTGTCTGGACTGACCACAAAGCTGGAGCGCTGGATTATTACAAACGCACATATCCAATTGAGCGTGCGTGTCGTCGCATGGTGAAATTAACGGGACAAATACAGCAATGTTGAAAAACAATGTTGAGGTTTTTGCTCTTAAGATGTTTTCAGTAGCCTCATATGAGCCTCCCACGGCGACATGGCAATATTTACGGGTAATTATCTGGCGGGCACATTAGCGGACAGCCCGGGCGAGTACATCAGCATCCGCGCAGGTACTTGGCTTGCATTTTTCACAGCCAGCCTTGACTGTTGCCACGGCAACCAAGCTGCATTTATAATTTCCCGGAGAAAACCTTCATCATTGACGACATAAAACATCAGGCATAAAACTGAACTGTGATTATTTCCCATAAATGTTTTTTTAATGATTGTCTCGTTTTGTTGAATGACACAATGTTCTTTAATGAGTATGTTTAACCTGCTAGTTGTAGTGTGCCACTTAACGAGACCAGGGAAAATGTCACGTGTGTGTGAGCATCCCAGTTCCCGGACCTTGATCACATCAAGACCTTGTATAGGACTCCATGTGGAATACTTCCAGAGTTTGGATTTGAAATGTATGGTTTGTGACATCAGTCCTGGAGTCACTGGACGGACGGGCTCACCTTCGGTGTGCACGGCAGACACGTAGGTCCAGTTGTAGCGCTGCACAATGTCCAGCATGGCTCGGGCCTGGAGCACGTCAGAGGGCACCACCCTCAGGAAGTACTTGAAGAGCGTTTTGTCGCTCAGGTCGATGCTGGTCGCCGAGTAGGCGATCTGCGGGATGTTGAAGAGCTGCAGCAGGTTCTGCACCTGGATGGCCACTGAGCTGGAGCCCGGCCCGATCACACCGGCGATGGGCTTCTTGGTAGGCGGCGGCTGGCTGGAGTGGGAGTGGCCATCCACGCACCACTTGGAGCCGCCGTCCTTGTCATCACGAATGGAAATGAGCGAGTCACGGATGAACTCGATGCTCTGCTCCAGAGCCACGGAAGAGTGCCAGCAGGAGTCCCGGATCTCGCAGCCCAGGCTGATGTTGGGCAGCAGCTGGTGGTCGGCGTTGATGCGGTCCAGTGTGTGGAACATGGCCTCCACCCGCTGGATGCCGTACTGCTCACGGACGTCGCCGCACTTGCGCTCGGCCACCTTCTCCGCCGAGGGCTGGTGGTGCACGGAGAAGAGGGCGCCGATGATGACGTCGCCGTCCATGCGGGCCACTGAGCGGGAGATGCTGCGAGGCACGGCGGCCCGCTCGTGGATGCCGGCAGCGTGGCAAGGCGTGGGAAGGCGGGACAGCAAGGCGGGGAGTAGGAGCAGCGCGAGGGGGGCCATCTTTAGCGGGGCTGTGCCGAGGGGGGGCACATAGCAGCCGCGGTCACGTCGCCGTTTATCTCAGCCACCTGCGTACGGCGCGCCAGCACCTCACGTACGCGCATCTAGACAGGAAGTAGAAAGTTGCACAGGTTTGATAACTTGTAGCCTACATTAATAATTAAAGTCTAAATCGAGATTCTAAGATGATTTTCACCATTATCAGACACGAGGTTGTTTGGAATAACGCATGAAACAAGTCACACTGTGCGCCGTGCATTTGGAATGGAAGGCGTGGACTCTTCCATTGAGCCTCAAGGCGCATTCCAGCACTGTGGACAGCACAAGCAGGAAAAGAACGTCCGTGGAATTGTCACGCCGCATCTCGTCGGTAGTCTATCACTAAGCGGCCCTTTCATCCGCGTGCATGTAACGTGAATGCAGTCTAGGTGGAAATGTGACTAAAGGGCGTCTAAACTTACCTGAATCCTCGAGACATGCCGCGTGCCTCCTTCGCTCGTCTTCTTGAGCGCGTGTGGCTCTCGCGCGCTCGTCTTCTCGCGCTCTCTCTTTCTCACCCTCACTCCCTCCCGTTCTCACACCATCGCTCTCTCTCTTTTAACCATCTGCAGCTCTCTCTCTCTCTCTCTCTCTCTCTCTCTCGCATTCTCTCACCACGCCAAAGTTTTATACCATCGCGCTAGTTTGATTCTTGCACCATGGCGCCCCCCTCTGTCTCTCTCTCAACTCTCTCTTACTCCCTGTTACTCCCTCGCTCTCTGTCTGTCCGTCTCTCTCTCTCTCTCCCTCTCTCTCTCTCTCTCTCTCTCTCTCTCTCTCTCTCCATCCATCGGTCTCTCTTTAACACATCACACTCTCCGACCCTCCCTTGCTATTTCGCAATCTCGCTGTCTCTCTCCATTTCTCCACAGAGGTCTCTCACCCATCTCATTAGCATATCTGCAAGAAAAGGCGACAATTTTCTAACGTGACAGTTAGGTCAATGCTTACTTTTTTTTTTACTTCCGGCGACGGACAAGAGGCAACCCTTCCAGCAGTTCTGTTGCTTTTATCTCGTGTTTGTTCTTTTAATTTTTCATAAACGATGGCTGCCGTATACTAATCACACACACACACGCACACGCACACACGTATTCAGAAATACGAATGACGTCACCAACAAGCAGTGTGATTGACGTGGAGCGTCCTAAGTTTGAATTGAGGGGTTTGAAGAGCGACAGCTACTCGGGGGCGTCAACTGTGTTTCAGCACCAAGGACAGCGACTGCAGTCTGTTTGTGCCACCCAATGTTCGTCCATAAAAGCAGCGGCGTTGCCAAATCCATACAAATGGCTTCTTTTTTTTTTTATTTTAAGGAGGCTTGCCTGCAAATATGGCACAACACTGACCTCGCGTGTGCTTTACAGAGCATTGCGTTTCACAATGCCGGCTCATTGTTCGAAACAAATGGCTTCATGCTCTGACAAATATGGCGCCTCAGTTGACGTGTATGTAGCGGACGGAGCCAGTCAATGTTGCGACCATATCGAGCGTACGACGCAAATATATTCTAACAAGAATTTGTCACGGTTGTCATTTATCCCTAACACGCGGATTTGCATCTGCGGTCTAATGTAGTTCGCATAAACGCGATAGTAACGACCGTATTTACGATTTTGCTGGCTATCAGCTGCTAGGCTAAAGCGTCGATCACGTGACCTGCCTGGGTCGAGAGAAGGAAGTGGAGGTACCGATACGTACCGTGTTCATCCTTCATAAACTACTCGCACAGCAGCATTTATTCTTGTCTATTTGAACGCATAGTGTTATAAAGAAAAAGGTGAGAAGCTCCCCGCTTGGCTCGTACGTGTAGTTTTGTTTTATTTATGGAGAAGGTGCTAGTGAAACTTCCGACACTGTTATTGTTGTTAGCCAATGTTAGCTTTGCAGTTGTTATGTTAAAAGGAGCCCCCGGCTAAAGTAAAGTAATCTTAACAATTACGGAGTTGAGACTGAACAGGCCGGCAGCACAAGTTGGATGGTTACTTGGATTTATGTGGCTGAATTCAAGTGATGCAAAGTCCTGTCCAGCAGCTTGGCTGCAATGGCAAAAGCAGTCAAAAAAAGTTGAAGTACTCATTCAACTTTTGTACTTAAGTAAAACTTTTTTTTTTAATAGAGCCTACATAAATATACAATGGGCTTTTATAGTTTAGCATAATGAAAAAAAAATGTTTTGTGCAGATAAGTGCCTATTCCAAGGGCTTAGTGGGCTCACAGGTTTATGAATTACATACATGGAAAAGTTTGGAAGATGAAAAGTAGTTATTTTTATGTTGTTGATTGTCTTTCAGAGCCGTGCATCATGAATATGGCTTCATTTTTCTTCCTGTGTGGAGTTTTCCTTTAATGACAGCACAACATTCGAAAATGAATGAACGAATGGTGTAACGTTTGGTCTGTCCCACAGGTCCTCAAAATGGCTGAGGAGCACGCTCACTGCATGTCCTGTTTCAACCTCAGATGCACGGTCAGACCTCAGCCAGGGATTTCCTGCGAACTCAGCGGCTGCACTTTAGCGTGCGGCGTGGCCTTTCACTCGTGCAAAGCCGAGGAGCACCACCTCCTGTGCCCGCTGCTGAGGGTGCCGTGCCTGAACAGCGCATCCGGCTGCCCTGCTGCTGTGGCGCGCAACCAGATGTCGGCGCATTTGGAGGTGTGTCCGGCCGGGGTGGTCTGCTGCACCATGCAGTGGAACCGCTGGCCGGTCAGCTGCACGGACTACTCTTCGTACGAGCGCTTGAGTCGCGGCATGGGTGAAGCGGAGCAGCTCGACATGGCCCTCGCCCTCCAGGACCAGTGTACTCTACTGGAGTCGCTCAGGTTGATTGCCATCGCACCCGCTATCAAGAGGGACTCCCCCGACCCCGCGAGTAAGCTCGTCAGGGTGACGGCTCTGGGATCGTCTGAGTTGCGAACAGCGAGGGAGCGGATTGCCGGCGGTATTGAGGGACTGTACGTGGAGCACTACCCTGAATTGTACGAGGCCTCTCTGGAGACGGCGAGGAGCTTAGCCAGCACTTTGGAGCTGCTTAGCATTGCAAACTCATCTGATAGCCATGTTGAAGGTGTGAGAGCAGAAGCAACGACGCTGGTGAGCAGATTGGACCAACTCGTGCAGCTTCAAAATGGGCGAATCCCGGGTGAGGCTATGGAAGAAACTAGTTCATCAACAAATGGCTGCTTGGAAGACTTGGTTGCTTCTCTGACTTCTTTGCACAAGGTGGCACAGAGTAAGAGAGCCAACCTGGTTCGTGGTGCTGACTCAGTTAATGAAGGTGTAGGAGTAGAAGCCACTTGGCATTCCAGCAGACTCGACGGACCGATGCAGTTTCAGAACGGACAAACCACAAACGAATCTATAGAAAAAGAAATGAGCTTGTTAATCAATGAATGTCTGGAGGACTTGGTTGCTCAGGAGGTGGCCACGCCCCCTTTGAGGGCTCAGGTGGCGCTACAAGATAGAGGGCTGGTTCTAGAAAACCACAACCCAGAAGATCAGATGCTCCCCTGTGGCCAGAGTCACATGGAGACCAAGACTGAGGACAAAGCGGCGGACACCTCGGATCTGGAACAGGAGGACGACCCCACGGGACTTAGAGAAATGGACTTGATCACAGCCGCCTTGATCTTCTGCCTGGAGGAGTCCAGAGAGGACAGAAGGATCTCAGGTACGCTGCACCTGGACGGCGGTCGGGTCCACTCGGGCACTCAGACGTTCCCGTTCCCGGCGGCCGTGCTGGTCACCAACACGAGGGTCGGCGATATGGCCTCGGCGTCCGCCTGCGACCACGCCTCCCCGCAAATCTCCTGCCCCAGCCCCTTCCACGTCCTCCGCCTGGGCCTCGTTCAAGAACCCCTGGAGGCCATCCCGAGCAACTACTCGGTCCTAGGCAACGCCCGCTACCAACACATGTTCCCTTTCGTGTGCGCTCAGTCCTTCCGCCGCGATGAGTTTTCTTCGCACTTCACCAACGTCCACGGAGACATTCACGCTGGGCTTAACGGCTGGATGGAGCACCGTTGCCCGCTGGCTTTTTACGGCTGCACCTTCTCCCAGCGGAGGTTCTACCCTACATTCCCGGGGGCCAGGGTGGTCCACGACAGGCTATTGAGGTCCTTCGGGGTGCAGCCTCATCTTGGGGCCAAACTCTCAGTCGATTACCAGTCGGACCAGTTCAGTAAACTACCCTTGGAGATACTGTCGCACATCGCTGGCTTCCTGGATGGCTTCAGCCTGTGCCAACTGTCTTTGGTGTCGCACACCATGAGGGAGGTGTGCTCCGGTCTACTCCACACCAGAGGTATCGTGGAACTGCAGTGGGAGAGCAGGCAATGCTCTGCCGGTCACAAGAGTTCGTTGTGGCAGGTTAAACACAAAGTGAGTTCAGCCAAGAACTTAAAATGTGTACGAAATGCTGAGTTTTTGTTTTTGTGGGACTGCAGGTGTGGCGGTTCAGCACGGCGTTCAGCCCGGTTCTGTCGTGGGGCTTCGCAGACATCCCCAGCATGTCAAACCACCTGAAGAAGTGCCGGTACAACACGGTGGTGAACCGGACCGAGCCAGTGCCTCTCCCCGCCATGGGCCTGTTGCAGGAGCACATGACCAACCTCCGAAAATATCGGTGGTCAGAACATTATTAGCAGGGGATCCAAAAGCACTGAAGCATCTGAAAATGCACTTTAAAAGCAATCAGAACACAAAAAGGCTGAAACACAATCATCTACTTCTACATCATTCCCCCAAAAAATATTTCAAAGGAATGACGCTACTCACAATATTTCTAATCTATATTGATTGACTGTTAAGCCATTCGTCCATGTTGTGAAATTATTTTAAGAATTATTAGCCGATGTATTTGTTTCACTTTAACAGTCTGTTGAATCAAATAAAGATTGTGTTTTTACATGATGGCGTGTTTGACGTCCGTCGGCGGAAGTGGGCAGGGTCTTGTAAATGCTTTACTGGACTGCTTTGAGTGAGAACATGTCAATAAAAAAAAAATCTGTTTTTCCCCAAATGTCGCTTAATTCATAATTAAACTTATTTGGCAACATTGGAGGTTCCCCCCCAAAAAAACAGGCAAATTATCTGCTTTTGTGGTCCACATCTGGCCCCGGGCCTTCAGTTTGACACCGCTTTTCTTACCTGACGCCACTCACTCATCAAGTAGTCAACACCACACACCAGTGTCTACTCAACGGGGGTTGGCCTTAAAAGAGAAGCCTCGACCCGGGTTTTTGTGTAGAACCGAGGTGAGCGGCAGAGCAGTGTGGCGGTCTAATTAAAATGAATTCAGTGTCCTGCTCGCTATTGTTAGTAAAATGGCGGAGTACACGCTGATGGTGACAACGGGCAACATGCCGCACACTGGCACCTTTGACAATGCTGGGTGCCGAGGGCCGGTCCAACCGCATACAGCTGACCGGCGCCGGGCCACTTAATGAAACCCAAAAGGTATGTTGGGGGAAAAAAAAAAAATTGGTTCTTAAATGCATTTTTTGGGGGGGGGGGGGGGGGGGGATTTGTCACCTGCAGGTGGGAAGTTTCTCTGTGATGTCTGCGTTCACCTTGGGATTCCTCCTCCTCCTCCAAGTGGAGAAAGATCCTCTCCAGGAATCTCAAGATGGGGCGTGGTTTTGCTCCACTGTTCTCATGAGGACTCCTGAGGATGATGACGTCTTCTTCCCCTGCTACAAGTGGTTGTCCAGGGGTGACCTTGTGCTCCTGAGAGGAGGCAGAGGTTTGTGGTTCAGCATTTAACATCAATGGGACAAAAAAAAAATTGTCTCCTCTCTGTCAGCCACAAAAGCGTTTGAAGACTTGTACCCGCGACTCCAAGACCAACGGAAACGAGAATTGGTCCAACAGAAGTTGACATTCGAGTGAGTACGCCCCGCTAGAATCTTTCTTTGCAAAGGCGTGACTTTTTCTTCCTATCCTCAGATGGGACGAGTACGCCGAACGGATGTCTTACGTCTTAAGTGGTAAAAATCAAAATTGGCTCCCCGCAGAACGTCGCTTCTCAATCTCCAAAATGGAGCAGTTTGCGGACAGGCTAATGTTTGCGCAAGTCTTTTGACGGATTCTGGAATTCACGCGGGCGACCGAACGCTGCTGATTTTGTTTTCACGTACTTGATCCAGAATGGAAGAAGTCACCGAGACCAATACGGGGCACTGGGAGAACTTTGAGGACATGACTTCCTGGTTTGCAGGTATTGTCCATCCATCCATCCATCCATCTTCTTCCGCTTATCCGGGGTCGGGTCGCGGGGGCAGCAGCTTTAGGAGGGACTCCCAGACTTCCCTCTCCCCAGCCACTTCATCCAGCTCATCCCGGGGGATCCCAAGGCGTTCCCAGGCCAGCTGAGAGACATAGTCTCTCCAGCGCGTCCTGGGTCGTCCCCGGGGTCTCCTACCGGTGGGACATGCCCGGAACACCTCCCCAGGGAGGCGTCCAGGAGGCATCCTGATAAGATGCCCGAGCCACCTCATCTGGCTCCTCTCAACGTGGAGGAGTAGCGACTCTACTCCGAGTCTCTCCCGGATGACCGAGCTTCTCACCCTATCTCTAAGGGAGAGCCCGGACATCCTGCGGAGAAAACTCATTTCGGCCGCTTGTATCCGAGATCTCGTTCTTTCGGTCACGACCCATAGCTCGTGACCATAGGTGAGGGTAGGAGCGTAAATCGACCGGTAAATTGAGAGCTTTGCCTTTTGGCTCAGCTCTCTCTTCACCACAACGGACCGGTACAGGGTCCGCATTACTGCCGACGCTGCACCGATCCGCCTGTCGATCTCACGCTCCATCCTCCCCTCACTCGTGAACAAGACTCCAAGATACTTGAACTCCTCCACTTGGGGCAGGATCTCATCCCCGATCCGGAGAGGGCATTCCACCCTTTTCCGATCGAGGACCATGGACTCGGATTTGGAGGTGCTGACCCTCATCCCGACCGCTTCACACTCGGCTGCGAATCGTTCCAGCGAGAGCTGGAGATCACGGCCTGAAGAAGCCAACAGCACCACGTCATCTGCAAAAAGCAGAGACGCGATGCTGAGGTCCCCAAACCGGACCCCCTCAACGCCTCGGCTGCGCCTAGAAATTCTGTCCATAAAAATTATGAACAGAATCGGTGACAAAGGGCAGCCTTGGCGGAGTCCAACCCTCACTGGGAACGAATCCGTCTTACTGCCGGAAATGCGGACCAGACTCTGGCATCGGTGATACAGGGACCGAACCGCCCTTATCAGTTGGCTCGGCACCCCGTACTCCCGAAGCACCCTCCACAGAACCTCCCGAGGGACACGGTCGAACGCCTTCTCCAAGTCCACAAAACACATGTGGACTGGTTGGGCGAACTCCCATGCACCCTCGAGGATCCTGCCGAGGGTGTAGAGCTGGTCCACTGTTCCACGGCCAGGACGAAAGCCACACTGCTCCTCCTGAATCCGAGGTTCGACCTCCCGACGGACCCTCCTCTCCAGCACCCCTGAATAGACCTTACCAGGGAGGCTGAGGAGTGTGATTCCCCTGTAATTGGAACACACCCTCCGGTCCCCCTTCTTAAAGAGGGGAACCACCACCCCAGTCTGCCAATCCAGAGGCACTGTCCCCGATGTCCACGCAACGTTGTAGAGGCGTGTCAGCCATGACAGCCCCACAACATCCAGAGCCTTTAAGAACTCCGGGCGGATCTCATCCACCCCCGGGGCCTTGCCACCGAGGAGTTTTTTGACTACCTCAGTGACTTCGGCCCCAGAGATTGGAGAATCCGCCTCAGAGTCTCCAGGCCCTGCTTCCTCAATGGAAGGCGTGTAGGTGGAATTGAGGAGGTCTTCGAAGTATTCTCCCCACCGACTCACGACGTCCCGAGTCGAGGTCAGCAGCACGCCATCCCCACTGTAAACAGTGTTGACGTTGCACTGCTTCCCCCTCCTGAGACGCCGGATGGTGGACCAGAATTTCCTCGAAGCCGTCCGAAAGTCATTCTCCATGGCCTCACCGAACTCCTCCCACGCCCGGGTTTTTGCCTCAGCAACCGCCGAAGCCGCGTTCCGCTTGGCCATCCGGTACCTGTCAGCTGCCTCCGGAGTCCCGCAGGCCAAAACGGCCCGATAGGACTCCTTCTTCAGCTTGACGGCATCCCTTACCGCCGGTGTCCACCAGCGGGTTCGGGGATTGCCGCCACGACAGGCACCAACGACCTTACGGCCACAGCTCCGGTCGGCCGCCTCAACAATGGAGGCGCGGAACATGGTCCACTCAGACTCAATGTCCCCCGCCTCCCCCGGGACGTGGGAAAGGCTCTGCCGGAGGTGGGAGTTGAAGCTCTTCCTGACAGGAGATTCTGCCAGACGTTCCCAGCAGACCCTCACAGAGCGTTTGGGTCTGCCAGGTCGGACCGGCATCTTCCCCCACCATCGGAGCCAACCCACCACCAGGTGGTGATCAGTTGACAGCTCCGCCCCTCTCTTCACCCGAGTGTCCAAAACTTGCGGCCGCAAATCCGATGACACGACTACAAAGTCGATCATCGAACTGCGGCCTAGGGTGTCCTGGTGCCAAGTGCACACATGGACACCCTTATGTTTGAACATGGTGTTCATTATTGAAAATCCGTGTCGAGCACAGAAGTCCAACAATAGAACACCGCTCGGGTTCAGATCAGGGGGGCCGTTCCTCCCAATCACGCCCTTCCAGGTCTCACTGTCATTGCCCACGTGAGCATTGAAGTCACCCAGTAGAACGATGGAGTCCCCAGAAGGAGCGCTCTCCAGCACTTCCTCCAGGGACCCCAAGAAGGGTGGGTACTCTGAGCTGCTGTTTGGTGCATAGACACAAACAACAGTCAGGACCCGTCCCCCCACCCGAAGGCGGAGGGAGGCTACCCTCTCGTTCACCGGGGTGAACCCCAATGTGCAGGCGCCCAGCCGGGGGGCAATAAGTATACCCACACCTGCTCGACGCCTCTCACCGTGGGCAACTCCAGAGTGGAAGAGAGTCCAGCCCCTCTCGAGAGGGCTTGTACCGGAACCCAAACTGTGTGTGGAGGCTAGTCCGACTATATCTAGTCGGAATCTTTCTGCCTCGCACACCAGCTCGGGCTCCTTTCCAGCCAGAGAGGTGACATTCCATGTCCCAAGAGCCAGCTTCTGCAGCCGGGGATCAGACCGCCAAGGTCCCTGCCTTTGGCTGCCGCCCAGCTCACATTGCACCCGACCCCTTCGGCCCCTCCCACAGGTGGTGAGCCCATGGGAAGGGGGACCCACGTTTCCATTTCGGGCTATGCCCGGCCGGGCCCCATGGGCGAAGACCCGGCCACCAGACGCTCGCCTTCGAGCCCCGCCTCCAGGCCTGGCTCCAGAGGGGGGCCCCGGTGACCCGCGTCCGGGCGAGGGAAAACAAAGTCCATTTATGGTTTTCATCATAAGGGGCTTTGCAGGTATTGTAATGAGTAAAAATAAAAAGATTAGCGAAAATAATTTTAAAACATCGTGAACTGTGTCCAGAACGCGTTTCGCAGCTGTGGAAGGACGATTCCTTTTTCGCGTCCCTGTTCCTGAACGGCATCAACCCTTATGTGATTCGACGCTGCTCTGAGCTGCCGTCCAACTTCCTAGTCACCGATGAAATGGTGAAGCCGTTTTTGGCCCGAGGCGCCGCTCTGAAGAAAAAGATGGAGGTGACTCAACACAGGTGAAACTCATTTCGAGACAAAGCGAAAACCTTTTGTGCTTCTCCTCACGGCGCTTCCAGAACGACATTTTCATCTCCGATTACAAAATGATGGATGGGTTCCTTTGACGCCCGCCCTCTGCTTACCTTACTTGACGCCTGAGAAAAAATTAGTCCCTCTTGCCATTCAGGTTCGGTTTTTTTTTTTTTTAAAGCGGCTGGTTCCACATCTGCATTCCGATAATCGTCAAGCTCCCTCCCACAGCTCGGCCAGCGGCCCGCCGAGGACAATCCCATTTTTCTGCCCGGCGACTCGGAGTCCGATTGGCTATTAGCTAAAGTGCACGTGAGGCACGTCGACACTTCACATGGCTTGTTGGTTGGGCAACACTCATTCAATGACCGAGGTTTTTGCAATGGCGACTCTTCGCAACCTGCCCGCTGTCCACCCGCTGCACAAGGTAAACAAAAGGCGGGACATCGTTATTTCCGGGTGATGTCAACGTCTTATGTCTTCCAGCTTCTGATCCCGCATCATCGCAACATCCTTTTTGTCAACGTGGTTGCTCGTTTACGGCCCGGGAAGATTACTTGATCATGTAGGAACATTTTGTCTTGCGTTTGACCTCCAATCGGCCGACTCATCGTTTTTGTTTTTTTTTCCCCAAGTCTTCGATTTCTGCAGAAGGACAAGTGGCGCTCATGAGAAGGGCCCTTGCCCAGATGACCTTCGAGTCGCTGTGTGTTCCGGAAGACGTCGCCGCCAGAGGTCTGGAGTCCATCCCCAACTTTTATTACCGAGATGATGCTTTGAGGTTGTGGAATGTCATTAACAGGTGAGGCTCGGCAGCTTGATGGACATTGAAGATGCTCTTCAGAATATTGGATCTTTGTCATTTCGTCACTCAGCTTCGTCAAGGCGGTGATGGCGTATTTTTATCCGCTGGATGGTGAAGTGTCTGAAGATTCTGAGCTTCAGCAATGGGTCAGCGAGATCTTCAATTATGGCTTTCTGGGGAATGCCGCTTCAAGTATTGCCGATTTTTGTTTTTTTTCATCAGTTTGCGATCTACTTCCTGGTTTGTCTGTATCGTCGCAGGTTTCCCTTCAAGCATCCAAAATGTGGACGAGCTCATCAAGTTTGTCACGATGGTGATCTTCACCGCGTCTGCTTGGCATTCTTCACTTAACATGGGACAGGTGAAGACAAAGTTCTCTGCCTCAAGTCGACATTTGACGCTCATTTGTTCCCTGTATCTTGATTATCTGAGTTGGATACCCAACGGTCCGCTGCAACTCCATCTGGCTCCACCAACCGTCAAAGGAAACGCCACCATGGATGACATTCTGGAGACTCTCCCCAACAAATCCTTCAGCTCGCTCGCCGTGTCTGTCATTTGGCTCCTAAGCGAGAAGTACGACGACTTTGTAAGTTTGACGCCGCAGTTTGGAAAGCAAGGCAGCTACGTGGGTTGTCACCGAGCCCTGAAAGTGTTCCTCATGTCTCGGCCAGATCCCTTTCGGTCACTACCCTCAACGGTTCAGCGAGCCTGCAGCCTTGAGGATGATTGAAGATTTTCAAGTCGAATTATCCACCATTGGCGATGCCATCGAGAAGAGGAACGGGGAGCTTCATCTGCCTTACCTTTACTTGAACCCCAAAGAAATTGAAAACAGCATAGCTGTTTAACTGCGGGACAATTGTTGGTCAATAAAGTTTTGAAATCTTGAACTTTGCTCTCCATTTTGTTCTCTGGCAAAAAGAACTCAACACTTAAGCCTTAAGAATGTCAAATATCTTCTGCAGTCTGCCCCCTCACTGAAACGTTGGACGGATCCGACATGTTCGACAAGTTTGTGCGCTGTACTTGCAAACACAACAATGTCCCCGTGGGCTCATTTGTGGTCTCTAGGTATGCGTCAACCTGCATTTTTTTGTTGTTAAAATATTCAGATGCATGACCTACCTGCTTGCTCAACAACTCACTTCAAGATCGACGTTGCCTCTTGTCGTGCGAATCGTCTGCCGACCCCTGCCACAAAGACATTTTATAGTTCAGCTTTGAAAACAGTCTCACGACAGTCCGACCATGGCGGAGTACAAGCTGGAAGTAACGACGGGCCAGCGGGAATGCGCGGGAACCTTTGACCACATTCTCGTCACCTTGATCGGAAGCCAAGGGCAAAGCGATAAGACCGACTTGGACAACTGGGGCGTTGACTTCAAGACTGGGATGGTGAGTTGGACAATGTGAGTAACACCTGGATCCTCCATTTTCTTTTTTGTTTGAAATTCCAGAATGACACGTACATCGTCAAAACCAAAGCGTCTCTGGGGAAACTTCTGCTGGTGAAGGTGGAGAAGAACCCTCGTTTTTTGTTCGGGGACGACGAGTGGTTCTGCTCGAAGATAACCGTGAGCACCCCTGAGGGGGAGAGTCTGCTTTTCCCGTGTTATCAATGGCTTTCCAACAACGAGGTGGTGGAGCTGAGAGGTGGAAAAGGTTTGGCTTCATGTTTCCCTTTGTCATCTTTCTTCTACTGTACATTAAGAAAATATTTTTTTTTTTTTAGCTAGGAAGGCGTCAGAAGACGAGCACCCGTTGCTGATCGAGCACCGCCGAAAGGAGCTGGCGTCGAAGAAGAGCAACTTTCAGTAAGTTTTCGCAAGCACAAAAACATTTCCGTTTTGGTCTTAAACGACAACAATCTCCTTTCCAGATGGGCCTCGAGCAACAAAAAACTTCCTCAACACAGCTCGTTTAGTTCCAAAAACGTCCCAGCTGAAATCCGCATGTCAAAGTCACGAATTAAAGAATTTGAGTCGGCCTTATCTTTGGGGTAAGTTGACCGGGGTTTAACATCGTGTCGGCGTTCTTGAAAGCGTTTCGATCCGGTTGCGCTTTAGGGCTTTGGAGCTCAAGTGGAAGGGGATGCTCGGAAATGAAAAAAGCTGGAAAACTATTGAAGACATAAAAACAATCTTCAAAGACAGAAAAACAGAAATGTCAGGTTGGTCCTAGCTTAGCTTTTCTGTTATCAGCCGCGCAAATGCTTCGTTAGCTAGCTTGAATTGTTCCCGCCAGAGTACGTCGCCGAGCACTGGAAGGAAGACGACTTTTATGGTTCCCAGTTCCTGAACGGCATCAACCCCTGCTTGATAAGACGCTGCTCAGAACTTCCTCCAAACTTCAAAGTCAGAGAGGAAATGGTGAAGCCGTACCTAGAGATCGGAATGCCTCTGTACAACGAGTTCATGGTACGCGTGAGGTGTTCCTTAACTTGACCATGCCAAGCATTCAAAATTGTGATGTCACTGTCACACAGAGAGGGAACATGTTCCTCTACGACCTGAAGATTCTGAGTGGAATGCCCGGGAAACTCTATCACGGGAAGGAACTCCAAGTGCCCGCCCCTCTCTGTCTCTTGTACCTGAACCCCGAGAAAAAACTGGTGCCCATCGCGATCCAGGTAACTCACAGTGCAACGGTACCGCCGCTCAGTCAATGTTTTGACGTGGTTCGCTCTTGTGGCAGGTGCATCAAGAACCCTCAGAAGAGAACCCAATCTTCCTGCCAAGTGACTCGGAGACGGATTGGCTCCTCGCAAAGATAATCGTGAAAAATGCCGAGATGATGACTCACCAGGCCATCACCCACCTGAAGAACACTCACTTTTTGTCCGAGGTCTGGGCCATGAGCCTCCTCCGCAACTTCCCGCTAATTCATCCCATTTACAAGGTACAGTAGATCAATAACTGTCCTGACAAAACAATTTTTGCAAAATGAACTCTTTGTACTCCGATTAATCGACTAAGAATCGGTCTTGCCCATCGTCTAACACCATCTTCTAAAAAAATGTTATGTTCTGCTTTTCAACTGAACTTCCTTTTGTTGTGTAGTTAGTGATCCCTCATTTCCGCTGGATTCTACACGTCAACACTCAGGCCCGCGAGCTTCTGTTGGGACCTTCCGGGTCGTTTGCATTGGTACGGCCCATCCTTGCGCCCCAGTTGTTCGCTCGTGTGATTTATATTTTGCGTGACTAGAGTTCAGTTGGAGTCGACGGCACTCTCGAGCTAATGGCCCGGGCGCAAGACGAGCTAACGTACACCTCGCTCTGCTTACCGGACGACATTCGCTCTCGAGGACTCGAGTCCATCCCCGACTTCTACTACAGAGATGACGGCCTTAAAATCTGGGACATCATCCACAAGTATATATTTTTTTTCACCATCATAAGTCTTTGCCACAACTATCCAAGATTGTGGATTTTTTTTGGGGTCAGATTTGTGCTGGCTGTAGTAAGACACTACTATCGTTCAAACAACGAGGTGGTCCGAGACTCGGAGTTGCAAGCGTGGATCCAGGAGATCTTCACTCGCTGCTTTTTAGGGAAGAAGTCTTCAGGTAATAAACCAATTTCAATTTTTCAAGACAATGTCTGTGCATAGCAAGCTTTTTTTTTCCACCTGGAAAATGTTTTGCCACAGGATGTCCCGAGGCCTTCCGAAATGTTGAGGAGGTGGTCAAGTTCATCACCATGGTGATCTTCACGGTTTCGGCTCAGCATGCTGCAGTCAACAACGGGCAGGTGAAGCAACGATTCACATCCGACAGACAGACGAAAAGGACAAAGGACGAGCTAATCGGTTTTCTTTTGCTTCTCCAGTTTGACTACCAGATGTTCGTCCCCAATGGCTCCTTACTGTTGCGCAAGCCGTCTCCAACCGCCAAAGGACAAACCAGCACGGCGACCATTTTGGAGACGCTTCCGAACATCGGCGAGACGGTCATGACGGCAACCGTTCTATACGCGCTCACGCTCAACTACTCCGATTCCGTAAGTTGAGCAATGAAAGACTTGATGATTTCCTTCTGGAGGTGATGAAAACAACTTTTTGTTTTACGATGCTGGCAGGTTCCGCTGGGTTCCTATCCTGACGAACGATTCCAGGAGCCCGAAGTCAAGCAGATAATGAAGCAGTTTCAAGACGACTTGGCTGACCTTAGCAATGTTATCAAGGACAGAAACGCAAAGCTCGGAGTGCCGTACAAATATTTGGACCCGAGTCAAGTGGACAGCAGCATTATTAAGTAAATTAGCGCTTCTTGATGGGTGACAAGTAAACACTTGTCTTGTGTAACTTTTTTATCTTTCAAGATTACACTTTCTAAGTTGGTGGCGGTAATCATAATGACTAAAATATGGGCTCGGACAATAACCGGTGTTATATTAGTTGCAAATGCAAAATTAAATCTTTGTATCTTTGTCTACACCAGTGACGTTAGTGATTAAAAACCAATTAAAGGTTCTTTCACTAGGGGGCAGTAAATTAGTAAATTTATTTTGTTTTGTTTTGTTTTTTAGTAAAGAAGTAATATCTTCGTTTACGCCATGATAGAAAAAAAACAATTAAAGGCTTTTCCACTAGATGGCAGTAATGTCTTTAACGTTTCACAGTCTTGACAGTTCTTAAAGTCTGTCATCTGCGACTGTTATTCTTCGGTCTACCCGCTGAGACAAAAAGTGGAAACTTGTCAATTTTGTATCAGATGCAAACAAGTACCTGAGAATCCATCCATGAGTCCATCCGAAAACAGAAGTGATACTTTGTTTTATATTTGCTGTTTGATGTCAACAACAAACAATAAAAGAATTGCGCTTCTGCTCGTTGTTTCGTTCGGCTTGGCTCGCAAGTCCTCCGGGGTTTGACTAAGTCGTGACTCGACTTTGTTTTTTCCATCTACGTGTGTTTTGCCTGTTGAATTCAACGATTTCTTTGTCAATCTTGCCTCTATTTGACATTTAAATCTTTTTATATTTTACATACTGCATTTGATCACTCATTTGCAGGGGGAGAGAGGAAAAGATTAAAAAGAGAACATCGCCGTGCCAGTTGAGCAGACACCCGATTGACCATCAAGTTGGCTTTTTAAGGACTACAAATACTTATCGAGTATGGTAGAGTACAAACTGCAAGTAGTGACAGGTGAGCGCTCCTTTGCGGCCACGTTCGACCGAATTCTCATCACCTTGCTCGGGAGTAAAGGGCGGAGTGAGACCACAGACTCGAACAACTGGGGTGTCAACTTCATGACCGAGACGGTGAGTTGCCCAATTTGCTTGACAACTAATGCTAACGCATTATAAAACAATTGGATTTTATTTTTAAATTATTTTTATTTATTATTTATTGCAAATTTATTTATCATGTATTTATTTATTTATTTATTTATTTATTTATTTATTTATTTATTTATTTATTTATTGTTATTTATATATTATTTTTGTTATTTTGTTTTTATTTTTTTCAAATTCTAGACTGGGACGTACACCATCCAAACCAGTTCGTCTCTGGGGAAAGTTCTCTTGGTGGAGAAAAGCCAACGTTTTCCTTTCCTCGAAAGCAAGTGGTTCTGCACGAAAATAACCGTCTGCGAAAAATCTGCTTTTCCCGTGTCACCAATGACTTTCTAATAACGAGGTCGTGGAGCTGAGAGGGGGGAAAAGGTTCGGCTTCATGTTTCCCTTTCGGTTATCTTCTACTGTACATTAAGATTTCTTTTTTTTAAGCTATGAAGGCTTTCGAAGGCGAGCACCCGTTGCTGATCGAACATCGCAAAAACGAACTGGCATCCAAAATGTGCTTTTTCCGGTAAGAATGCAAATGAGAAGATATATGATTGTGGTTTCAATTACGATGCCAATTCTTTCCAGATGGACCTACATCAATGAAAACCTTCCTCACCACAGCGACTTCACGGCATCAAATGTCCCGGCTGATGCCCGCATGTCCATATCATGATTTCTTGAGTCAAAGAAGGCTTTGTACGTCGGGTAAGCTCACAGATCTGACTTTAAACTTGAATTGTGAAGAGTCACAATTTGAAAACTTTTGCACGTCAGGATCTTGGAAGTCATGCTGAAGGGGATGCTAACATCTGAGGAAAATTGGCAGAGCCTTGAAGACATAAAAAGAATTTTCTGGACCAGAAAGACGCAAATATCAGGTGAGTCACTCACTTTGCCGATCTCATAAATATTTGTTGATCCATTTATTTGTCGGGTTGGTCCTAGCTTAGCTTTTCTGTTATTAGTCTCGTTAGCTAGCTTGAATCGTCCCCGCCAGATTACGTTTCCGAGCACTGGAAGGAAGATGACTTTTATGGAGCCCAGTTCCTGAACGGCGCCAACCCCTGTTCCATCAACCGCTGTTCAGAACTTCCATCAAATTTTCCCGTCAGCGAGGAATCGGTGAAGCCATTCCTAGAGGACAGAAGCACGTTGGCTAATGAAATGAAGGTATTGTTTAACTTCCATCGCCCGGCAGACATTTTGATTTTAAAACCTTCACTGGAATGTCACACAGATGGGGAACATATTCCTCTACGACCAGAAGATTCTGAGTGGAATACCTGGGAAACTCTATCACGGGGAGGAACTCCAAGTTCCCGCCTCTCTCTGTCTCTTGTACGTGAACCCTGAGAAAAAACTGGTGCCCATCGCGATCCAGGTAGTTCGCAGAGCAACGGTACCGCCACTCAGTCAGTGTTCCGACGTGGTTCGCTCTTGCGGCAGGTGCATCAAGAACCCTCAGAAGAGAACCCAATCTTCCTGCCAAGTGACTCGGAGACGGATTGGCTCCTTGCCAAGATTTTTGTCAAATGCAAATATGGTGACTCACCAGGCCATCTCCCTCCTGAAGAACACTCACTTTTTGTCTGAGGTCTGGGCCATGAGCCTCTTCCGCAACATCTCTGCCATTCACCCCATACACAAGGTACAGTAGATCAGTAACTGCCCTGACAAAACAATCACAGCAAAATGAGCTTTTTGTCCTCTGATTAATCAACTAGGAATTGGTCTTGCCCTTTAGACTCAATCTCCTAAAAAAAAAAGTTCCGTTTTGATTTTCAAATAACTTCCCTTTGTGTGTTCCAGGCTCGTGTGATTTATATTTTGTGACTAGAGTGCAATTGGAGTCGATGGCACTCTCGAGCTAATGGCCCGGGCGCAAGATGAGCTAACGTACACCTCGCTCTGCTTACCGGATGACATTGCCGCTCGAGGACTCGAGTCCATCCCCGACTTCTACTACAGAGATGATGGCCTTAAAATCTGGAACATTATCCACAAGTAGTTATTTTTAATTTTCATCATCATAATTGCCAGAACTATCCAAGAGTCAGATTGTGATTTTTTTTGTTTGTCAGATTTGTGCAGGCTGTAGTCGGACACTACTATCGTTCAAACAATGAGGTGGTCCAAGACTCGGAGCTGCAAGCGTGGATCCAGGAGGTCTTCACTCGCTACTTTTTAGGAAAGAAGTCTTCAGGTTATAAGCCCATTTGAATTTCTCAAGATAATGTCTGTGCATAGCAAACTTTTTTTGCACATGTTTTGTCACAGGGTGTCCCGAGGCCTTCCAAAATGTTGAGGAGGTGGTCAAGTTCATCACCTTGGTGATCTTCACGGTTTCGGCTCAGCATGCTGCCGTCAATAACGGACAGGTGAAGCAACGATTCACATCCGACAGACGGGCTAAAACAGGGGTGTCAAACTCTGGTCCGCAATGTACTGTATTGGCCCGAATATAAGACGACCCAGATTATAAGACGTCCCCCTCTTTTTCAAGACTCAAGTTTGAAGAAAGACTTTTTGAACACCAAATTTAATTTTTATACAGAAAATGATTACATCTGATTATAACAATATATTCGAGAGAAAAAGCATGTTATTTTGCCTCATTCAAATCATGCAAAAACTGTCTATCCCATCTTAACATCTGAACATTTCAAGTCAAAGTCAAAGTCAAAGTCAGCTTTATTGTCAATTTCTTCACATGCCAAAGACACACAAAGAAACCGAAATTTCGTTCCCTGCTATCCCCCGGTGACAAGACATGGCACACAATAGACAATCAAGTAAACAACAGCGTGCCGAATAAATAATGAATAAATAACAACAAATAAATAAGAAGAGCAAAAAGGAGCAAGTGAGCGTACAGCAGACATTCCAGAAAATGGCGCAAGAGTGCAGCACGCTACGCAGAAGGGGGTAGCGAGTTCAAGTTCCTAACAGCCTGGAGAATGAAGCTGTTGGCGAGTCTGGTGGTGCGGGAGCGCAGGCTCCTGTACCTCTTCCCAGAGGGCAGAAGGTCAAACAAAGAGTGAGCTGGGTGACTCACATCACTCACAATCGCGGTTGCCTTGCGGGCGAGATGGGAGGTGTAAATGTCCTTCAGGGAGGGGAGCGAAGCACCAATAATCTTACCAGCCGTATTCACTATGCGCTGCAGGGCCTTCAAGTTCTGGTCAGTGCAGTTACCACCCCGGACAGCGATGCAACTGGAGAGGACGCTCTCAATAGTGCCACGGTAGAATGTAGTTAGGACTGCCTGAGGAGTACATGCACGCCTGAGCTTCCGCAGGAAGTACAGGCGGCGCTGAGCTTTCTTTGCCAGTGACGCGGTGTTTGCCGACCAGGAGAGGTCCTCACTGATGTGCACCCCCAGGAACTTGGTGCTGCTCACCCTCTCCACCACAGCACCGTCGATGATCAGCGGCTGGTCTTTTGCTTGACCCTTCCGGAAGTCAACGACGATTTCCTTGGTCTTGTTGACGTTCAGCAGGAGGTTGTTGTCCCTGCACCACGTGGTCAGAAGGTCAACCTCCGACCTGTACCGAGTCTCGTCGCCCCCCGTGATGAGACCCGCCAGAGTCGTGTCGTCAGCAAACTTCACTATGCGGTTGTCGCTGTAGGTCGCAGTGCAGTCATGCGTCAGCAGGGTGAAGAGCAGTGGACTGAGCATGCAGCCCTGGGGGGCCCCCGTGCTCAGCGTGATGCTGGCAGAGATTTTGTCGCCAACACGCACCACCTGAGGCCTCTGACAGAGAAAGTCCAGTAGCCAGTTGCAGAGGGAGGTACTGAGGCCCAGCTCGTCGAGTTTGCAGATGAGTCGCTGCGGCACAATAGTGTTGAAGACAGAGCTGAAGTCCACAAACAGCAACCTCACATATGAGTCCTTTCTCTCCAGGTGGGTGAGGGCCGAGTGGAGGGCAGAGCAAATGGCATCCTCAGAGGACCGTTTAGCATGGTACGCAAACTGGAAAGGGTCAATGGTGGGGGGGAGAACGGATTTGATGTGCTCCATGACAAGCCGCTCAAAGCACTTCATGATGATGGGCGTCAGGGCCACGGG
Organism: Syngnathus floridae; assembly: GCF_059516105.1. NCBI lineage: Eukaryota > Metazoa > Chordata > Actinopteri > Syngnathiformes > Syngnathidae > Syngnathus > Syngnathus floridae. The sequence continues at coordinate 7,557,798 of NC_142431.1, forward strand.
GTGGTAGTCATTGAAGCAGGACGGTGCAGGTTTCTTCGGCACAGGAACGATGGTGGCAGCCTTTAAATGTGTAAACTAAAGTGCAATCACATATGTAAATGAATGGCGTCTGGTTTTTGAAATGCAATAAATAAATAACTAAATAAATAAATACATAAATAAACCAATCTACTGTGATAAAACAACAAAATTGCAATAACTGCATTAACTATCAAAGTGAAGTCTAACTGTAACCGTAGTCTTGAAACAAATCTGAATAAGGAAATACATTGCAATAAAATAATGCAAACTGCTACCGCTATTGTTGGGGAGCCTGAGGACTGTATAGGAGGTTGGCTCGGATGGTTATGCTCTTTTCGCCCCCAGGTGTCGGTCAGAACACAGGAGGGAAGACGTGGTTCAGTTTTGATCGCTATACTGAATTATTGGCAAAAAAGTAACAGGCACTGTGGCTCATAGGGGCATACAGGCAAACTGGCAAAAGGATATAGGCACACGTTTGGTCGTAAGGATGTGAGAGCAGGCGTGTGTAGTGTGCATGGGTGAGTCTTTGGGTGTGTGAATGTGATTCTAGTGTGTGATTACTGTATGAAGCGTGTGAAGGGTGTGTGTGTGTGTGTGTGTGTGTGTGTGTGTGTGTGTGTGTGTGTGTGTGTGTGTGTGTGTATGTGTGTGTGTGTGTGTGTTTCTGCAACAGACAGAAGTACAGCTCGTAAGTCAACACTCAACTTCTGACATCACACAACACTAGTAGATGGCACACACATTACATGACTAACTGTGTGTAATGGTTCCACTATACTAAATAACCATAAATGAAATACTCTCTGCAACACACCAAACATGAGTCATCGAGACAACAAAATACATTTGCAGGCGACCGCTAGTCGCCGTGGCACTGCGTAACGGCTACTCGTATGATGCGAGGCAAACTTAAAGGAGCGAGCCGGAGCTGTCAATCAAACGGCACGCACACGAAGCAAACCGCGATCGGACAAACGGCACAACAGTGGACAGTAGTAACAATGAAATGGAAATACTCACTTTGTGTCAAAGACGCACACGATCACAGCAACATACTCAGTCGATACCAGCAACCTTTAACTTACCGCTGCGCACAAGTGAATGGGTATAATGTAGAGATCCCGAATGTAAGACAACCCCCACTTTTTCAGTCTTATTTCAAGCAAAAAACATCATCTTATATTCGGGCCAATACGGTAATTATATTTGGCCCGCAAAGACAAATTGTGCATCGACTTTGTGTCAAAACTCAAATTGCAAATTGTCTTCATTTTTAAAAAGTAGATGTTTCAAGCAATTTTTATTACCATTCAACTTTTTAAAAGTTGGAACAGTTTTTACTAGTCTCTGATTTCAAAACTTGTTATTCTGCAGGTTGTTTTGTAGCCTATACTGTATACGAGACGTTCATACATTTATTTGGGTTGACAGTCAAAGCGGCCCTCCGAAGTAAACTATGACTACAATATGGCCCGCGACAAAAATGAGTTTGACACCCCTGGGCTATAAGGACAAAGGACGAGCTAACCCGTTATCTGCTCCTCCAGTTTGACTACCAGATGTTCATCCCCAACGGCTCTTTACTGTTGCGCAAGCCGTCTCCAACCACCAAAAGACAAACCAGCATGGCGACCATTTTGGAGACGCTCCCAAACATCGGCGAGTCAGTCAAGACAATCGTGCTTCTGTACGTGCTCTCACAGGACTACTCGGATTCTGTAAGTTGAGTGTCATTAAAGACAATTCGGGGGGTGATACTCAAAAACAAATTCTCTCTGTGTTCCTATCCTGAGGAACGATTCCAGGAGCCCGAAGTCAAGCTGATGATGATGAAGTTTCAAGCAGACTTGTCCAACCTTAGCAATGTTATCAAGGCCAGAAACGCTAAGCTTGAAGTGCCGTACACAAATTTGGACCCGAGTCAATTAGACAGCAGCATTATGAAGTAAGAAGAGACACGAGGCGTTACGTTCCAAACCGAGAGCGTTATGCAAAATTCAACATTTATTCTATATTTCTTGATATCCACTTAACAGACTACAACAATGTGTTCAAAGTTATGCAAATTGTATTTTTCTTCTGCTTTTCCTAAGTACTGCATGTAAATGACAAGATCATTTTCATGGCATCAACATGGTTGTTCTACTCATGTGTTGAGTGTTAAACGGCTTTAAACATTAGCATTACATATTACCAGTTCTGCTTCTCTGCTTTAGCCAAATTCCTCTATAGAGTAAGAGGTAAAAACTCTTGTTTAGTCTTCTAGACCAGTGGTTCTCAAACTTTTTTTCAGTGATGTACCCCCTTTGAAATATTTTTTCAGCCAAGTAACCCCTGACCAGCGCAACACATTTCTGGTCGAAAAGAAAGAGGTACAGGATTGTCCCATCAGTGTTTGATTTATTAAAGTTAAACAACTTGTAGCAATGTACCTGACAGACACATTTATGTTTCAAACATTGCATATAGAAACAAAAACGATGAACAGTAAACAATGACCACCAAGAAGGCATAAACCCTTTCAAAACTCAAATACTGTATGCAGAACACTGCTAATTTATATTAATCTTTCTTGTAATAATCTCTTGCAAGGAAATAAAAATATACATAACTAAAAATGTGTTCACAAAAATAAATTAACTTAATTATAAATAAATAATATCTTGTTTACAAAATAAATTGATAACTTAATAAATAAAGAGTTGCTCATAAAAAATAATCCACTTTACCTCTTTTGGGATAAAAAAGAAACTTTTTTCTCTCTTAAAATTGAATTGTTGCATTGAACATTTGATTTTGATTTGACAAGCATTGAACAAGCATTGAACAGTCTTGAAGCTTGAATGAGTCTTTTGCATTCATACTACATTTTAGAGAGAAACATGGGCTTGTACCTCACTTTGTCATCCTTGGTGGCAGGGAGGCAACTGCTGTGATCAAGTTCTTCTCCAGGCTCAGTCTGTTTCTTTGCTTTGTTTTGTTCACAGTCATTGCAGAGAAGGAGGTCTCACAAATATGTGGAGGCAAAGGGCAGCAGCTGCTCCAAAGCTTTCTGTCCCAGCTCAGGGTGCTCCTGCCTCACACACACCCAAAACTGTGTGAGAGTGGATGCGCCAAACTTCATCTGCAGGCCACGGTCAGATGCCACTTCCATCAGTTTTTCCTGGTGAGTGACAGGAAGCTTGCTTCTCTTTGCTTCAGACAAGAGAAATGGGTTTCTATCCCAATCCAGCTGTGCAGATTTCTCCTCCATCTCAGTAAAGTAGCAATGAAAGCCCTTTATCAAGTTAGCCAAATGTCCCACTATGACTAACTTCACTGGTGCTGTCTCCACATCTCCATTGGAGAGAAAAGCATCCACCTGAGGAAAGCAGGGGAAATCCTGACCACATGCCCTTTTCCACAGCTCTGATTTCTTCAGGAAACCACCCACCTTGTCATACAGGTTCAGGATGCTGGTGTCCTTGCCCTGCAGAGACACATTCAGTTCGTTCAGTTTGCTGAACATATCTGCCAGATAGCAAAGCTTTGCAAGCCAGTCCGTATTCTCGAAGGTGGCATGGGGAGATCCGTGCTCTGTCAGAAAGGTGTGCACTTCAGCTCGGAACTCCAACAGCCTGTTGAGTATCTTCCCTCGAGAGAGCCAGCTTCTGTATGCAGGAGGAGTTGCGTGTGTTCAGCTCCCATGTTTTCACAGAGGCGGCGGAACAAACGTGGCCTTGACTTGATGAAGTTGATCACTGTGATGCTGTCGTTCAAAACATCATGCAACACGGGGCTCATTTTCTTGGACGCTAACGCTTCCCTGTGAATCACACAGTGAGTCCACTTAATGTCGGGTTTTCCTTTTTAATCCGCGCAATGAGCCCTTTCGCACTGCCCGTCATTGATGCAGCCGCATCTGTACAGACGCTGCTGCAGGATTTCCAGCTGATACAATTTTCAGAGAAAAATGCGTTAACGACATTAAAAATGTCCTCTCCGGTTGTTCTCCCCTCCAGACTTTTGCAGAAAAGTATGTGTTCACAAATGTCAGTCTCAATGTATCTCACAAAAGCAACAAGCTGTGCATTTCCACTGACATCTGTGGATTCATCCAGCGGGAGTGAAAAAGAGTCGCCAAGTTTTCCCACAACTTGTTCGAAAATGTCTGCACCCATCTGTCATGTCTATTCTGCGGCAAACGGTGTCATTAGACAAAGGCACAGTTTTTAATGTATCCCCAGATATTTTGTCTAGCATAGTTTCGGCCAATACAACAGCGGCGGGGAGCAGCAGCTCTTCAGCTATGGTGAACGGTTTTTTGGCTTTAGCTACGAGCAAAGAAACCGCATAAGAAGCCTTCAGGGGTTTGGCTGATGTAATGGAGGCTTTTCGCATTGTGTCTTGGGATGACTTGAAGTCAGAAAGTTTCCTCCTGAAGAGCTCCGGTGGCTTACCAACATGGCATCCGTGTTTTGTGGCGAGATGCCGCTGGAGATGTGCCGGCTTCATGCTAGCGTTGGCTAATTTCTCCCCGCAAAAAAAGCACAGCGCTTTGGGTGGGTTACAACTTGTGGACGTAGATCCCATCAAACAATAGTCTTCCATGGACTGTCGGTACTTCGTCGGCTCTGGTTTTGCCTTCATTTTTACTTGTTTCTCCGTGTTTTCAACAGCAGCATCGCTGCTACGCTTTAGCCACATCTCCATGTTACAGTGCGTCATCAAGGCAACCGCAGGTGACTGCTATTTGTTTGTGGAGAGTCCCTTTATTAAGGATTAAAATTGAATACTGAATACAAAACATACCTTTGTATTTTACTTTTTATAACTAATTCTCAAGACAATCAGGCTTACTGTTTTTTTGTTTTTTTTAAATACCGGTATATTTTTGTAAAATCTCACGTACCCCCAGGAGTACGCGTACCCCCATTTGAGAACCTCTGTTCTAGACCGTTAACATTCTTTATGGTGAGTGATTCTATCATTTAAAAGTTTAGGTCGTGGTTGAAAAAGTAAATACATAAATAAATTGTTGGATTCAATTCCTTGTCTTTTTAGACTTGTTTAATTCGTTGAATTTTACATGAAAAGCTGAAATTGTACACTAATAAAAGCATGTTGCTCTGAAATATATATTGAATTCTCCCTTGAGGGATTATAATCACAAAACTGTTTTTCAAGGCAGTACTGTCCTCTAGCGGTACTCGAATGAATGTTTCAAACATATTTTATGAACAATTATTGAAGTGCAATTGATTCTAATTGAATTGTTACTGACATTTATTTTTTCTTTCCCAATATAAATTGAAACTAAGTATAATTATTCTGGTGGCTTCTAATTAAACAAACCTTTGTTAGGGAATAAAACCACTTGGACTTTCTGCATTAAAAAAGAAATGGAGTGGGGGCTGCTGTATTTCCAAATACCACCACTAGACAACGCTACTGTTAACATTTTTACTTCCGTCAACACGCTTCTAAATATACCGGACTCTTGTTTATTTTAAGAGCTGCACTTTAATCGCGACTACAAATGAGACCATGACCATGTCCGGCATGTTGTTCCGATTCGGCGTTATTGTCACCGCGGACTCGCCGCACGTCGAGCTCTTTATTTTGGGTTCGCGCGAGGAGATGGGCCAGTGGGATCCAAGCAAGGCCGTTCGGATGAGAGCCTGTCGGAGCTCGGTGTCGACCCGGGAGCCGTGCCTGTGGCTCGGTGACGTGCGGTTGCGGGAGCCGTTTAAGGACACACTGTGGTTTAAGTTCATCCGAAGAACGTACGGCAATTACGTTTGGGAAGGTACAGCACAAGCAAAAAAAGCTTCACGACGCAGTTGAATTAAATGGTCAATTTACATGACGTAATTCTACCTTTTGACCACACGGTAGCAGCAAATATCCGAGAATGAATTGAGTCTTTTCGTCAGTGCTCCTTATTGAACCTAATTTTAAATGAACTAGGAAGTCTATTTGGTCCATTTATGAACTGTTTTGATAAATTTGAATGTTCTGCTCCGTTTGTTTGACAGCAACAAACTTAAACTTTGAGCAAGCCGGACAGGCGTATACATAAAAATATAATATCCCAATAGTGAATAGTAGTTAATAGCCGCACTTTTTTTTTTTTATCCACAGGCAACGGGCCACACCACGACAGAACATGCACCTATGATGAGCAGAATGTGGTGGACGGCGTCTACTGCCACCCGATCGGCCACTGGATCGAAGAGACGGGCCACACGGACGAGATGAAGCACACCACCAACTTCTACTTTAGCGTGGCTGGTCAGAATGCCATGCACTTCTCCAGGTAAGACAAAAAACGCCACAATGCTTTCATCAATCCAATTTAATAAGTGCCAGATTCTTATTTAATGCCTATACAGTGAATGCCAGCTTCCCTCAAGTCAACATGGTTACCCGGCAACATGGTGCCAAATGAATAATTAAGATACAAATTCTTCGGTTGTTGTTTGGAGACTTCTAACACAATTATAACAAAAGCAGCCTCTTAACAAGTTAGTTTCACTTGAGGAATCCTCACAATTGAAACAGGCAAAAGGATCTCTTTTGGTTACTAGGCAACCAGAGCGTTTGTCAAATAATTTATCGAGTGCCTATCCCCAGTATAGTCACGAAATGTTTTCCTGTATGGGTGAAACAAACTAACCAAGCGCCTCAGTTGCCCTCTTTAGCCTTTTATATCCTTTCACTTTGCTCTTTTCAATTTGCTGTCAGAAATGTAACATGAGATGTTCTAATCTGCTACAAAGAATGAATCCTCGGCAAATGCGTTTCCAACTCATTGAGCGCATCCTTGTTTGTCGCTCCCACAGGGTGCTACCGAGGCTTTGGCTGGGGAGCTGTCCTCGGCGAGTGGAACACATGACTATCAAAATGAAGCATGACCTTGGCATCAGCGCGGTGATGAACTTGCAGACGGAGGAGGACGTGGTGAACAACTCCCACGGCTGCCGAGAGAACCTTGACGAAGCCATGACGCCTGACGCCATGATGAAGTTGTATAACCGCTGCGGCCTCGCCTACGTGAGGATCCCCACGCCTGACATGAGCACTGAGGGTAAGCCAACAATTTGAACCACAGTAACACCTCCCATCATGGAGGCGATCCGATCCATATCACCAAAAACCAACGACAGAACCTTCCCAGGTCGCATCCGGATGCTCCCTCAGGCCGTGTTCCTGCTTCACGGTCTGCTGGAGAACGGCCACACCGTTTACGTCCACTGCAACGCCGGCGTGGGCCGCTCCACGGCCGTCGTGTGCGGCCTACTCATGTACGTGCTGGGCTGGAGCCTCAGGAAGGTCCAGTACGTTGTGACCGCCAGGAGACCCGTCGTGTACATAGACGAGGAGGCTCTAGTGCGAGCCCGGGACGACTTTGTTGCCAAGTTTGGCACGCTGCGATCTTCCGTCTTAGAGACGTGAGGATGGAGACTTGGACATCCTCCAAAAAGGCTTGCCAAAGAATTTGAACGCACCTTACTGGAATATTCTTTGTGTTACATTTTGAAGTGCTCACAAAGACTTTTTCATGCTTGCATACAGAATGGCTGAGCGCTTTGAGTCATGCGTGTGGAATAAAAATCCATGTGGAAAGAAGAGGCTAAATATACAGACTTACATACATTGCAATTAAAATGAGTGAAGATGCATGTGGCTTCTTGAAGGGAGATAACCTACTTTCAATGTAACTCTAAATTTAAATAAATGTTGCCTTTGGGCTTTTTTTGTTGTCATTTTGGAACTGATTAGCTTGATTCATAGTAGCATGGACTTGGAATCGTGATAGATTGCTAGAAATGTAAGAATCGTAAAGACTAGAGTGACCTCGCTTCGGACATTTAAAGACTCAACTCGAGTCTTCCAAAGTCATAACGTGGTTATTAATCGAGGTATTCATCAAAATGAAACGATGGGTCATGAGTTGAAGTCATTTGGAAAATTATTGAAGCCATTAGACTTTGCAAATGGACTTTCTTCATGGTTCCCAGACTGTCTGTGTGTGGTTTTTTTTTCCCATTGGCAGTTCACAGACAGAAATATTGGAAAAATTGTGTCGGACGGGACCTTCAAGTGACTAGCAAGGTTAGCTAATAACTTGACATACACACGTGTGAATGCTGGATCACAAAAAGTATTTATTTTAGGCTCACTAAAGGTTCCTCCGACATGAACTTTAGGCCGCCATACATTTTTCATGACTTTCAAACTTGGTCTCGGCGCCCTCATTTATCACGAGGACTCGAACTGGGGTTGTTCGTCAAGTCACACGATACGTGCGGGTGCAGCAGATTGATATTCACGGCGGCCGTTTGAAAGCAGCTCTGCTTTCCTTTTTATTCTCTCGTTGCAAGTCGTAGCATTTGCCGGGTTTCAGGCGCTCTGTCAACGTGCTGCTTCGGAAAGGAGCCTGCGATGACTTTTGACTTCCAGGCAGGGAGACACCCTCATATGAACCCGGCCTAAGACATAGGATTCATCCCTGCGATTTCACACCATCTGAGGCATTATTCGGCAACACGAAGAGTAATGGGATGCAAATATCAGGATTGTATTAAAGAAAAACAGTGGAAAAAGTGAAAGCCTATTGTCTCACACACTCACACACACACACACACACGTTTTTTTTTTTTTTTCCCCAAGTCTTCAATTTCTGCAGAAGGACAAGTGGCGCTCATGAGAAGGGCCCTTGCCCAGATGACCTTCGAGTCGCTGTGTGTTCCGGAAGACGTCGCCGCCAGAGGTCTGGAGTCCATCCCCAACTTTTATTACCGAGATGATGCTTTGAGGTTGTGGAATGTCATTAACAGGTGAGGCTCGGCAGCTTGATGGACATTGAAGCGCGTAGTCGGAGGCAAGCTGGTGGTCGAGGCAGGCGGCGATCAAAACGTGGTCGAGTAGTCAGGACAGGCAGCGAGCAAGGCGAGTCAGGTCAGAACACGAGCAAAGTTGGCAACGGGAATCGTTCGGGCAGGGCACAGTGCGCAGTGGCGTCACAGGCAGGGTAAAGAGACCAACTGACAACCGCTGGCTTGATTCACTGAGTTTAAATAGAGCGGGCCCAACGAGCCGTGGCAGGTGCTGGTGATTAGCTTAATTGGGGGTGTGGCTGGGAGTCTAGTGACACAGGCACGTGACAGGCACGTGACACATAAAATGGAAAACGCCACTTATGGGTTAATAATTAGCTTTGGTTGTTGCTCAACCTCAAGTGCGGTTTGGTGGGACACTGGGTAGCACGTCCGCCTTACAGTTAGGAGGGTGCGGGTCTGATTCCACCTCCCTGTGTGGAGTTTGCATGATCTCCCCGTGTCCGCGTGGGTTTTCTCTGGGCACTCCAGTTTCCTCCCACATCCCAAAAACATGCTTGGTAGGCCGATTGAACACTCCAAATTGCCCCTAGTTGTCAGTGCGAGTGCGGATGGTTGTTCGTCTCTGTGTGCCCTGCGATTCGCTGGCAATCAGTTCAGGGTGTCCCCCGCCTACTGCCCGATGACGGCTGAGATAGGCTCCAGCATGCCCGCGACCCCCGTGGGGACAAAGCGGTACAGAAAATGGATGGATGGATGGATGTTGCTCAACTGTGTGTTGTTGTTGTTTTTTTAAATCACTCTGCTTTTATATATAAAAATAAATTATATTAAGCCTTGGGGTGTGGGGGGCGAGGCTAACGAGGGAAATTATCCAGTAGCAGACATCTGTAAACCTCCTTCACCGGCCAGTTGAACCTGAATGCATCATTTGCATTTGCAGTCATTGGAACGGCAATTTGAGGCAGCGCCCCGGATGATATTCAATGACAAGCAGCCATTGTCTCCGGGCGCTGTAATAATGGCCGCACTGATATGCAGCCGCTCTGTCCTCTGCCGACTGTGCAAAATATGAAAAGTGTTTACTGCTTCGCATAAACGCATCCTAATAATTCCCTTATCGTTGCCTTTTTGACTTTACTCAGAGTGGCCCTTTTTATGTTTTTTTTTTTTTTTTTTTTTTTAATAATCACGGACACACGCTTGCCTTTCCTTTATGCATTTCATTTTCATGGATGTAACATGCACTTAACTTGAATAGATATTACTTTGAATTTCAAAACGCAGCCTTCTGAGGCTGCAAAAAATTGTTTCATTTTTCACTCAACTCACATATGGCTTAGCTTACATGAATAAAACATTTGACAGACTTTTCTTATGGATGAAAATAGATTGCAACGATGAAACGTACCTAGCCAGTACCTCAACTCGCCTAACTCATCAATCACAGAAGATACCAACACCGACAGCGCATTTAGCTTGCTAATGATCGGATAAATGATCCAGAGACACCGGTCCAAAACAACTCTGACAAAAATAAATAAATAATCACAAACTAGGTCTGGAAAATGATTTGAAATTCAATTGTGATTTTGATTTGGGATAAATGTCTACCTAGCAAAACGATAACTCAACTCCCCTCTGCAATGTTTTTGAAGGTGTCGAGTAACAGTGGTGTGAATGCGCTTAAGCACTCACGCAATTACAACAACTTGGTTTGTCCTCCAATCCAACCCAGCAATAACAGTCGAAAATCCATTTTTGGGGTGGAAACCGCACACGCTTAATTAGAACAGAGGCACATTCAGCAGATTTTCTCTTCCAATTTAAAGGCCCCCGCTCAGCGGAGCGAAGCGTGTCAAAGACTGAAAGAAGGCCTCCAAGAAGCTTTCTTTCTTTCTTTGCTTGGTCTCGAAATACTCAATCTAATGCTAGGATGGCCATGTATGTGCGAGGTATGTGGAATGTGGCTGCCATTAGCCTCAACGAGGCGGTGCGCTCATAAATCACCAGTCACGACATGTAATGAATCACAGAGGATTAGCTCGACAAGTATATATATATACATACATACATACATACATACATACATACATACATACATACATACATACATACATACATACATACATACATACATACATACATACAAGAGTGAACCAAAAAAAAAAAAAACGTTCAGACCAGAGAGGCAATAAATTAGGAGTGGGAGTAAAAACGTTGTACTACTGAGAAACGCCACACAACCAATATGAACACAAAAGGTGCAGAAACACTTGTAGACAGACAAAATAACAATAGGCACAAACAAACATTACACAAACCGGATTCGGTTGAAGTTGGGAAATTGTGTAAAATGTAAATAAAAACAAAATACAATGATTTGAAAATCCTTTTCAACCTATATTCAATTGAATACACTACAAAGACAACATTTTTAATGCTCAAACTAATAAAGTTTATTTTATTTTTCAAATAATAATTAACTTAGAATTTCATGGCTGCAACACGTGCAGTAGAAGTTGGGAAAGGGCATGTTTACCACTTCGTTACATCACCTTTCCTTTAAATAACACTCAATAAACGTTTTGGAAGAGAGGAGACTAATTCTCTTAGCTTCTCACGTGGAATTCTTTCCCATTCTTACTTGATGAACCGCTTCAGTTGTTCAACAGTCCGGGGTCTTCCCTGTCGTATTTTACGCTTCATAATGCGCCACACATTTTCAATGGGAGACAGGTCTAGACTGCAAGCGGGCCAGGGTAGAACCTGGACTCTTTTTCTTCGAAGCCACGCTGTTTGAACACGTGCCGAATGTGGCTTGGCATTATCTTGCTGAAATAAGCAGCGGCGTCCATGAAAAAGACGTCGCTTGGATGGCAGCATATGTTGCTCCTAAATCTGTATGTACTTTTCAGCATTTATGTTGCCTACACAGAAATCTAAGTCACCCATGCCATGAGAACTAATGCACCCCCATACATCACAGATGCTGGCTTTTGAACTTTGCGTTGATGACAGTCCGGATGGTCCGCTTCCTCTTTGGTCCGGAGGACATTACGTCCAGTGTTTCCAAAAACGATTTGAAAAGTGGACTCATCAGGCCACAAAACAATTCTCCATTGTGCATCAGTCCATTTTACATGAGCTCTGGCCCAGAGAACCTGGCAGCGTTTCTGGATGTTGTTCATAAACGGCTTTTGCTTTGCATGGTAGAGTTTTAACCCGCACTTATTGATGTAGTGACGAACTGTATTTACTGACAGTGGTTTTCTGTAGTTTTCCTGAAGCATTTGGTGATATCCTTTACACACTCATGTCGGATTTTAAGGCAGTGCCGTCTGAGGGATCGAAGGTCACGGTCATTCAGTCTTGGTTTCCGGCCGTGGAGTTTACGTGCAGTGATTTCACCAGATTCTCTGAACCTTTTGATGATATTATGGACCGTAGATGTTGAAATCCCTAAATTCCTTGCAGTTTTGCTTTGAGAAATGTTGTTCTTAAACTGTTCAACTATTTTCTCACGCAGTTGTGGACAAAGTGGTGAACCTCGCCCCATCCTTGCTTGTGAATGACTGAGCATGTTTTGGGAGGCTCCTTTTATACCCAGTCATGATACCCACCTGTCCCCAATTAGCCTGATCACATGTGGGATGTTCCAAATAGGTGTTTGATGAGCTTTCCTCAGCTTTCTCAGTATTTTTTACCACCTTTCCCAACTTCTACTGGACGTGTTGCAGCCATGAAATTCCAAGTTAATTATTATTTGGCAAAAAACAATTAAGTTTATCAGTTTGAACATTAAATATGTTGTCTTTGTAGTGTATTCAATTGAATATGGGTTGAGAAGGATTTTCAAATCATTGTACAGTGGAGCCTCAGTTCTCGAACGTCCCGTTTCTCGAACAAATCGGTATTCGAACAAAAATTTGAAATTTTTTTGCTTCGGATGTCGGATGAAATTCGGTTGTCGAACCTCGCGAGATAAGCCGAGAGGACCCGCATGCCAACTGACTCGTTCGTTATTACGTTCTCGTTACTCTGAGGATTGCATCAACTCTAATCATGCCTCCAAAGGAAGCAAGTGGGAGTAGTAAAGCCATCCTAAAACACAAAGACGCACCTAAAGCAATGCGACAGTGAGTGCCCGGCGCGCTGCGGTTGCGCGATCGGACCAAATTAAGCTCCCTGCGCACTAAGGTCCACTTAAATTTTGGAAAGCCCATTAGGACTTTAAAAATATTTTCTATATTGTTCTCCCTGCGCACTGATGTCCATTTAAATTTTGGAAAGTACATTAGGACTTTAAAAATATTTTCTAAATTTCAGCGACGGCTCTGTCACAATAATGCAACCAGCGCGGTGCAGTTGTGCGGTCGGCGACGCGCTACGGTTGCACGCTCGGTGGTGTGCTGAAGTTGCGTGATCGGACGAAAATGAGAAAATGAAAATATGCTTAAAAAAGGCCTTTTTGTTGTGCTTGGAACGGATTAATTTATTCCCATTATTTATAATGGGAAAACATGATTCGGAATTCGAACTATTCACTTCTCGAACAGCCTTCTGGAATGGATTGTGGTCAAAAACTGAGGCTCCACTGTATATTGTTTTTATTTACATTTTACAGTAAATTAGTAATTAGGCCAGTTTCAAACCTTCCATTCATAGCAAAACTTCTTGAAAAAGTAGTAGCGCAGCAGCTTATTGATTACATGGTCGCCAATAATCGATATGACGCTTTTCAGTCTGGTTTTAGAGCTAATCATTCCACAGAGACAGCACTTGCTAAAGTGACTAATGATCTCCTCATAGCTATGGATTCAAATACGTCGTCTGTATTGTTACTACTCGAGCTTAGTGCTGCCTTTTACACTGTAGACTTCGATATTTTATTAGGGCGTCTTAAAAGTTGTGTTGGTATCTCAGGGTCAGCACTCAGCTGGTTCAATTCCTATCTATCAGACAGGACGCACCGTATGGTCCAAGGCAATACGTCCTCTAAGCTCTATAATGTTACGTGTGGTGTCCCACAGGGATCGGTACTCGGACCGATTTTATTTAATATTTATATGACTCCGCTTGGGGACATAATACGTAAATATAATATTAGTTCTCAATGCTACGCGGACTACACCCAGTTATATATGCCGTTATCGATGACAGATCCGCGGGACTGTTGTAATCTCGAGGCGTGCCTTGCGGAGATCAAGCAATGGATGTCTCTCAACTTCCTTCGTCTTAACCCAGATAAAACTGAGATGTTGATAATTGGTCCGACTCGTTATCAACACTTATTTAAGGAAACCACTATAACTATAGATAACCGTACTATCACTCAGAGTGATACTGTAACTAATCTCAGGGTAATATTTGACCAAACGCTCTCCTTTCAAAAACACATTAAGAATATAACCAGGATTGCGTTTTTTCACCTTCGTAATATTGCTAAGATTCGTCCGATCCTCTCGACCGGGGATGCGGACACTATTATACATGCGTTCGTCACGTCGCGCCTGGACTACTGTAATGTATTATTCTCTGGTCTTCCTAAGTCCACTATCAAAAGTCTACAGTTAGTGCAAAATGCCGCTGCGAGGCTGCTCTCACGGTCAAGAAAATTTGATCACATTACCCCAATATTAGCCAAATTACATTGGCTCCCGGTCCATTTGAGATGTGACTTCAAGGTTCTTCTACTAACCTATATATCACTGCATGGCTTAGCGCCTTCATATCTCGTCGACCTAGTCGTTCCTTATGTTCCGTCTCGTAACCTTCGTTCGCAAAACTCTAGTCTTTTAGTTACACCGAGGGCCAAGAAAATGTCTGCAGGTTCTAGAGCATTCTCTATTCGGGCTCCAGAGCTTTGGAATGCCCTACCAATGGATATTAGAACTACTACCTCAGTAGAAACATTTAAGACACGTTTAAAGACACATTTCTATGAGATGGCCTTTAACTAACTTGGAGTGGCCGATTTGGCCGGAGTTTGTGTTGTTCTCTCTGCCCACCCCCTCCCTGGCTGGGGAGGGGGTTAGGTGGTGCAAAAGCTGATAGCGGCTAGCTGGATTCTCGGGGACCAATTCCAAGAAATTGCTGCTCAACCTCCTTGAAGACACTGCCAGGACAATCGAGGGCACCTCCGACATCCATTTTTTCATTGATTTTCATATTATGTATTACTTGTGCCCTCTCTGCATCCATTACAACCTGGTGATCCTGAAAGGGGGATCCTTCCATCTGTGGTCCCTTCCCAAGGTTTCTCATTTTCCCCTAAGAGGGTTTTTTTGAGTTTTTCCTTGCCCTTTTGGGAGCTTATGATCAGGGGATGCTTTGAGAATAATTGTCAATTTTAGGCTATGTGAAGCCCTTTGAGACTCTTTGTGATTCAGGGCTATACAAATAAACTTGACTTGACTTGACTACACAATTTCCCAACTTCAACCGATTCGGTTTGTATATCCTTAGTAAAAAAAATCCCTTACTGCAGTCGCTGAGTCACTTAAAGTAGTTATGAAAGTCTTCATTTGTGTCTCCGTGAAACAGTGCCCTCTTGTGGCCAGGTCGCGCACATTTAATGAAGACAATGACATACCGTATTTTTTGTACTATAAGTCGCGTTTCTTTTCCATAGTTTGGGTGGGGGGGCGACTTATACTGAGGAGCGACTTATGTATATGTGAATTTTTTTACAAATTTTCAAAAAAAAAAAAAAAAAGTGAAACCGCGATAAACGAACTGCAATGTAGCAAGGGATTATTGTAATTTGAATTTCAGCGGTTGTTTACATAAAGGACAAAGATTCGATCACGAGATGACAAAGATGACGAAGGGCCCCACGCATCATTAGCGGCTTTGTTTGTAAGTGACACGGAGGACGAAGAGTTTGAAGGATTTAATGATTTGGAGTGACACAGAAGGTTTGAAAAAATATTATGGCTTTTACGCACGCCCGGTCCTACTCTACGGAGCTCTCTTTCACCTCCATGGATGGAAGTCGGGAGCCGGCGCTCGGCCAGGTGGCTGTCCGGGGACGGTGGATGGGGCTCGGACATGGCTTTTACGCACGCCCGGTCCTATTCTATGGAGCTCTCTTCCATCTCCATGGCTGCAAGTGCCACCTCCAGGGATGGAAGTCCATGCCGCCACACGCCTGGAAGTCCACGCTGCTGCTCGGGGCCGTGTGGCGGTGAACTATTTATGTTATAGTTATTTGATATATTTTATTTCGTGTAGCAACTTGTATATGTTTTTATCGTTACAGTTCAGTAGTTGTTGGCTCATTGAACTCTTGTTTTGTTAAATAAAGAGACATTTACCAAACCCACTTCTTTCCTTGTACTTTGTTAACGCTACAATATAGTTACGTATATACTAGATCTGTGGAATAACGACGACGCTGACGTCAGGGCGCACGCGCGGCATTGTTGACAATGGTTTGATAATATTGTTGCTTATATAATAGTTATTTGATATATAATTTATATATCGTTATACGGGCCTGTGGAATATTTTAAAGTGCAAGCGCCGCCAGCTGTGTGCACCCGGCCGGCATTGTTGACATAAAGGACGATCGATGGATTTAATGATTTGGAGTGACACAGATGGTTTGATATTATTATTGCTTATATAATAGTTATTTGATATATAATTTATATATCGTTATATGGGCCTGTGGAATTTTTTGAAGTGCAACCGCCGTCAGCAGCGCGCACCCGGCCGGCATTGTTGACATAAAGGACGATCGATGGATTTAATGAATTGGAGTGACACAGGTGGTTTTTATAAACGTGTTATTTATGTAATAGTTATTTGAATAACTCTGTATGTTACGTCAGGCCCGTTATCAGCTCTTCATTTGTGTTTATGTCACGTTAGCATACCTATCGTTTAGCCTGTTGTTGCTCGTTGTCTGTTATTGGTGTTGGATTTTGCCGAATAAATTTCCCCCAAAATGCGACTTATACGCCTGAGCAACATTTTTTTTTTCACGTTATTGTGCATTTTATGGCTAATGCGGCCTATATTGCGGAGCGACTTTTAGTCGGAAAAATACGGTAATCATGATTCACAAACTACTTCTTTACGCTCATTGTCAATTTTTAAATAGTATTAAGATGAGCTGGGAGATGCTGGAGACATCTCAACATTTTATCCACGCTGTCAAAAACGTTCAATCCTAGTTTCGTCCATAACGACTTTGCAAATGAAGCATTAACGTGAGACGGCTCTCCGAGCTGACTTGAATTTATCTTCAGAAACAACGCTCCATCCCCGTTAATGTCAATCTTTTCCACCTGAGAAGATGACTTATCTCTATTTCAGTTCCTTGCGAGAGGCTAGAAGGGAAATGCGAGTAATTTTGGATCAAATTTTGAGCGGCGCGATGCGGCGAATAACAGCCTGGATCATGTAATCACGACGAGGGCCAGTAGAGGAAAAAAAAAAAAATCAAACCATCACTTCCAACTTGAACGCTGTCATTCGTAATGAAATTGTTTGCAAAGAGGGGAAACAATAAACACTCACAAGCGATGGAGCCGCGTTCCAAATTGCGCGGCTCATTTTTGTCCTTGGCTGCCTAACAATGGGCCCGATTCTGCCACGGTGACGTATACTCTTATCCCTCCTCGCTTTGCTTCCAACTTCCTCCCTCGCTTACGCCGCGAGTAAGATGTAGTCTCCCGTCGGTTGGTTGGATAGCGGCCCGTAGACGGCTCGGTGCGTCATTGACAGAAGGCCTCGCGCTGCCTCATTATTTCGTGTCTGCTGTCGATTCAATTTGGCGTTTTCACGGCGAGAGAATTGGAAAACGTGCGGCGTCCCGCGCTTCGCCGCTTGCAGAAAATTGTCTATTTTCCACGGAAGCAGACACGGTCAAACGTGAATGTCGCGTAATTCAAACCCGATGCAGGATTATTCTCTGTCCTGTCCTATATGGATTCCGATATTTAGCCGATTAAATTCTGATAACTGATTAATCGACATGTTGAATAAATATAAAAACCTTTTTAGGGTCTTTACGTGTTTGCTATCGACTTTAGTGTAGACAGAAAAAAAAAGCTTTGGAACAACAATAGGGAGCATCTAAAAGTTTAAATGTCGAAATAATGAGCAGACCCCGGGTGCTTCATTTAACAAAGCGCATTGTGAAAATGCCCCACGGGCAACGTTGTGAGTCGAATGTAATGGACTTAAAACGCCAAAGAATAATGGGTTGCCGTTTTGGCTAGTGACTGCTTATTAATTAGAAGTGTGAGGTAGCAGTGGAATAACAACAAGTTTGGATACTATTTTTTTCCCCCTCCAGGGTCCAATATTAAATTGAATCTATAGATTCATAAAGGGGGTTAAGATGTGCTGCACGTAATGACTTTAATCAAATTCTGTAATTTTCCATGACACGAGAACAAGATTGAGTGGATGGAACCAGCGGAGAAAATTTGAAAAACAGTAACGCAACTGACGCTGAAACAATGAATCGGTATTATATTGCAGTTTTTGGATATTGCTTCTATTAGTTGCTGAAGTCAAAAGATACAGCAGGTTGATTTCATCGTCAAAGAGCAAACGATTACTGAGACCAAAAACAATGCGGCGTGTTGATTAGTTTGATGTTGTTAGGTTACGGATTCTAGTTATTGATCTGACTCCAAATTGCGATCAACACTTAACACATAAATTGCTATGTCCTAATCCACACACTGGCGCACCTAACAATTTTGCGAGTTCGTTCTGTCAAAGAGAAGACCAGTAGATCAATCAGACCAAATTTACCAATTATTTATTCCTGACAAAGCGCACTAATACAGGCCTGGGTCCCGGGTCCCTCACACTAAAGCTCGTGCGTTTTTGTGACCACCAAAAGACGACACATTCTTCCGGGTTGCCCAGTTTTAAAGAAACACAATATGAATATTAAAGCATGCAAAATATTGTGAGATGATTGGTGGATGGCCATCTCCTCCCCGTCCAGGTGTCGCTGAGGTCAGGCGGTTGGGTTTTCCCCTCGATGCCCAGTCCCATAGATGTGCTGTTGTTCTCGATCCTCACCGACCTTGAGATTATCTCGTCCGGTACTCCCTGTCTGGGCCTATACACAACACTTCCAAGAAAACAAGTTCATGCAGTTTGCCTGCACATTCCTCGGCCCCCACCAATCCACACGAGCACTTCAATACTAGATATTAATATGATTATAAGTTTAACACAACCTTAAAAAATATGTTTGCAAACTCCCAAAAACACATTTTCCTTTATTCCCTCTCATGACCTCATTTATGAGGTCATCACCCGTTACCCTAGCAAACAGCTACCAGCGCGCTGTCGATCCTTCCTTCCCCCCGCTGCTCATGTTGAGTCACCAGGGCATATTGGCCCATCGGTGGCAACGGGCCAACGGTTTTCTCGATCAACCGGACAGTGAGTGACCTAATACATGGAATACAACAACAATCGCATAAAATCATAACTGTAGTAAAAATAGCCACAGTAACAAGCACAGACATGATGAGGCCTTTCCAGCTTCCGAACGTTTTCATCCAATCAGACCAAATATCGGTGTGTAGGCCTGAATGATCTTTCATCTTTTTGTTCAGTGTCCTTAGTCCTTCCAACACCTTGATCAGTCGGCCTCCTCGTGCCGTGTTGTTTGGGATGAAAGTACAACATGCATCACCCAACATTCCACACACACCATGTTCCTTAGTCAATAGCCTGTCCAACGCAATTCTATTTTGGAACGCCCTTAACAACGTTGCAGCCAATTGTTCATGAACTACGGCAAATGATTCAGCTGTATAATTACCCAGTCGTTGGACATTGTAATGAAAGTAATTAGTACGGTCCACATTTTATTGGGGGTGATCCATAGGAAGATACTTTCGAATCCCAAGAACACTTGATTAACGAGTTTATACTTATCTGACACACCCCGGGGCACTCCTATAGTGTCAATATATGTGGGATCGTCGTCGCTCAATCACGGGGGCAAAACGTCTCTTTTGGCTCGCTTCAGGAGCCCCGCCAGTGGGGACTCCAGGTCCCAATTGAGATTCTGTATTTCAATGGGGACAACCACCACAGGCATTATCAAAGACACGAGGGCACAGATACCTGATGCATTCTTCGGCAAGAGATCCTATAATTTGTCATCACCACACCACAACCAGATGTCACTGGTCTTCCTCTGCTCCTTCCATCACTGCTGGGTGAATTCTGGCATGTCCTGTTAAAGCTTGAAAACAAGTGAATTTGGAAAAAACTTTGTATATCACAATTACAAATTGAAACCTACTCACCCATTTCTATTTTACCACTCCCCCTTTGACACATTCACCCAATGTGTCATTACGTATCAAAAGGAACCTGCAAAGCGTCCCCTCTCATCACCACTCTCATTGTAGCCAGGCCCGCGGAACCTCTAGCTCCCATCTGGGCCCCGGGACCGTCACCCCAAGTCCTTGAAACTTGACTGTCCACCACACACACTCGGCAACACAAACAAAAATCATCGCCCTCCTGTCAGTGAGCTTATAGCCCTGCCGACAGCGGACATCTGTACACACAAAAACAAAAACAGACATCAAGTATCAAAACAAAAACAGTCATAAAATGAATCCTGGCGCCCGCGGATCATGTCCTGAAAACCACGTCATCAATAAGTTCATCATAAAAACCAAAAGGGCAAGGGTTAACATATTCTTGTAAATCCAACACAAACTTTCCACGAACGCAATCGACAACCTGCAAGAATGAAAACAAGTTATGCAAGCAACGCGCAATCCGCTCCTTGGCTGGTAGCTGGTGCTGCAAAAAAAAAAAAAAAATCAAGTCACACAGAAAAACAAAGCAGAGCGTGCTATTGTCGCAAACACGTTCAAGCGTCAAACAATTGGTCACTGTCCACCTAGTCCGTCACCCCGTCGGGTGAGCTCAAAGTCGTCACACGTCAAATCGTCCAAAGTCTTGCTGTTCGATACTAGTTCTGTCTTGTCTGACCATATCACTGAAATGGGCCTTCTCCATCACACCGTTTTGTTGTCGATGGTGCCCCTGATTGATCATTGAGCCATGGTTCCGGTCAGAACTCATCACTTACCAGTTCCAGACCCTCCAGTCTGTACCACCCCTTCAGGTGAGAGGAATTTTATCCTCAATTGCAAACACATCACCCCAACTTCAGACCTCTCTGGCCAATCATACTGCGCACACACACTCAAAGTTAGTATGTTAGTGTGCAGGCAAACATTGACTCCTAATAGTAACTCTTCACATTTGGACATACTTGTCAACATGACCTATTGTAAAATCTCCAATTCAATTTTCCATAAACTCGCCCATCAGATTCATCGCAAATTGTCATATATGTCTATCTGGGGGGGCCGACTGTGGGACCCGCGTGTCAGGGGAGCCTCCATAACCTCAGATTGCTCCTACAAACTCGGTCTCTATTACTTATCCTAATTAAATTCAATAAAGATGGGTCCGACTATTCCCTCTGGATTTTTACGTCATCATTTGGCTCTCCCCCTTTTTCCTGTTGTCTAGCTCAAATATGTTTCTCAGTCTGCTTCACTTTATTGCCCCTCTTGGCGAGTCTCACTCCCCCCTCTCAAATTTTCAACTTTAAAATTCACGCCCAATTTTACAAAATTCTTTCTATATTTTTATCAATTTTCTGACCAATTCAACACGTTCCAAATTTAAACATAATCTTGTGGCTTTCCCCGAATTTTTATTCAGCCTCTTCGCCTTCACACGCAATTTCTACGGAAATTAATAATTCTAGTTATTATTGTTAATCATCCGTGGCCCTCGTAAGGACAAGCCGCACCAGTAATGGATGGATGGATGGATTTTTAATCCTAACCCCAAATGCCTATCATAAATTGCCATTTAAATCAATTGTCGCAAGGGTCATGTCAATGTATTCGTTATTTAAAGCCCTACTGTATTCTTTTTTTTTTAATTAAGTAGTGCCCTTTATTACTATTTTGCTGACTATCCAGAATTCCAACTTTCTTATGGCCCCTCACCCCTTCAAGCTGAAATATGCATCCTATAAATCAGTCGCAGTTGATGTGTAATTAAATTCTGTTGCTTTGATAAAGGTCAATTAAGTTTAGCAATTCAGCCTTCTGTTGCCCGAATCCAAATTTTCACTGGTCCAATTATAAAATTTCATTATTTCAGTTAGATTAATTATGTATTCGAAATGCTAAGTTACATATAAAAATGTATGATTCAAATTATTTAATTTCTATTGATCAATGTCCACTTTGCAAAGTTTCTGATCACGCTGTCGTATAATTTGTCAGTGCATCTTCACTGACCATATCTATGTATTTTGTTTTTTATCCCCGTTTCAGTGTCAATAAGCATCCTTATTATTCCCTCTTTTATCAAAACTCCTCAGTTATGTCTGCCCCAGCACCCAAACACACTTCCATCCCTTTTGTCCCACACTCCACCAACTTTGTAATGCTTCAGCAGTCTTTAGCAATGTGTCCAGTTTGACTTCATGTGACTCGTGCAAGTCTTTAGCAGCCTCTCCTCTTAGATTCTCATGATGATGATTCAGGGCTGGACCGTCCGCCATTCTCAAATGCATCCATCTTGTCTTTGTTCTTTCAGTCTATTTTTTTTATCTGCGACTGTGTGTATTCCACCAACTGTATGGTTCTTGTCCTGTGAAGAGCCGTGCTTGCCCCCTTCAAGCATGATAATAGTTCCTGTTGTTCTCCCAAAGGTCAAAGGTGTCTCATGACCAGGGACAGTCCTCTGTTGATTTTGAGGCAGCCAGTAGAGTACAAGGACTCAGTTCAGGACTTGTGCCATGCGCTAGGGCAGAACACACTGGGACACAAATTTCACAAAACTATCTTCGTGTTATCAGTCTTCATGTGTAGTATTTGTTCCTTACACCCCAAATCTTCCTATTAACATTTTGTATCCTATCAGTTGCGCACACTCATCATCTTACTATCAAGCCGCCCTTATCAAATGTTTTTTTTTTTTTTTTTTGAGTAATCCATCCACCCTACCCATTAACACGGCTAAAATCCTCGTTCCAGTGTTTATCATCAAATAAAGTTCCGAAATCCTTTATAATAAACTGTAATGTAATTTAACAATCTACCAACATGGTTGTATATGCGGTGAATGTTATTGTTCAATCTATAGGTCATACAGCGCCTGTGTTCCAACTATGACACTCCTCCTTGGTTTACCATCTCATAAATTATTGTTGTCAGCAGCGCTAAATGATAGTGCTTGAAAGTGAATGTCTTATCGCCCAATTTAAAACACATGCCGCATTTGAGCGAGTATTTATTCATTTATTTGCCATCCTCATGTTAGCTGGCATGTGTCAGAATTAAAATGTAATTTTGCTTTTAATTTTAAGTCTTTCAAAATTGCTATATCCTTACTGCACCGAGATAAACTGTTAAATATATCTTTAAAAACAAACAAAAACAATCTATGCTCCTGTTAGCCTGCAATTGTCCAAATCAAAAATGTTATTTTCTTTTAATTGTCTTTCTTTTGAACCTCTAAATCGCTCATGTTGCTAACTTAACCTAACCTTAAAGAAAGGACAAACAGGTTACTCCCAATAGCTCCT
The DNA here is from genome assembly GCF_059516105.1 of Syngnathus floridae. NCBI lineage: Eukaryota > Metazoa > Chordata > Actinopteri > Syngnathiformes > Syngnathidae > Syngnathus > Syngnathus floridae. The sequence continues at coordinate 7,581,270 of NC_142431.1, forward strand.
CATTATTTACGAGTTAGCCCCCCCCCTTTCTTGAACATTCTCTGATCCATGCAGTCTTCCTCCTCACACGCCTGCACCCACACAGGGTGTGCACATAAACGCACACACCGAGCGCGCACACAATCGCACGTACACACACACACACGCATCCACACGCACGCACGCACGCACGCACGCACGCACGCACGCACAATCCATCTCTCATGTAGCTTCTTTGCCACTTTCTATCGGTCAATACCATTCACAATTTGCGCTTCCACATCAGCATATACATTCCTTCAATCTCACTGCTTCAAACATTCACTGAGAAACTCACACTGTCCCTGCCCCGCCCGGGCCATAGCACCCCCCCGTGCGAGGGGGGGGGTCGCGGCATCAATGTTGACCGGTTACAGGCTGGCCATTTCCTGCAACAATCATGATGCCGGCCCACCGCCCGCACGAGCATAGCACAGGCCCACGCGCACAGCCCAGACCCGCGACTACGCGCGAGTGCAGGCACGCTCATCAGTCTCAACTTCTCAAAGGGCAGGCCAACTTTGCTGTTGCGCCCTTCATCATGTTCACATTTGACATCTTTCAATGTCTTCTACACAACATTTGTTGTCTCTTATTCTCATCCTATCAAGCCACCGTTCTAGTAACTTTCTGCCACACACGTCTTATTTTCTCTATTGCACACACGCCCTATTTTCTCTACTGCCACACCTTGCTCATCTTAGTTTCTCTAACCAACTTAAACACACCATTGTACACTTCTCAATTTCCCTATTATCGCTCAAAAGCCTCCTAAACATTCTCCATTACTGATTTCTTCCATAGAACACACATCTCACTCACACACACTGATATACACACCCACTCATGAGGATCCTCTGCGCGCACACACACTCTCCCCCCAATTTGGTTCATTTTGGATATTTTAGCGGTCTGATCTCTCACAGGAGGAACTGTTACCACCGGATATTTTTTGAGGAGGCCTCACTTCCCCTCGGGGATCTCTTTATTAACCCCAGCTATTTGAATACGATCGTCACCGCACCCTTGTCCGCCACGACAAAGCACTAGGTCCCTGACCTATCCTTAGTACGCGTAAGTCCCTGACTTTACCGTACACGTTACACACGTAAGTTCCAAACTTATTCACCGTATGTATCTTAACATCATGCACACCTTATTTGATCTGAACGACAGTCTCCTCTTAAATTTCCTCTTTCAATTTGCAGCATTTCGACTTATAGTAACAGGTATTCTGCTTACCTTATCGGTGATGAGGAGACGTCGTACCAGCTCAACGTTGTGCGCTTATTCCAAACGGTTCGCCGACCGGGAGACAGTGTCCCTGACACTGTCCGGTGTCTTGGCTAAAGACCACGAGTTGTCAATTACCCTTCTCTTGACATCACGTCAGGGTCACCAAGAAATTGTTAGGTTACGGATTCTAGTTATTGATCTGACTCCAAATTGCGATCAACACTTAACACATAAATTGCTATGTCCTAATCCACACACTGGCGCACCTAACAATTTTGCGAGTTCGTTCTGTCAAAGAGAAGACCAGTAGATCAATCAGACCAAATTTACCAATTATTTATTCCTGACAAAGCGCACTAATACAGGCCTGGGTCCCGGGTCCCTCACACTAAAGCTCGTGCGTTTTTGTGACCACCAAAAGACGACACATTCTTCCGGGTTGCCCAGTTTTAAAGAAACACAATATGAATATTAAAGCATGCAAAATATTGTGAGATGATTGGTGGATGGCCATCTCCTCCCCGTCCAGGTGTCGCTGAGGTCAGGCGGTTGGGTTTTCCCCTCGATGCCCAGTCCCATAGATGTGCTGTTGTTCTCGATCCTCACCGACCTTGAGATTATCTCGTCCGGTACTCCCTGTCTGGGCCTATACACAACACTTCCAAGAAAACAAGTTCATGCAGTTTGCCTGCACATTCCTCGGCCCCCACCAATCCACACGAGCACTTCAATACTAGATATTAATATGATTATAAGTTTAACACAACCTTAAAAAATATGTTTGCAAACTCCCAAAAACACATTTTCCTTTAATGTATTAGAGATGTTTGTGCCCCTCTGATTGAATTTTATTTTGGGAGCAGAGACAATGTGACTTTCTGATTGTGGGGAGGAAATGAAAAGGCGAGAAGTTTGATTTTGCACCGTTGATTGGGGTTATTTTCAGTGACAATACTGATGAGGAAGATGGAAATAAATGCGAGATGGGATTCCTTTGTGTGTCTGTTTTACTCTGTTGGAAATGCCATTAATCTTTATATTTACTATTTCTGAAACTAAAATAAAATAATAGATTTAATTTAACATCAAAATATTCTACCAATTTGGTGTCAAGAAAGTCTGCTAGCTTAATGCTAACGTCTGACGCTAAATATTTTATTTGTAGCAACTGACCGTTTCAGTTCACGGAATTGGCAAATTGACAGTGAAGGGAATATTTTTTTTCTCCCTTTGTGGCATTGGGATTTAAGATCCTTGAAGGTGTGATGGCTGGCCCGTCTCGTTGATGTTATGAGATTTTATATGTCTGCCTCTTTCTGACACCATGACACGGAGAGTGAAGGTTGGGGTACAACTTCAATATTACAAATCCAACAGTGAGGGCTTTGAAGAGCAAGCGTCCAACGCATGGGATTTTTATGAAGCCATTTGTGGCTTTGTGAATGTTTTCACCAACAATGTCGGCCTGAAACCAAAAACATAAGGCTCCGAATCCATCAACGCAGCGGTTGCGACATGTTTCGAGCATACACTAGTAATAGCCAATCATGTTCACACAAGCGTGGTGGGAGAGGGAAAACCTTGATAAGGGAAATCAAATTATATGCCTTCCGGGGAGGAAATTACTCCCAATAGTGATTATTTTCCAAGAACTGTTCTAGTGCACTGTTGAATATTAAGAATGAGCCTGACTCCTCTCGATAGAAAATGAGGTCACCAGCTTGTGCATTATGGACTCATAATTATTATTGCATGTTGGAATGATGGAGAATTATTGACTGGGCACTAATGTATATATAGTTGGATTTGGTCCACAATTTGGGAAGCGCGCTATCCGCGCCTCACGGCAAAAGCCATGTTATCTGTTATCCAATTTACTCACCGCGTGCTCGTTTTATTTCTTCAGTTTTAGAAAAAGGCTAAGACACCGAAACAAATTTTTGACTTACAGAGGTTGGTTGAGTTCAATCACAATTCTTGTTAAGAAAGCTCTGTTTTCAAGAAAGTACAATACAGCGCTGGGCCTTTTGTGCAACCATGCTCAAGAGCAGAAAGTCTCCATTCAGAAAAGGCCATGTCCAAGGTTCTTTGTCAGCTTATATTCAGTTGCACATGCCAGTGTGGGCCGAGTTTGATAGGTGATGAGTCAGGGGATGTGGCAAGTTTGCAGGAGAGTTTGATTCCATGGGAGTGGGTGCTGGTTTGGTGAGAGCTGGTTCCGTGGGGGTGGGTGCTGATTATGGGCGATTCGGTGTGTGTGGGGGCTGTTGTTTTTCGTCCTGTCTTTTGGCCTTGGCGATCACCTTTGGCCGGGTTCTTGGTTGTTTTCCTCCTGCCGCTCTTCCTCTGGCATCTCTGCCGTTTTTATCTCCAAGCGTCCTTCCTGTAAACCATTCTTGCACATACATCCACTTCGCCCACTGTCGCACACCGCCCATTCATCATTCTTTCAATTTTGTTATTTTGTACGGCATTATGTGAGCTTTTGGCTGTGACATCATCAATTTATTAATGTTCCCTGACTATGCAAAGTTTGTACTCACCACTTACCATATTTTTGTTTGTTTGTTCTTTTGATACTCCATGTACTTGTTTACGTCATCATATTCTTAGTTTAATCATGCTTCCAAACATATCTTTTCTTTGTTAGGCAAAATATTTCCCTCTGTCCAGAACGTTCACTAGTAATCGAAAGCTGGCGTCTAGCATTAGTCAACACATAAGATACAATCAAGTACTGAACATTTTTAGACGACTTTGGCAGTGTCTGTGATTTAGAAAATTATCAGGCATGCATTAAACAGTTCCTTCAGGGTCACTGAGCTATTCAGGCAATATATCAAGAAACATTTGTTATTTCTAAGTGCACAAAAATACATATCAGATCATAAAGTTATAAAAACCTTTGTCATTACCACTTATCAAAAATGTCTAGTTATGTCTTCTTTATTGATTTGGTGTGTCGGTATAATTATATGCTTAAAATGTTTCTTTTATTGATTTAATATGTGAATATACTTATCTGCTTATGTACTTTATTCTATGAGGGTTGAGCATATCTGGTTTTGTAGCTAGGCAGGACTTTTTGTATTTTGACCCCATTCCTTCAATATATATATATACGCACGCACGCACGCACGCACGCACGCACGCACGCACGCACGCACGCACGCACGCACGCACGCACGCACGCACGCACGCACGCACGCACGCACGCACACACACACACACACACACACACACACACACACACACACACACAGAAGGCTGTTCGAGAAGTGAATCATTCGAATTCCGAGTCATAGTTTCCCATTACAAATAATGGGGGGAAAAAAATCCGTTCCAAACAAAATTCATTCATTTCATTTGCGCTTTTTTGTCCAATCGCGCAACTGCAGCGCACCGCCGACCGCGCAACCGCACCGCACTGGTTGCATTATTGTGACAGAGCCGTCGCTGAAATTTAGAAAATATTTTTAAAGTCCTACTGTACTTTCCAAAATTTAAGTGGACATCAGTGCGCAGGGAGCTTAATTTTGTCCGATCGCGCAACCGTTGCACGCCGCCCACCGCGCAACTGCACCGCGCTGGTCGCATTGCTGTGACAGAGCAGTCGCTAAAATTTAAAAAATATTTTTAAAGTTCTAATGTACTTTCCAAAATTTAAATGGACCTCAGTGCGCAGGGAGCTTAATTTGGTTCCATCGCGCAACCGCAGCGCGCCGGGCGCTCAGTGTCACATTGCTTTAGGAGCGTCTTTGTGTTTTAGGATAGCTTTACTGCTCCCACTTGCTTCCTTTGGAGGCATGATTAGAGTTGATGCAATCCTCAGAGTAACGAGAACGTAATAACGAACGGAGTCAGTTGGCATGCGGGTCCTCTCGGCTCATCTCGCGAGGTTCGACAACCGAATTTCGTCCGACATCCGAAGCAAAAAGATCTCGAAATTTTTGTTCGAATACTGATTTGTTCGAGAACCGGGACGTTCGAAAACCGAGGCTCCACTGTGTACACCGTATTGGCCCGAATATAAGACAGTGTTTTTTGCATTGAAATAAAACTGAAAAAGTGGGGGTTGTCTTACATTCTGGGTCCAGACATTATGCCCATTCATAACGCAAGAAGCCGCCAGATATGTTTAAAGCAAATACTGAACTTAACTCCCCAGGCCAAAGCGAACCCCTGTCACGAAGAATAAAAATAGCGGTAGCATGAAGAAGAAAAATGAAAAATAGCGGTGAGAAAAAAGAGAAGAAAATAAGAGAAGGGATAATGGAAAATGGAGAAACTGTTAGAAAGGTTCCTATATTGATGTTAAAATGTTGGACAGTTACGTCACCACGCCGTAAGTCTCGCGTGAGTTACCTCAGCTTATCGCAGTTGTTGGAGCTTGTGCGCAGCGGTAAGTCAAAAGTTGCAGGTATCAAAGTCAAAGTCAAAGTCAGCTTTATTGTCAATTTCTCCACATGCCAAAGACACACAAAGAAACCGAAATTTCGTTCCCCCCTATCCCACGGTGACAAGACATGGCTCACAACAGACAAACAAGTAAACAGGTATAACAAAAGCGTGCTGAATAAATAATGAATAAATAACACAACAATAAATAAATAAATAAGAGGAGCAGAAAAAAAGGAGCAAGTGCGCGTACAGCAGACATTCCCGAAAATAGCGCAACAGTGCCGCACGCTACGCAGAAGGGGGTAGCGAGTTCAGGGCCCTAACAGCCTGGAGAAAGAAGCTGTTGGCGAGTCTGGTGGTGCGGGAGCGCAGGCTCCTGTACCTCTTCCCAGAGGGCAGAAGGTCAAACAAAGAGTGAGCCGGGTGACTCACATCTCTGGCAATCGAGGTTGCCTTGCGGGCGAGATGGGAGGTGTAAATGTCCTTCAGGGAGGGGAGCGAAGCACCAATAATCTTACCAGCCGTATTCACTATGCGCTGCAGGGCCTTCAAGTTCTGTTCAGTGCAGTTACCACCCCAGACAGCGATGCAACTGGTGAGGACGCTCTCAATGGTGCCACGATAGAATGTAGACAGGACTGCCTGAGGAGCACATGCACGCCTGAGCTTCCGCAGGAAGTACAGGCGGCGCTGAGCTTTCTTTGCCAGTGACGAGGTGTTTGCGGACCAGGAGAGGTCCTCACTGATGTGCACCCCCAGGAACTTGGTGCAGCTCACCCTCTCCACCACAGCACTGTCGATGATCAGCGGCAGGTGTGTTGTGTGACCCTTCCGGAAGTCAACAATGATTTCCTTGGTCTTATTGACGTTCAGCAGGAGGTTGTTGTCCCTGCACCACGTGGTCAGAAGGTCAACTTCCGACCAAGTACCGAGTCTCGTCGCCCTTCGTGATGAGACCCACCAGAGTCGTGTCGTCAGCAAACTTCACTATGCGGTTGTCGTTGTAGGTCGCAGTGCAGTCATGCGTCAGCAGGGTGAAGAGCAATGGACTGAGCACGCAGCCCTGGGGGGGCCCCGTGCTCAGCGTGATGCTGGCGGAGATTTTGTCGCCAACACGCACCACCTGAGGCCTCTGACAGAGGAAGTCCAGTAGCCAGTTGCAGAGGGAGGTACTGAGGCCCAGCTCGTCGAGTTTGCAGATGAGTCGCTGCGGCACAATAGTGTTGAAGGCAGAGCTGAAGTCCACAAACAGCAACCTCACATATGAGTCCTTTCTCTCCAGGTGGGTGAGGGCCGAGTGGAGGGAAGAGCAGATGGCATCCTCAGAGGACCGCTTGGCACGGTACGCAAACTGGAAAGGGTCAATGGTGGGGGGGAGAACGGACTTGATGTGCTCCATGACAAGCCGCTCAAAGCACTTCATGATGATGGGCATCAGTGCCACGGGGCGGTAGTCATTGAAGCAGGACGGTGCAGGTTTCTTCGGCACAGGAACAATGGTGGCAGCCTTGAAACACGAGGGGACGATGGCCTGCTGCAGGGAAATGTTAAAGATGTCCGTGAAGACACCCGGCAGCTCCCCAGCGCAGTCCTTCAGCGCTCGACCCGGGATGTTGTCAGGGCCCGCCGCCTTACGGGTGTCAATAGCAGCAAGCGCCCTCCTCACACCGCCGGCAGAGAGGCGCAGGGGCTGCTCGTGTGGGGGGGGAGTGGTCTTCAGCGGGCAAGTGCTGTTCTGGGCGTCGAAGCGAGCAAAGAAGCGGTTCAGATCGTTCAGCAGACGGACGTCGCCCTCACAGCTCCTCGGCGCGGGCTTGTAGTCCGTGATGGTCTGAATGCCCCGCCAAAGGCTACGTGCGTCCTTGCTGTCCTTGAAGTGGGTGGAGACCTTGCACGAGAACGCCTTCTTCGCTTCTTTGATGCCTCGGGACAGGTCGGCCCTCGCTGTCCTCAAGCCAGCCTCATCCCCCGCTCTGAAAGCCTTGTCCCTGGCCCTCAACAGTCTGAGGACAGCCCCCGTCAGCCACGGCTTCCAGTTCGCGCGAGTGATGACGGATTTCGAGCAAGTCACATCATCGATGCACTTCGTGATGTAAGAGGTAACAGAGTCAGTATACTCCTCTATGTCAGTCCAATCGTTGTAGGTGGCTGCCTGCCTAAACAAGTCCCAGTCAGTGGTGTCGAAGCAGTCACGAAGTGCATCGGAGGCACCCTCAGGCCACACCCGAACCCGCCTCCGAACCGGCCTGGATGCCTTTACCAATTGTCTGTAGAACGGCACTTAATGATCACAAACTCCACAAGCGGCGAGCAGTGCTTACATACCACCACAGAGTCCCGGCACCATTCTTCTCGGATGTAGATGCATATTCCACCTCCTCGCAACTTTCCCCCTCGTACAATGGCACGGTCCGCCCGATAGCACACTAGCCGCTCCAGATGCACGGCAGAGTCCGGAATGTTGTCACTCAACCAGGTCTCGGTGAACACGAGCACACAGCAGTTCCGCACCGTCCGGTTCGTAGACCTCAGCAGGCGAACGTAATCCATTTTGTTGTCCAGCGATCGAACATTCGCCAGAAGAATGGAGGGCACCGCCGGGCGCGCTGGGTTGGCCGCCAGCCTGGCCCGGACGCCTCCGCGCTTGCCCCTCTTCTGCCTCCTCGCACACCGTTTCCGACGGCTCCCAACCGGGGGAGGAATAGCGGGTGAGGTCGGCGACGTTTCAGGACTTAGCAGTCCGAGTGCCTTTAATGTCGACGCCTCAAAGTCCAGAACGCCGCAAAACCCACTTCTGCCGATGTCGAGCAGAACCTGCCTGCTGTACTTGTAGCACGATAAAGCACGACGAGACGAACACATAAGATTGTCGGACGAACACTCATTAGACGAACAAATCACCGTACTGACGGGACAGAGAGTGGCCGCTGCGTGTGCACGCGCCGCCATCATTTTTCTATCAACTGAGTGTGTTGCTGTGATCGTGTGCGTCTTTGACACAAAGTGAGTATATACATTTCATTGTTACCACTGTTTACTGTTGGGCCGTTTGTCTGATCATGGTTTGTTTCGTGTGTACGCCGTTTGATTGATAGCTTCGGCGCACTCCTTTGAGTTTTCCTCGCATCGTATGAGTAGCCGTTACACAGCGCCACGGCGACTAACGGTCGCCTGCAAATGTATTTTGTTGTCTCGATGACTTATGTTTGGTGTGTTTTTTTTAATTATTTGCATGTATATATATATTTTTTAATTTTTATATTATATATATGTATTTTCTTATTTTGTATATATATGTGTGTGTATATGTATCTCCCCAATTTCGTTGTACAATTAAATTGAAAAATGACAATTAAGGGCATATAGTATATATACCGTATTTTTCGGACTAAAAGTCGCTCCAGAATATACGTCGCATTAGCCATAAAATGCACAAAATAAAGTGAAAAAAAACATATATGTCGCTCCGGAGTACAGGTCGCATTTTGGGGGAAATTATATATATATATATATATAAAAAAACTTTTTCCTCACCCCCCGTGGGTGGTATCTTTTTCCCTTCAAGCTCGGGTCCTCTACCAGAGGCCTGGGAGCTTGAGGGTTCTACGCAGTATCTTTCCTGTTCCTAGTACTGCACTTTTCTGGACTGAGATGTCAGATGTCTTTCCTGGGATCTGTTTCAGCCACTCCTCCAGTTTGGGGGTTACTGCCCCTAGTGCTCCAATGACCACAGGTACCACTGAAGTCTTAACTCTCCAGGTCTTCTCCAGCTCTTCTCTGAGCCCTTGATATTTCTCAAGTTTCTCATGTTCCTTTTTCCTAATGTTACCATCATTTGGGATGGCTATGTCAACCACAACGGCTTTCCTCTGCTCTTTGTCCACCACCACAATGTCCGGTTGGCTGCACAGATGTTCCTGTACACTATTCCAGCTACTTGGTTATGGCGCTCCATGTATGCTTTACCTGCCAGCATCTTACACCCTGCAGTTATGTGCTGGATTGTCTCAGGACCTTCTTTGCACAATCTGCCCCTGGGGTCTTGTCTGGTGTGGTAGATTTGGGCCTCTATTGCTCTGGTGCTCAAGGCCTGTTCTTGTGCAGCCAGGATCAGTGCCTCTGTGCTGTCCTTCAGACCAGCTCTTTCTAGCCATTGGTAGGATTTCTGGATATCAGCTACTTCAGCTATGTTTCGGTGGTACATCCCATGTAGGGGCTTGTCCTCCCATGATGGTCCCTCCAGCACCTCATCTTCCTTTGATGCCCATTGTCTGAGACATTCACTGAGCACGTGATCCGTTGGGGCCTTATCCCTGATGTACTTATGGATCTTGGATGTTTCATCTTGGATAGTGGCTCTCACGCTTGCTAGTCCTTGGCCTCCTTCTTTACGGCTAGTGTACAGTCTCAGGGTGCTGGACTTGGGATGGAACCCTCCATGCATGGTTAGGAGCTTCCGTGTCTTGATATCTGTGGTCTGTATATCTTCCTTTGGCCACCGTATGATTCCTGCAGGGTATCTGATTACTGGTAGGGCGTAGCTGTTAATGGCTAGGGACTTGTTCTTGCCATTGAGCTGACTTCTTAGGACTTGCCTTACTCGATGGAGGTATTTGGCTGTGGCTGCTTTCCTTGTTTCCTCGTCAAGGTTGCCATTTGCCTGTGGAATTCCAAGGTATTTGTAGCTGTCCTCAATGTCTGCTATTGTTCCTTCTGGGAGTGAGACCCCCTCTGTGTGGATTACCCTTCCTCTTTTAGTCACCATGCGGCCACATTTCTCAAGTCCGAATGACATTCCGATGTCAGAGCTGTAGATCCTGGTAGTGTGGATCAGGGAGTCAATGTCCCGCTCGTTCTTAGCGTACAGCTTTATGTCATCCATGTAGAGGAGGTGGCTGATGGTGGCCCCATTCCTGAGTTGGTATCCATAGCCCGTCTTGTTGATTATTTGGCTGAGGGGGTTCAGTCCTATAGAGAACAGCATTGGGGACAGAGCGTCTCCTTGGTATATACCACATTTGATGGTCACGTGTGCAAGTGGCTTGCCATTGGCTTCAAGTGTGGTTTTCCACTGTTTCATCGAGTTGGCGATGAAGGTTCTCAGAGTCCCATTGATGTTGTACAGCCTCAAGCATTCAGTGATCCAAGTATGTGGCATTGAGTCATATGCTTTCTTGTAATCAATCCAGGCAGTGCTCAGGTTGGTACGTCTAGTTCTGCAGTCTTGGGTGACTGTTCTATCCACCAGGAGTTGATGTTTTGCTCCTCTGGTATTTTTACCAATCCCTTTCTGAGCAGTGCTCATGTATTGATCCATGTGCCTGTTGATCTTATCTGATATTATGCCCGACATCAGCTTCAATGTTGTGGAGAGGCAGATGATTGGCCGGTAGTTGGATGGGACTGTACCCTTTGATGGATCCTTCTGGATCAGGATCGTACGCCCTTGGGTTAGCCATTCAGGGTGAGTCCCATCCCTTAGCAGCTGGTTCATTTGTGCTGCCAGGCGCTCATGGAGAGTTGTAAGTTTCTTGAGCCAGTAGCTGTGGATCATGTCAGGGCCTGGTGCTGTCCAGTTTTTCATTCCTGAGACTCTTCTCTGGATGTCTGCCACTGTGATGGTTACTGGGTTCTGTTCAGGGAGCTTGCTGTGGTCCTTTCTCAGAGCCACCAGCCACTGTGCATCCTTCTTATGTGATGCCTCCCGCTCCCATATATCCTTCCAGTACTGTTCTGTTTCCAGCCTTGGTGGGTCTGCTCTGCTATTATTCCCCTGCCACTGAGCGTACACTTTCGCTGGTTGTGTTGTGAACAACCTGTTTATTCGTCTGGCTTCATTCTCTCTTGTGTACCTCTTTAGGCGGCTGGCCAAGGCTTGGAGTTTTTGTTTGGCAGTTTTGAGTGCTTCAGGTATGGGCATCTGGCTGTATTTATTGGGAACTTGCTTTTTCATTGCACCTTTCTGGGCCTCTGTCATTTGGCTCACTTCTCTCCGTGCTATCTTGATTTTGGCCTCCAGCCTTCTCTTCCATGGTGGGCACTGTTGTGGTCGCATATGGTCATTCTTCTTGTAGCCAAGCATTTCTAGGATCACTGCTGCTGAGGTGTATATCAGCTCATTGGTTTCAGTGATGGTAGCCGTAGGAATTGTTGTCAATGCTGCATTCACATCTTCTAGGAGACTTTCTGAGGGTACTTCACTTAGCCTCTGCAGTGTGTATCTAGGTTCCCGAGCGATCATTCTCACCGTGATCTTGTTCTTCAGGTCAGTTGCTGCCTCGTTCAGCTTGATTATGCTTATTGGGGTTTCGTACCCAACTTCTGGACTTTTACATGGATTTAACTCGTCTCTGACCTGGTGCTCTGGTTGGCCTTCGTTATGGCATTTGTGTTGTATCTCATCAATCTCGAGGTGTGATAGCAGGTGCCGTTTATGGATATTGGAACATTGAGCTACTAGTTGCTTGGCCGATAGTGTTGACTGTGGGTATTGAAGTTGCCATTGTTCCCGCATTCTCCGCATGTAACCCCTCTCGCTCGGGTTGCTGGAGTAGTAGCATTCCAACAGATCCTTATTCTCGCATCTCGCCCATTTGTGTCTTGTTCCAGTAGCCCATTTTTCATCAGGGTGCTCTGGTTCCCCAGCACCTGACGCAGACCTTGTTTGTCCGGGCGACGTCTGAGCCGGCATGTCTTTCGCTTCTTGTACTCTCATTATCTCTGAGGTAGGCGGTATCGTTAAGGGTCTTGCCTAAGGACCCACACTGACTGTTGGTAAGGTAATCGCTCATTGCTCATATTGTGCCCCTGCCGTACGTGTATATATACACACATATATATATATATATACACATACATATATATATATATATATATATATATATATATATATATATATATATATATACACATATATATATATATATATACACATATATATATATATATATATATATATATACACACACACATATATATACGGCTGACTAGCTCAATCAGTAAGTCACATGACTTACAAACGGGAGACCCAGGTTCGATTCCTGGCAGGGGCACAATATGAGCAATGAGCGATTACCTTACCAACAGTCAGTGTGGGTCCTTAGGCAAGACCCTTAACGATACCGCCTACCTCAGAGATAATGAGAGTACAAGAAACGAAAGACATGCCGGCTCAGACGTCGCCCGGACAAACAAGGTCTGCGTCAGGTGCTGGGGAACCAGAGCACCCTGATGAAAAATGGGCTACTGGAACAAGACACAAATGGGCGAGATGCGAGAATAAGGATCTGTTGGAATGCTACTACTCCAGCAACCCGAGCAAGAGGGTTTACATGCGGAGAATGCGGGAACAATGGCAACTTCGATACCCACAGTCAACACTATCGGCCAAGCAACTAGTAGCTCAATGTTCCAATATCCATAAACAACATCTGCTATCACAGCTCGAGATTGATGAGATACAACACAAATGCCATAGCGAAGGTCAACCAGGTCAGAGACGAGTTAAATCCATGTACAAGTCCTGAGATTGGGTATGAAACCCCAATAAGCACAATCAAGCTGAACGAGGCAGCAACTGACCTGAAGAACAAGATCATGGCGAGCATGAATGCTTGGGAACCTAGATACACACTGCAGAGGCTAAGTGAAGTACCCTCAGAAAGTCTCCTAGAAGATGTGAATGCAGCACTGACAACAATTCCTACGGCTACCATCACTGAAACCAATGAGCTGATATACACCTCAGCAGCAGTGATCCTAGAAATGCTTGGCTACAAGAAGAATGACCATATGCGACCACAACAGTGCCCACCATGGAAGAGAAGGCTAGAGGCCAAAATCAAGATACCACGGAGAGAAGTGAGCCAAATGACAGAGGCCCAGAAAGGTGCAATGAAAAAGCAAGTTCCCAAGAAATACAGCCAGATGCCCATACCTGAAGCACTCGAAACTGCCAAACAAAGACTCCAAGCCTTGGCCAGCCGCCTAAAGAGGTACACAAGAGAGAATGAAGCCAGACGAATAAACAGGTTGTTCACAACACAACCAGCGAAAGTGTACGCTCAGTGGCAGGGGAATAATAGCAGAGCAGACCCACCAAGGCTGGAAACTGAACAGTACTGGAAGGATATATGGGAGCGGGAGGCATCACATAAGAAGGATGCACAGTGGCTGGTGGCTCTGAGAAAGGACCACAGCAAGCTCCCTGAACAGAACCCAGTAACCATCACAGTGGCAGACATCCAGAGAAGAGTCTCAGGAATGAAAAACTGGACAGCACCAGGCCCTGACATGATCCACAGCTACTGGCTCAAGAAACTTACAACTCTCCATGAGCGCCTGGCAGCACAAATGAACCAGCTGCTAAGGGATGGGACTCACCCTGAATGGCTAACCCAAGGGCGTATGATCCTGATCCAGAAGGATCCTTCAAAGGGTACAGTCCCATCCAACTACCGGCCAATCACCTGCCTCTCCACAACATGGAAGCTGATGTCGAGCATAATATCAGATAAGATCAGCGGGCACATGGATCAATACATGAGCACTGCTCAGAAAGGGATTGGTAAAAATACCAGAGGAGCAAAACATCAATTCCTGGTGGATAGAACAGTCACCCAAGACTGCAGAACCAGACGTACCAACCTGAGCACTGCCTGGATTGATTACAAGAAAGCATATGACTCAATGCCACATACTTGGATCACTGAATGCTTGAGGCTGTACAACATCAATGGGACTCTGAGAACCTTCATCGCCAACTCGATGAAACAGTGGAAAACCACACTTGAAGCCAATGGCAAGCCACTTGCACACGTGACCATCAAATGTGGTATATACCAAGGAGATGCTCTGTCCCCAATGCTGTTCTGTATAGGACTGAACCCCCTCAGCCAAATAATCAACAAGACGGGCTATGGATACCAACTCAGGAATGGAGCCACCATCAGCCACCTCCTCTACATGGATGACATAAAGCTGTACGCTAAGAACGAGCGGGACATTGACTCCCTGATCCACACTACCAGGATCTACAGCTCTGACATCGGAATGTCATTCGGACTTGAGAAATGTGGCCGCATGGTGACTAAAAGAGGAAGGGTAATCCACACAGAGGGGGTCTCACTCCCAGAAGGAACAATAGCAGATATTGAGGACAGCTACAAATACCTTGGAATTCCACAGGCAAATGGCAACCTTGACGAGGAAACAAGGAAAGCAGCCACAGCCAAATACCTCCATCGAGTAAGGCAAGTCCTAAGAAGTCAGCTCAACGGCAAGAACAAGTCCCTAGCCATTAACAGCTACGCTCTACCAGTAATCAGATACCCTGCAGGAATCATACGGTGGCCAAAGAAGGATATACAGACCACAGATATCAAGCTCCTAACCATGCATGGAGGGTTCCATCCCATGTCCAGCACCCTGAGACTGTACACTAGCCGTAAAGAAGGAGGCCGAGGACTAGCGAGCGTGAGAGTCACTATCCAAGATGAAACATCCAAGATCCATAAGTACATCAGGGATAAGGCCCCAACGGATCACGTGCTCAGTGAATGTCTCAGACAATGGGCATCAAAGGAAGATGAGGTGCTGGAGGGACCATCATGGGAGGACAAGCCCCTACATGGGATGTACCACCAAAACATAGCTGAAGTGGCTGATATCCAGAAATCCTACCAATGGCTAGAAAGAGCTGGTCAGAAGGACAGCACAGAGGCACTGATCCTGGCTGCACAAGAACAGGCCTTGAGCACCAGAGCAATAGAGGCCCAAATCTACCACACCAGACAAGACCCCAGGGGCAGATTGTGCAAAGAAGGTCCTGAGACAATCCAGCACATAACTGCAGGGTGTAAGATGCTGGCAGGTAAAGCATACATGGAGCGCCATAACCAAGTAGCTGGAATAGTGTACAGGAACATCTGTGCAGAGTATGGACTGGAGGTCCCAAGATCCAAGTGGGAAACACCTCCAAAGGTGGTAGAGAATGACCAAGCCAAGATCCTCTGGGACTTCCAGATCCAGACAGACAGAATGGTAATGGCGAACCAACCGGACACAAAGAGCAGGAAAGCCGTTGTGGTTGACATAGCCATCCCAAATGATGGTGACATTAGGAAAAAGGAACATGAGAAACTTGAGAAATATCAAGGGCTCAGAGAAGAGCTGGAGAAGGCCTGGAGAGTGAAGACTTCAGTGGTACCTGTGGTCATTGGAGCACTAGGGGCAGTAACCCCCAAACTGGAGGAGTGGCTGAAACAGATCCCAGGAAAAACATCTGACATCTCAGTCCAGAAAAGTGCAGTACTAGGAACAGCAAAGATACTGCGTAGAACCCTCAAGCTCCCAGCCCTCTGGTAGAGGACCCGAGCTTGAAGGGAAAAAGAGACCACGGGGGCTGAGGAGAAGTTTTTTATATATATATATATATATATATATATATATATATATATATACAAATAATCAGAAAATATATAATATAAAAATTAAAAAAAATATATATATATATGCAAATAATTAAAAAAACACTTTTCTCCAGATTGTCGCAGGAGGGAAGACGTGTTTCCGTTTTGATTGCTTTACTGAATTATTGGCAAAAAAGTAACAGGCACTGTGGCTCATAGGGGCATACAGGCAAATTATATATACACATACATATATTATTACACTGTTTCAACTTTTTGAAGATGTGCTTCCCCATATGCTCCGCTATTCTCATGCAACACATCACTGTGGATTCTTTTTGACTTTCCGGTGCAGCAGGGAAAAGGTGTCAATGCGACCTTTTGTCCATTGCCTCCCCACTCAAGCTTTTTCTTATCTTTGAGCTCTTTTGAAAGGCACTGGCTCATGTCTGCCGGGCCGCCTGCTTCAGGAGGCTGCTCCTTCGGGCAGTTATTCAAGCACTACCTCACCCTCCTTCATGAACTGCGTTCATTCACACTGCCAAGAGATTACACTCAAGATATGGATGGCAGCTAATCTGGATTTAAAAAAAATAAATTAAAAAAAAAGATCATTGGAGTTGGATTTACGTCAGTCACTAATTGATATGTCATGCTGGGCTGGGTTTTTGGAAATCTTCTCCCTGAAAGAGTCGTCAAACTGTCATTTACAATTTAGACAATTTAGTTTGGCTAACGGCTAATTATGTCTTCACAGCCACAGGTCAGACGTCTGATCGAGCAAAGCGCCCGATCGTGTCCTATTATCTGCTGACCTATCATGGCCTCTGTGACACTGACAGAAAATGACACATAATTGATCATCAAAAAGTAGCACTGCCGATTGGAATTTAATTTTGCACAGTCCGATTATCTCTATGTGGCGCTTTATTGATATTAACTTTACAATTGTTGTATGAGTTTTTGGAAGCTCTTAACTTACTTTCCTGTTTTACGAGATAAAAATGTCTGGACTGAAATTAAATGTCCACAGTCCAAATTGAGTCGTGCCATTGAATAATATGTTTTTAATTTATTCAATTTTCAGCATTTACTCAGCAGCCGCTTTGTTAAAAAAAAAAAATCCCTCGATCAACTTTTGAAAGAGCAAAAGAAGCACATAAAATAATTAGACTAAATAATTAAAAAGTAAGCAGTGATTTGTGAGAAGATGAGAGATAGATTCTCAGAGCAAATGAATTATGCTTTTGTTTTTAGTAAATCGATATCCTCTAAATTTAAGCAACTGTGTCGGCACGATAGCATTGTTGAAAATCCTCAAACTTTTGTTTTATTTGCTTGCTAGCTAACTGCTGCTGATTCAAGTACATCAAATACAAAAAGGAAACTCACCAGTTTTTTTTCCCTTTTTGCAGTCCCTGGCAATGCTGCTGCGCACGTGCACACAAAACACCAGGATGCAGACTTCCCTGGGAGGGGAACAACAACAACATGAAATGTGCCCATGCCAGAAATGAGATGAATTGGAGCGCTCCGACACAGATTGAAAATGTGTACTTTGTGTCACCTCTGTGTGTTTTACTTATCAGTCACACTGGGAGGCCCAGCTGAGGAAGCCATTGTGATATGTGCCACATCTATTTGTTGTGCCCAGTGGATTTATTCTTATTGACTTGCTACTCTTATTCATAATGTTGAATCCTGCTCCTGATTCTGTGTGATTGTTGAACCAGACCGGTGATGGCAAAAAAGTATGACGGCTGAATCCAAAATGGAACCCACAGCAATGCAAAATGGCATCAAATCAAACAAATTGGAGGAACTGACCCCCAAATACATCCCACAATACCGTTCACTGCCTATTTATATGTCCGTGAAATAACAAGGAGAGGCTTTGAGTGCGAAATAAAAGGATGAAGGTTTGGCGAAAAGAAAAACAAGTCTTGAACTTTAAACTGGAGGCGATGTCCTCGTTTCCGCTACAAGCCGTCGTAATGTGCGATTAACCTCAATCAACAATGCCCATGTCCGTTCGTTCAAAGTACACAAAGGTTGACCTTCCGGCTATTGAATACACCATTAGCCTTAATCATCCCTCATTCAATTAAAGCCTTGGGAACCTTTTCCCTGAAAGCTCTCCTAGTAATTTCCAATTCCACTGAAAGACTACCACAAGTTGTAAAATCCTGCTTTTCATCAAACCATCAGAAAATGGAAATTTTGTTGAAGGCCTCAGAGTGCCGACCTCTAGCCCAAACATCTTTGCATATGTTTTTTGGGAAATGAAAATTCCAAAACGATAAGACTCAAGTCTGGCAGGGTAATGAAATTATCGCAAGCACAAACTGCCAGCTCGGCTCTGCGACATTTCCCGCTGCGTCTATCTACGTGAAGACCTTGGAATCGTCGCAGTTAGTGTCACTAAATGTCACAATATATCTTAGGTGCACTTTTATAAACTCACACAATGTTGACATCGTGGCATCCCAAGGATTGTTTCTTCTGTCGGGAGAATTTGTCACTGAGAGAAAAAAATTTGCTGTGGACTCACTTAAGAGTGACAAGGTTGAAGCCAATTTAAACAGCACTACATCATATGCAAACTAGTTCATTTAAATTGTCAATTAAGTCAATATGGATAATTGTAGTTGCCTGCTGAGATCGTTGTTTTAATTATTTATTGTATCAGTAATTGTTGCACGAAAATGATCTAATACTCAATAAAAGTCTGGGAAATTATTACGATGACTAATATAGCGTTGAGAAGTTTTTGAGTTATTGGTGTTGTCCTTTCCTCATAATCAGCGGTACAGATTTAAATTTGGCTGATGAGCCACAAGGAAATTCTACTTACGCATAATTGACGATTGCACTTTAGTTTCCTGTCCCTACTAAAACGGCAAAATATGACATCCCGATTTAACGTTTTACTGACATAAATGAATTGCGACACCGCCACTTAGCGGTGTCTAATTGTTATTACAGTAGTTCTGTATGCGCTACCATTAGGTCAAATTTTTCCAATGTCGGCTATCACGATACTACACCGAGGGCACGCAGCTCTAAATAGCTTGTATACTGTACAAAGGCACACAAAACGATATTTGAAAAAATATGCGATTTAGTGGGGGATACGAATGTTGAATGGCGATATAGCGGGGAATTTTGTACGGAAAATGAAAAAATGGATGAATGGTTAGATTTGGTGAGTATAGCACTATAGGGGCGTAGGCGCAACATTGCTTTGCCTCTGGCTGAAGCTTTCTCATGAATAGCAAATACAGTGTCTATTGTTATGGACTCGCACATGCGGGCGAAGGGCTTGCATACATCAGCAAGTAAATGGAATCGCAATCACTCTCAGCCCGCCACTGCGCGGTCAATATCAATTTCATCCAGGCCTCAGCACAACAAAGGTGCACTTCATATTTCCCCGCCAAATATTTCGGCGAACCCCTCTCAGGTTAATGCAAAATTGAAGTGTTTAATTAAAGGCCTTTAAAGGGCTTTGAGTGGTGATAGTCGAGCGCGATTCCGATAAACTACTTTGAGCGAAAGGTCTGCGCAGTAATCAAAGTGCTGGATGCAGAATGATTCCCTCTTCACTTGCAGTTGCTCCCAGCTCACACACAACAATTTCATTTTGTCCGCTTTCATTAGCGGTTGGCCCTAAGCCTGCATTTTTTCACCGAGAGGACTAATGCACACTTGCCATGATTGTTTGAACAATAACAATGATACATGCTGTTTATGAGCGCATTTTAAGGTGCCACAGGCTACGATAAAAGACGGACCTTAGTAAGATCATGAAAATGGAGTGAAGTCCAGTACATGTAAAAATCTTATTACATTTCAATTTAATGCGCATACTAAGCACCTGGGTCCTTCCTGGCTGTATTGCCAATAACGTAATTTATACGTTGAGAATTTAATTTCTTTTTTATAACTTTTAAATTTCTCATTGAAACTGATAACTAGAAGATAGTCAATAATAAAATGTTTAGTTTATTTTCTAGGGATAGAAAGTCACCAATAGCTAAGAATGGCCCAACTATGGGAGTGAAATAATAAAGCACACGCCACACGGACCTAAGCAACCAGCGCACGACTAAAGTAGCGCTCGCTAAAACAAACAATTGCAAGTCTCCCATCAAAGCGTTTTACCAGCTGCTTTTCCGGTGTTTGTGGACGAATTTATTTCGCATGAAAGAAGCTGGTAAGCGTCCATTTGCCTGCAGCCGCAACTTCATACTGATTCCACCTGCGACGTGTAGGTCGCCGGTGAGCGTTGCACTTCCGGTTTCTGCTGAGTCTTCAGCCATTTTTGCAGTTCTTTACCAGCACCCGTGAACTCTCAGTTTGTTTATAAACAATAAATGCATGAAAAAGCGCAGGCGAGTCGTTATAAAACTTTTATTTGGAAATAAAACAATGTCACCATTTTACACACAATGTGGTCCATCTATTTTACATACCAAGGAAAGAAGAAGGGGTTCTGGGCACAGTTCTGTCATTGTAACATATATGTTAAAATAATCCCCCATTTGAAGCTACTGTCTGCAAAGGGGAAGGATGAGATTGTAGTAGTGTTAAGTCTCACAAGTCATACATGACACACCGTAGTATTAAAAGCGCAACAAAATAAAAGAACTCACACACTTTGCTTCAGCAGGACCGAATATTGGGTACAGTAACAGTGACTCCAAACAAACAAAAGGAACAATTTGAACTTTTCATCTTCTCAATGCAGTGTACGCGGATACAGTGAGTCCAAACTAAAGTGTGTCCAAATAAAGCTGAGGTAGCAAGGCAACCATGGCTTTCCTCTTAATTGATCATTTTTAACCCCGCTCTCCAACCCCGGCCCCACAGAAAAAAATAAAAATAAATCGACATTGTCTTACAATCAGTCTAATTGTCTAAAATGTTTCTTTGTTCACACTCACTTGGCGTTCATACGAGGAATGGCAAACTGTATAGGCATAAAGACTGTTGCAATGAGAGGGAAAAATTATGAAAAAATTAATGATAATCTCTTAAACTATAGACTTTGTATCTTCACAAAATACTGACTTTATTTTTGTGATATTTCAACCTTTCTTCCGTTTCAGTAAGGCCCTAATACGCCATTGTACTTAAAACAAATGAATTCTGAAGGTCCCGTAAGTTGGCTAGAGAAGATGAAAGCAGTGGAATGACAAAGGAAAAGTAACAGATTGACAGTGCACCGAATCAATTCCAAAAGCACCTTTGGAGAACAAAATCATCATTTAAAAAAAAAAAAAAAAAAGTGGGGTCGGGCCAGAATATATACTACAAAGGTTGAGGGTTAAAAGCAGATATCATGTCGAATTGGTGACACTTTTTGCATAGTAGACGACGACGAGGTTGGATGAAGTGGTTAAGTTATGTCCCGGGCATCCGTTGGTGATGTCATGTGGTCACATCATCACCTGATAGAAATGAAATCAAGTATTAGAGTTGCCTTTCACTTCCTGTAGAAGCTGTCAGATTGGATGGCACGCCTCAGGATTGAGTTTTTTTTGTTGTTTTGTTTTTTTACACCCTACCAATAAAAGATTAACACACAAAAAAAGAAAATGGGTGGTGAAGGTCATCTTACCTGCGGTCTGGACGAGTGGCCCGAGGCTGTGGGAGACAGACACAAACACAATCTAGTCCTGTTTTTATGACATTTAAAAATAAATAAATAAATAAATAAATAAATAAATAAATAAATAAATAAATAAATAAAAAGAACTACAGAGTGCCGTTGTAGTCGCTACAACTCATTATAATTTATTTTTTTTTTTCTTAATGCGAGCAATATGTTTTTAGTATTTGCGAGCGTCCATTAAGAGAGTTTAGAGGCCGGTCGTAAAGTCGCGGCGGCTATTCCGACAGTTGAATTTAAATGAAGACGCAATACATGCTGGCGGAGTGCAGCCGCCACAAAATTTGCATCTTAATTTCTTCCTTGACTGGGATCTTAACTCACTTCAATTACGTGCCGATTATGGTTACAATAGATTGTGATTTTTCATTTTAGTTTATTTTTATTTCGTTTTTTAGCTTTAATCCAATTTCTCTGTATTAACACAGAAACATGGCCGCCGCTACAGTTGTTTGTCTTTTTCCACGTGAACCTCCTGAGTGTGAACTGTTCAACGTGGACGACAGGTGCTGACCAGCACTTGCCGGGGGATGACGGATCGTCATCGCTAGGGGAGGAAGAGGATTTTGGGGAGGGGAAACTTACGACTGCATGCAGGGAAGGAGTTGTTAATCTGCTCCATGACATCAACCAGTTCAGAGCTGCTGTTGGGCGGGTCCAGCAGCTCATCTGAACACACACACACATGCGCACACACACGCATGCATAGAGTTGGTTTCCATTTCAAGCGGAGAGAAGAAAAGCGGCGCCTTGGGTGCTCCACGAGGTGTTGCTGCTGAGTGCTTCACCTGAGTTCTCTCTAAGTGGTTCTCCATCTTGAGCGGTGGGAGAAGACGAAAGTCCATTTAGCCTCAAGTCCACCGCTGGCTGCAAGGGGGAAAACGAGAAGAAAAAAAAGGACAAATAGAAGTGGTGAGAGGCAATCAAATGGGCACTCTGCTAAGGCTAGTTCACTTTTGGAGGACCCTGGAAAGTGCCAAATTGATCCTTAAATGGTCACTCCAATTCTCAAATGGCGGGCTTCCGTTGTTTTGGTGTGATTCAGATTATTCAGAATGTCTCAGCTCCTCTCTGAGCTCATCAGTGCGGCACGTGTTTATAACGCTTTGGGATTTTTCATTAGTTATTAACCATTTTTTTGTGGTACAAAAAAAGCATTTTCTCTTTGACTTTATTGTCAAAAATGATTTCTCAACTGTACATTTTCCTTCACTATAATAACCACGGAACATGGACGGCACCGACGCGACATAATATCCACTTTTTATGGCTGGCAGTGCACAACAATATGAGCAAAATGTGTCATCGGCATGGCTGCGAACAGTTTTCCAGATGGCGCAAACAAGCAATTTAGACTTGGTGACATTTAGAGCGCCATCCCAGACTCCCTTTAGCACTCAAAGTCAAATCAATGTTGCCAATATCCTCTTTTCTTCCTCTTCT
The DNA here is from genome assembly GCF_059516105.1 of Syngnathus floridae. Lineage (NCBI taxonomy): Eukaryota > Metazoa > Chordata > Actinopteri > Syngnathiformes > Syngnathidae > Syngnathus > Syngnathus floridae. The sequence continues at coordinate 7,604,451 of NC_142431.1, forward strand.
TTCTCATCCGCTGTTGCCCCGCAGCGCTAACATGTTGAAAAGGTCCAACAACTGCAGACTCCTCTCACTTTCGCTACGGTCCAAACTCGCTCGGATTAGACCGCAGGACTGTGACGCTAATAATTAAATGGCCGTCGGTTAGGCTGCTCTGATGCGAGTACAGGAGAAATTGTCTGGTTCATTAGGTACAACTGAAATTTGGATTGACATATGTCGGTCCAGGAGGTTGCTCAGCCTTGAAATTGTTAAGATATCTACATAAACTTTTTTTTTCATCTCTAACCTTTGCACGGCGTGACCTCACCTGATGCAGGAGCTGCCTAAGGCGATGGAGCTGCGACTCCAGCTGCTTGTTGTGGTCCTCCAGGATGTGCATGCGGGCCTCCAGGCGGCCCTTGTGCTGCCGCAGCAGCTTCGCCTCGGCCAGGAGGTCGGCCTCGTCGGGCTGAGCGGCCGACGCCGTGCCCTCCGACTGCCAGGGGGTCGCGGCGGGGGTCCCTCGCCGCTGCTGCTCCTTCAGCTGCTCGTACTCCCTCTGGAGGCTCCTGCAAGTGGAAGCCTCCTGTGACACAAATGCGAGCGGCCCGGCCTGGCGATCGCTACCTCTGCTCGTCCTCCAGGCGAGCGATGACCCGCTCTAGCTCTCCACGCTCCTCCCTCTCCACCGCCTGCAGGATCTGAGCGGGACTCTGAGGCTGACTGCGGGGCGAGCCCTCGCCTCCCAGCGTCTGGCAGTACTGAAGGATCAGCATGTGCTCATCGTCCCTGAGCAAAACACACGTGCGCACGCACACCCACACACGCACACACGCACGCAAGCACACGCACACGCACACACACACACACACACACACACACACACACACACACACACACACACACACACACACACACACACACACACACACACACACACACACACACACACACACACACACACAAATCCATCACAATGTATTACAATTCTGGAATGCTAACTTGGAAAAGGGAAGCTTTGGAATTTCGGTTCCATCCGAGCACGAAAGCCAACAAATGGATTAATAAAATAGATAGCGGCTTCTCTGTGTTCCATGAAGCTATTTTGCCACAGCTTTGTTTTAAGCTCAATAAAGCCTGCATATACAGCGGCACATTTATCTGGCTGATAAAGTGATTTAGTGCAGGTGCACGGGGGCAGATGAGTGTGTGTGTGTACTTTTGGTCCATCTGTTTATACGGCGTATCTGATCTGACTCGAGTGCTGCCATGTTTTTTTGTTTTCAGATTGACAATCCAATTCACAAACATTAAAAGATTTAAAAAAGTGAATCCCAAACAAGGTCACTATCCAATTGTCGATGCTCTTCTTGTATGTAAGGGACAACGTAGACTCATGACAGTATTACAAAATGGCCGACTATGTGGGTGCTTATAAAGTGGATAAGAAAGGGATGCAGCTAAAATTACAGTGCAGTGGGCGTTTTTGTTCAGCCTTTGTCATCATCATCATCATCTTCCTCAGCTCCTTGCCGCATATTTGTGCATGGGCATAAGAAGAAAACAAAAAGGAGAGGGAGTAGGAGTGGGTCTAATGTGTTTGTCACACATTTGAATCCATCTTGCAATGTTTTTGTTTTTCCTCTCTATTGTTTTGTTTTTCAGCTGTTGGGGCAGTGGGGGAGGGGGGTCGTGCTGATCAAGGCATTCGAGGTCACGTGGTGGTGAAGTGGCGTCAGGGTGCGCTCGCCGCAGCAGGGAACCATTGCAACATGTAGGAGGAGGATGATGACGATGATGTTCTACTCGGTTCTTCAAAGGGTTTGCCTGACTTACTTCATGCTGCGCAATTCTTCTACTGCCAGAAAAGTGACAAGAAATTAAATTAACTATAAACAATGAAATAAAATACAGTGGAGCCTCGGCTTTCGAACGTCCCGGTTCTTGAACAAATCGGTATTCGAACAAAAAATTCGAGATTTTTTTGCTTCGGATGTCGGACGAAATTCGGTTGTCGAACCTCGCGAGATGAGCCGAGAGGACCCGCATGCCAACTGACTCCGTTCGTTATTACGTTCTCGTTACTCTGAGGATTGCATCAACTCTAATCATGCCTCCAAAGGAAGCAAGTGGGAGCAGTAAAGCCATCCTAAAACACAAAGAAGCTCCTAAAGCAATGCGACACTGAGCGCCCGGCGTGCTGCAGTTGCGCGATCGGACCAAATTAAGCTCCCTGCGCACTGAGGTCCATTTAAATTTTGGAAAGTACATTAGGACTTTAAAAATATTTTCAAAATTTTAGCGACCGCTCTGTCACAATAATGTGACCAGCGAGGTGCAGTTGCGCTTTGGGCTGCGTGCAACGGTTGCGCGTTCGGCGGTGCGCTGCAGTTGAGCGATCGGACAAAATTAAGCTCCCTGCGCACTGATGTCCACTTAAATTTTGGAAAGTACAGCAGGACTTTCAAAATATTTTCTAAATTTCAGCGACGGCTCTGTCACAATAATGCGACCAGCGAAGTGCAGTTGCGCGGTCGGCGACGCGCTACGGTTGCGTGTTCGGCGGTGCGCTGCAGTTGCGTGATTGGACAAAAACACGCAAATGAAAAAATGCTTAAAAAGGTGGGTTTTTTTGGGGCTTGGATCAGATTTTTTTTTCTCCATTATTTGTAATGGGAAAATATGATTCGGAATTCGAACGATTCACTTCTCGAACAGCCTTCTGGAACGGATTGTGTTTGAAAACTGAGGCTCCACTGAATTCATAAAATCTAAAATATACTAAAACCAAAAATGACCACACTCATTCATCCAGAACATGGTGACTTACATGCTTCCCGTGGCTGAGCTGCTGTCTGTGGGCAGCGATCCGCTGGACCTCTCCATCTGCGCCAACCTGAGGGACAAACGTCATCACTCAACATTTACGCTCGCAAATGACGGAACCAGAAATGCGCAGCGCAGATTTTCAGTCGATGTTTCCGTAGATGTTGAAGTCCCCTTGAGCTGTTTATGAAACTGTATTTCTAACTGGCTTGAATTCCAAAGTTGTTTGATGCAGAACCTTTCCAATTCCGAGGGTCGTTTCCTGACAAATATCTAGCAGCTCAATCTAATAGGAGCATGTGGCTCCTGAGGGGAAGCACTAATGAGCCTGTTTTTGCCGAATAGAAGCGTCATTACTCAGTCACAGCCACAATTTCATCTTTGCAATGAAAGGTAACATTGGGTAGAAAATGAGTAGAACGAGAGTGCAGCAGCAATGGTTCCTCCGCTAACTGTCATCAAGAGTCACCTAGATTATTCTAGAGGCAGCCGGTGTCCCACTTTTACAAAATGTAAATCTGCTTGAAAGACAAAAGTATTATCATTTGATTGTGTGTGGCAGACACTTCTGGTAAATTTTCATTATAAAGAGACCACTCTCCAAAGATAAACGCTGCAGGTGTTCTACAAGACTCCTTACTAAGTACACTGTTTTTCATTACGCACAACATACTCCACCACATCGAATGAGAATGCCAAGGACACCTTGTGTACTGCTTGATGGAATTACTCAAACATTGACGGGCGGGGTGGGGTGTGGTTGTGTGGGGGTTTGGTGGCACGGGTGGGGGTGGGGGTGGGGGTACCTGCTGGCGTACTGCTCTATCCTGGAATGGGTGTCATCATGGGACAAGTGAGGTGACTGGGACAGCCTGGAGACGAACGGCGTAATGGAGATGAATGAGTTTGGGCGAGCGACCAAAACCTCGTTAAAAGAATTCACATGCACATGCACACACGCACACATAAGCAGGCACGCGTACACAACGTCGTCCTGCAAAAAGGAATGAGGGAACGGCAGTGATCTACGAGGAGAGCGGCGGGCTTTCGACAGCCGCTGCTTGGAATGCTTTAGGGAAGGGAAGTGAGCAGACGTGTCGGCGTCACGTGCACAGCCAGTGTGGATCAGTCAGGCAGGCCAAGCAACATGCAATTCAGACATGGCTTTAGTTCAGGTGAGGCAAGTTCGAACGACGTGTGGTTTGTTATCAAATTATTCAAAATAAATAAAAACATTCTGGTGCTCGGTCGTGGATACTCACTCGTACTGCTCCGGACACATGCTGATGAGGGTGACGGGACTGTAAGCGTGGGGAGGAAGGGAGGGGGTTGAGGGACACCACAAAACACGTCCGGGTCAAATCCACTCAATGTGGATCACAAAAAAAAAAAAAAAAAAAAACACAAGTGAGGGAGTAACATTGAAGGACGTCATCCAGTGGAATCTTTTCATCCCTAAAATGTGGAAAAATGTAAAAAACCCTGCCGCAGTGTGGCTTTAATACCACACGGTCTGAAAGTTAAAGGGCTCTCGGTGGGTTATTTGTTGTTCTTTGACACATTGCTGCGTGAGGATGTTAATCAGCATCCTACATTAAGGAAAGCTACGGCGCAGCTGCAACAAACATTGCACCAAAGTATCATAATTAAGCAAAAACACGGGACAGCAGACGGGGGGGGGGATGGTACGAGCTAGGGTGAAGGAACACTCCACATCCCGCTGGTGCACAGGTGTGTGAGGAGATGTGTTGGGAAAATGCGAGATGTTCAATTTTTCAAACTGTTTCATCAACCATAGGCCACGGTGGAACCTCAAAAAAAGATGCTTGGCTTCCAAATTTGAATTGCAGTACTACTTTCCTAAAAGGAAAGCCAAATTTGTTGTGTTTATGAAGATGCCTTACGTTTCCATATTGTCGCCCTCGAGTACAGTCTGCACCGGCAAGTAGCCCAGTCGTGGGTGCTTGGCAAAATACTTCTTGGAGCGGAATTTGTTCTTCAGCACTTTGGTAAAATCTCGCATGTCCTCGCCCGACGTCGTCTAGTGGAGGCAAAGACAGCCGTTAGAGACCAAAGACTTTCCAAACAACAGAGAAGCTCATCAGCACGGCAGGAGCAAAGGCCAAGAAAAGACGCTTTCAAGACACTCGGTGCAAAATGACAGGCGCTCGCTCGTCGAGCGGTAGTCAATATTTGTCTCATTTGCAGAATTGGAAAAACAGATTAAAAGGATAAAAAAAACGAAAGAGAGCTAAATTAGAAAGAGGCTGTGGGTCATTTTCACAGATGTACCTTTGATTACATTCTTTTCCCTGCACAGAAATTGCTTTGCCAGAGAAATAGAAGAAAAACGAGCATTACGTAATCTTTTTTTTCCAGGGCAATTTGAATTTGACCAGAGTGTTGATGGAACGGTAAACAAAACACAATTGAAGGTTTCATGACACCTAATTTAATAATTGGCAGAATTGATTGATTTATCCCAAGAAAGCCATGACAGTATCTTAATAATATTTTTTTTGTGTGTCTCACCGGCGTGCAGTACTCCACCATGGGATAGTTGAGCTTGTGACCTTTGGCGGTGCGTCCGGAGAAGAAGCAGCTCTGACACACGTCGTAATTAAAATGCTTCAGACTGCGATACCTGCGCACACGAAAAAAAAAAAAAGGGAATGGACAAAAAGTGAAGCATCATACAAAAATAATTAGACAAGCTGCAAGACATTTTGAAAAATCCCTGAAAAGCATTTTGTGTATTGTCTTAGTCATAAAATGGCAAATTAAACAACCTGCAACTCTCGCCTTGTTAAAAAGTCAAGGCTGGTGCAGCTCCCCTGGTGGCGACTCGCCTGCCGCACACACCCACGCACACAATAACGGCCTCCTCAAATTGCTGACGGAGTGACAGACAATTGCATTTCCGCTCAAAACACAACACCTCCATCCCTGGTCAGCCGCAGCCAGAAAGCTATTTAGCGGCTTAAAAAAAAAGAGGAGGAAAAAAAAAAAGACATAATAGCCAGAGTCCTTTATCTCTTTTCTCAGCGGGGTCTCGGGTGACGGATGAGCCCTCACAAGTCGTATATCACGGCGCTCAACTGCTCGCACGAATCAAAGACAGCGTTATGCGCAAAAGTGCACGTGTGCTACGAGTTGTTGGCCAACATTTCTTTGTGAGGGTTCAAACCCGTGGAGGTTGAAATGCTATTTAGTGAGTGGTCTGGCATCTGCTGACATTTAGATGAATGCCCACCAGAGCAGAGCTGCCCTTTATGATTAACAGCAAGCACCAGCATGTGTGCATGTCTGCCTTTCAACTACACACACACACAAACTTAGAAGCTCCATTTAACAAAAAAGATCCGGGCACCGGGTCAATGCGAGACGCGGCGTACCTGAATCCCACAATGGGACACTCTTTGCAGATGTTGCACTTGGCTTGATGCTTGGCCGTCTCGGCGGCGGCCACTCGGTGCAGGACGGGGAGCCACACCATGGACTGAGGTTCCAGACGCATCCAGTCCACAAACTGCCTGGGCTCCAGCTCCACCTTACTGGTCGCCTGAGAGAGAGCAAACGGGACATGCTGAAAAACATTGGGGCAGCTAGCTTGATGGAAACACATAATGGGCCATTTAAATTGACCACCTGTCCAGTCTATGAAGATGAAAATAAGTAAATTCAAGAAGGCCGTCAAAATAGTGTCGGGAACCTTTACCGCCCCTTTACAAAAAAACAACCTTTCCAACATCAACAAAAGGGCATCAGAAGGTTGCGGTGCTTTTCAACTGACTGAATCGTCAAATTAGCCTCGATGCTCTTTCACAGGGCTCCATCTGAACTGGCCAAAGCAATACATTTTGTGCATAACTTGTACCGGACTGTTGTAAAAAAAATAAAAAATAACAAAGCAAAGCTCAGCTTTTGCGCAATATCTTTTTGAACTGCATTTGCTCGGTTAGTCCAGTCCGAATGGTAGACTTATGATTTTTACAGATGAGCTACTGCGGCGTGAAAGGCGTGACCCCAATAAGACAGATGGATGCTTAAATGGAAGCCGGTGACAAAAGTAGAGTCAAGACGACCAAATTTATAGCTGGGTCATTCGTTCATCATGAGCTCGTTAAAGCAAATGGACTGGACGTCATTGACGGGACGGATGCAGGTGTCACGTAGCGGCCCTTGTCTGTGTGTCTGTGTGTGTGTGTGTGTGTGTGTGTGTGTGTGTGTGTGTGTGTGTGTGTGTGCGTGCGTGCGTGCGTGCGTGCGTGAAAGCAACTTTCAAGGAGCTAACTTATTTTGATGACTGAATGACTTATTCACGACAGCACATCTGCCGCGCCAATTCGAGACCGAGCCAGCATACAATTTATTTGTGCGTGTGAATCCACAGGAAAAAAAATGAAATTTATAGCCTCACCCTAATTTAAATGCTCATTTCCCGGAAATGAACCGTTGGCGGAAGGAAGGAGCAGAGCGAGAGTGAGGAATGACCGTGCGATCCCCGAGGGGATAAAGACGTCGTTAAATGCCAGGAACATCCAGTGATAAAGCTGCAAAATTGATTCGCTGGCCACCGTAAAGCAGCAGGGAGGACAGGCGGCAGCTGACCGCAGGCCATGAGAGGCGTTACGATCGCTCAGCACCGCTTCAATATTCAACTTTGGCTTTGCGGTGGTCGCGCGGCGGAATACAAATGAGGCGGCATGAAGACTACTGTCTGCCATTTTAAAAGCATCCTCACGTGCTGGAAGCAACTTCGCACACTGGGCTCGATGTTGGACCCCCCGAAGGCAGCCACCTCTCCGAGCTGCTTGGGGATCTGGATGGCCTCGTGGAGCAGTAGGCCGAGCTGCCGCTGGTCGCACGTGTCCCTTGCTGGATCCGCTTGACTGAAAAGGTCTGCGGAGAAAGTCAGTAGACTTACAGGAACGTGTTGGAGTGGAACAAAAGGGCTCCGTGAACTTACATTTGTATTTCTCCTCCAGGTGACCCTTGCAGAGAGACAGCAAGCCGATCTTCATCGACATGATGCGGATTTTCCCACTGCGACCACTTTCAAAGGAACACATCATCTAATATAGTTCTGATCCAAATTAGGACCATCGCGGAGAAACCTACGTGTCGTAGACATTGAGCAGCCAGTTGAGACACATGTCGATGCAGAGCGGCACGTTGACCAGGTCTTTGTGCTCCTGCTCCAGCCCGTCGTAGATGGACGTCAGGCAGTTGATGACGTCCGGGACCGACATCAGTTGATTGTTGTTGGTCAGCTTGTGCTGAGAAAACGTGTTCTGGGCCACGCTCAGATCCAAAAGATCCACTGCAGGAAGAGGACATGAATCGATACTCGAATAAATCCCGTGTTCATACACGCATAGCTGAGAGTGAAAGAAGAGATGGATTGTGATTAATTATTAATATGATGTAAATAAGCTTCTATAAATGTAATTTGGCGGTGACATATTCATCCATTATGCACATTTTTTTTATATAAAGCAAAGAAAAAAAACTTGATGGAAAAGGCAGAGTTGGGAAATATATATTTTTTTACACCATGAAAGTTGTACTGTGTCGAGATACAACACTTGAGTTGTCTGTAACAGGCGCTTTATGAATATGCTTTGTTCTAGAACATAAGAAAAACAAAAAGCCCATTAAGCTGTCAGCCTACATTTGTTCTCATTGTCATCTACGTCAAACTCAAACGGTACCTCCCCTTTACCATTTATGGGACTCACTTCATATTGCTGTCTGCTACTTTTAGTCCACACACACATTAGCCAGCTGCCACGCCAGCTCGAAGCCGCCCCGACACAGACTTAACCGAATAAGACATTTTTTTTTTGTCTGCCTATCAGGCGCTTTTGTGCCCAAATGTGTCATTCAAACACATGAAGAGGAGCAGACATTCACAGAAAAGAGGAAAAGACATTAAAACGATGCTGCGTGTGTGTCGGACATCGCTGCTGGAACTGAAGTGACTGCATTTGAAAACTATCAGGGTAATGCACGCCCCCGCAACAAATACCTACACGAACCAAAAAAAAAACCTAAATGATGGGCTCGAATTATTGCAGCTCATTAGCGGCTCGGGGACAAGCTTGAAAGCGCACCTGCATCGAGGAGTCGTTTTATGTTTTTGTAGCGAGACGGTGGCTGGGTTGGCAGCCGTTACAACATTGTCCCTCGGGTGCTGGATTGTTTTGTCACTGTGAGCCTGTACACTGTTTAACTTACTCAATTACTACTTCTATTGTAACTTCCCCAGTCTATCTTTAGTCCAGCAATGCTGTTACTAAAAAAAATTTAACAGCACCCACTTAGAAGCTTTTGTGTATGCGCGTGTGTGCGTGTGTGTGTGTGTGTGTGTGCATGACTTACAGCACAGCGCTTTCTGCAGTCGGCGGATCTTCATGGCGGTGCGGTAGGCAGAGAATCTCACGTTGTTCAAGTCCGCTAAAAGACAAATTACCCCCCACCCCAAAAAAAGTAATTCAACTTTCTTGAGCAAAAGCAGAATTTTGCTAATTGCTAATTAAAAGCTTTCATGGCAATAGCAGCATTTTTTTTTCTTCTTACCTAGCGACTGGTAGAGCTCCGTCATCTTTGGATGGTCCCAGCAGGTCGTTTGCGTCTGATGGCTGAAAACAACAGAAGAAGAAGAAGAGGCCATCATGATAATTGATTGTAATGTCAAAAAAAGTGACCACTACATATTGGCAAACATCATATCCGAAGTAAGAATAATAAAAAAAAAAAAAAAAGGTGGCGGCATGGAAATAAGTTAACCTTAACAGAAAGCCTATGCATTGCTCCGCTTCCTGCTTGTTTATTAGCCCATTAGGAATAAAATAGAGGCTAATAAATAAGCTGACTGCAGCGTGCAAGCTGCTTCTATTGCCGCTCATAATGACAAAGGCGCAACAAATAACAGAGCGGGGCGGCGTTTCTTTCACCGCTTGCTTGCGTGCAACTCAGCAGCTCATGAATGCCCGAATGACAACGGCGGCGCTGTCAGCGTGCGCTCACTAACTTTGACGATTATGCTATTTAGATTCTGGAGTTTGAGATAAAACTGCAGAAAGCATTCAGTTGGGAGAACTTGTGGGAGCAACTAGAGAATACAATTTTCGCTGAGGAGTTGACTATGAACTCCGTCATATTCTTTCTCCTCAGTAAGGACAAAGACTTATATCTTGTCTTATACTGCTCCTATGTGGTCAATAGTGGCACAGCAGAATGAGTAGCAACATCGCCATTGAATTGATGTAAAGTACAAAACATTCTTAATTAGTTTTTATTTTATTTAATGACGTTTGCTACGGTTTGTTCTTAATAAGTTTAAGTATGTTTAAAAATGTAAAATAAATTCGGGTTCAAATGGCAAGTGGTCCCGAAGGGGCCTCTGTTGCTGCGTCAGGAGGCCACGTGAGGGGACGGAGAGAACCACTCGGGATGCTGACATTTTGTCTCCAAAGCCATTATTAAATGCCATCTCTCACTAAGCAAGCATCAACAAATCAAATGAGGTCATTGGAGGGGAAAGCGCAGACTGCAGCAGGTAGATAAAAATGTTGGCGTCATGGGATTTTTTTTTTTTTAACACCAGGAATAAATTGAGTCGCTTTTTGGGGGCATTTTATGTTACACAGATAAATAATAGCAGCTACATCTTTTTTAATGGCCTCTAACCTCCATCTCACACTGGCCAAACTGGTTGAAATTGGACATCAGGCATCAAATGAGTTTGTATGGACGAGTTTAATCACTCCCCAAAAAGTTCAATATGGCACTGGTGGCAGGAGGCGGGCATGACGCCGTTTTTAATCTGCCGCCCTTTTGTCAGGGCTGAGAAAAGAGCGGCTAATTATGAAAGTGGAAGGGAGGGGGCAAGATGTCAGCGCCATTCAAAAGGAGCCTGCGCGAGGAGATTCTCAATCAGCCGTTTATGGACTCTAATTCTATCAGCCTCTGAATGCAAGAAAATGAATTGGATTTACAATAGATAAATAAATATATCCCGAATATATTGAAGTTTTACTTCTAGGAGTAAATCTTTTTAGACACTTGCCATGTGGCTTCACAGGTTCCACTCCGACCATTTAGTCACATGGTTATTTTTTCAAAATGGCTTCCCAACTTCACCCCTCAATTTCAATCGATCCAATTTCAATACGTGAATGTAGGTTGTAAATGTAGGTCAGCGCTTCCGATGGGCCTTTCTGGATCTGACCGCCGACTATTTTGGGACTTAACGTCACCACATTTGTTTGGCCACTTACTTGATGTAATAAGGAACTTTATTTTGAGAAACCGCCCGTTGCCAGGGGAGCTGCACAGACGCTATGAAGAGAAAGAAAGATGACAGTGAGGGACTCGAGTCAAAAATACAAACGCTGTCTTGACAGACACCATTACCTCGCAGGATAAGACGTACAAGTTTGACCTAAAATAACTTGTGTGAGCAAAAAACGCTACCATGCGTGAAATAGAGAGGAATAATGGGAGGATGTCTTCCAGGCAGACAAAGGAAATGGAGGAAAAAAAAAAAAAAAGAAGTGCATGAAATGAAATATGGGTGGCAAACTCGCATAACTGAGGCGACTAATGCGCAGAAAGGTCTCAAATATCCAATGATTATTAGCGGTGAAAACATGCGCTCGGCTGATTCCCGCCATCCCACCTCTGTCACAAGCGCAGACACGGAAGGATGAAAAGACAAAAAAAAAAGAGATTGGGAGAGAAGAGCAGGGCCTTATTGATCCCAGAGGGAAAATTATGCTAGCAGTGTAATGAGAGCCAATGTTAGATGACAGACACCAAAAACGTAAGGAGATAAAAATCTGTGGATGTTTAAATTGTGAAATGAAAATAAACCTTATGTCTTATAGACGCTGAGAGAACTTAGCTACTCACTGGATAAGAAATGTTGCGAGGATGGGCCGAAGTCTCGGTGGGCTTCTCGGAGGAGCTTAAGTCTGTCCTCCATTGCCACCTGCAACAAAAGTCGTGTAGAAAAATTATGATAAACATTCATTTTATTGGGTTTAAGATAAAATGGTGGCTCACTGTACCTGGAGTAGCTTCCACCTCACGTTGAGCTGGTCCAGCTGTCTGGAGGCGGTGGAAGAAAGCTGGATGTCCAGCGGAGCCAGTTCTGCCGAAAGCTCGTTTACCATCTGAACGTCCTGACGCAGCGGGCCGATCTCCTCTTGGAACACCTAAAAGACATGTTTGACAATTAAATACTTATTTTTGGTTCCTCTCAACCAAGTGGCTACCGTGGTCTTGTCGATGTGGTCCTGCAGAGAGTCGATGAGCAGGTCGCCCACGGGCTGCCAATCGGACTTGGCGTCCTCGGCCCGGGTCAGTCGCAGATCCAGTTGGTCCATGGAGCTCTGGAGTTCTTGCAAGCGCTCAAGGGCTTGCTCCACTTGAGTTTGCCAGCCTCCCGCGTGCCCCCTCAGACGTTCCCAGCGCTCCCTCACCTCGCCCGTCTGCTTACGGATGGCCCGGGCCAGGACGCGGGCCTTCTGTTCCGGGCTAAGCTCTGGAAGAAATCGTCCCACAGATTTAACATAACAATTATGACGGAGTCACTCCACCGCAACCCAACGACTTTGATTAAGTGCTGTGCAAACACTGTGATCTAAACTTGTCGTTTTATCAATTTATAAAAGCAGACGATACTTTGATAGCACTGTCAGCGATCACAGCCATGTCTGCCAAGGCTCTGATGTCGCGCCACGCCCGCAATCGCACCCTCTTGGCTGGCTTGAATTATTCACGGCGGAAGAGAATTGTTTGAAGGCGAATGCGGTGACTCAACAAAATGCGGATCATTTAAGAGCGGCGGCTTAACGAGTTGATGCTTTTTTAATTTCTCGGGTGGGTCAGCATCGCCGAGAATGCTAACACCCCGCCCTGGTACCAACCTGTCTTAGGCTGCAGGTTCTTGCGCGGTTCTCCCGGACCTTCGATGGGCTGCTCAGCCAGAAACATGCGAGCTTGCTCCAAAGTGCTGATCACCAGCTGCTCGCGTTCTTTCAGATCTGACTGCAGCATCTAAAAAAAAAAAAAAAAAGGAACACATTTCAGTGACTCGCCATTGTTTATTTTATGAGACTAATGAAAGAGGTGAGTGGAGGAGTTAAAAAAAAAAAACATTTCCTGCCTTTTAAAGCCATATACATGCAAAGTCATACATATTGCGGTGAGAATGGCGCCCAACCTAGTGGACAAAAACAACACATCTGCAATTTTTATCCAATTACTCAAATAATCGATGAGATGAACGCAAGAATGATCCGTTCTAAAAAATACCCGACGACCCCTGAACTACTGCTGACATCACGAGCGGCGATCGCTAATATATTAGCTGATCCGAGCTGAGCAATTATTATCAGTCCAAGCCAAACTGATTAATGAGCTTCTTAACACATTCCTCCTGTATATGTAACTCCGGTCTGCCCATCTGAACTTGGCCTGAACCATGGCCAGATTTCATCACATCACGAAAGAAGCGCCCCGAATGAACTCGCACACGGCAGCCCGACGAAGCGTGGCAGATGTTTACTTTACTTGCACCTTATGATGATGACCAACAAACGCGTTGGACGGCTAATTAAGCTCCCGCCACGCTGCAATAGAATTGGGCCTTTTCTTTGCTTGTTAAAATGGTACAGACGGTCCAAGTGGATATTTCAGTGAGGGGAGGGGGGGCTGTTAAATTAGCCAAGTGATGGTTGGCTGGCTGGCCGGGCAGTCGAAGCCCTGCAGGAGCGATCATTAGAAAGTCGGCCAAGAGATCATATATCAAACTCATCCGTTAGAACCAGGCTTAGCAAACTAGCCGCAGCCTGATCCGTTCTTTAATTCTACTGGCCAAACATTTGCATTAGCAAGAGTGCTGTTTTTTTTGTTGCATTCAATTAGCCATCTTTTTCCCTAAATCAGTGAAATAACTGACATGCATTCATTATTCTCACAAAATAGGAGCAGTTTAGTGGGGAAGGGGTCAATATTTATTTAAGGGCCATATCGAATTGGACCAACATTAATCACAAAGGTTTGGCCACCCCCAGCACTGGACGTACGAGCATATGACCTTCGTGATAACAATGATTGGACCCAATGAGGAACGCTCGCTTAAACTTTGCCGCGATTCTCACAGACAGACAGAAGCTGGGGAGAAAACAAAGGGAGGGGAGGGGCAGAGGGGCTGTAGAACAGTGTAATTATTCTGGTTTTAATACACGCACGACCTTGGGGGACTTGATTGCCTATCGGGGTGTGTGATTGCTGTACGAGGAGGCCGTGTAAGTGTGAGACGCTGCCGGGCGGCGTGATGAAACGGGATGAGCTTACATGCTAACGCCAATTTCAGCGTTTTGAATCGTAAACACAAGAAACAAGGTGAATTCAAAAACTCTCAAAAACTTGCCTCTTAATATTAAAACTTTAGGAATAAAAGCTGTGGATTTTTTTCCCTCTGTCACGTTTAAATGTTAGTTGTGATGGTGGTTAGATATTTTATTAGCTGGTACTTAATGTAGCAAATGGTTCTCATAAATCAGTCTGGCATCATAATTATAATAAATCTAGTGGCTAATTATCAACCTTTTTCCACTCAACAAACGTAATTATTACTTTTGGTGACGCTCAGGCCTGAAAGCAGCAGGTCAAGATGTTTTTTTCAAACGACCAATGAAAAGGCAACTGTTAGCCAGAGATGAGATGGAGTCTAAAAACGGACAGCATAAAGCGACGCCTTCAATGAGCCTGATTATGCCGACAGACTTTTAGCGGCTAATTGAATGCATGATGATGAATAATTGCCGTTATGGAAGATTTGAACAGGGGAAAGAAACACTCGGAAAGTTTTCTCTTTGTGTTAAACTCTTACATGTTTAATTAGCCCAACTTTTTTTCTGCTATTCGTCATTCTCGGACCAGCGTTCGGCTTGCTCGGATTCTGACTTCTTCTTTTAATGACCGCCACATCCGTTGCTCACCGTAAGTGGCTTAGCGCTTTTATTTCACAGCATCCCAGATAAATATAATTTGAGATTTTTTTGGGGGGCCAACATCCAGAAGAAATAGAAACAACAATTCTACGAGTGTCTTCACGCCGACTTCACTCTATTAAGAAAACAGCGATATAAAATAGTCAATTTTGATAGCGAAGAGCGTGAAGAAAGACATAAAAGGGAGGGAAGATTGTGTTTTTCTCGTCGGCACTGTGATTTGATTCAAGCGGCACTGCAAAACAACAAGCTTTTGTTCTGATTGGCGTCGTTGTCGTTATTAACGAGGCTTGTCAGTGACGTACAACTGCGCCGCACCACAGTGGCAGCTCAATGAAATGCCCCAAAGTCTGGATTTTTGCCCAAAGTGTGAGAAGACACAACTTTTGCTTCTTGGAAAACAATTTACATTAAACTTTTGTTATCCATGTTTTTAGCAGTGTGTGACATCACAGCTAATTGTGGCTAGCGTTAGTAGCCAACACATAGCAGTTCCCTGCTGCCAACATATTTTAAGATAATAATTAGAAACCTTCAAGCTCTGCCATTATTTTAGATAATAATATCCATCCATCCATCCATCTTCTTCCGCTTATCCGGGGTCGGGTCGCGGGGGCAGCAGCTTTAGGAGGGACTCCCAGACTTCCCTCTCCCCAGCCACTTCATCCAGCTCATCCCGGGGGATCCCAAGGCGTTCCCAGGCCAGCTGAGAGACATAGTCTCTCCAGCGCGTCCTGGGTCGTCCCCGGGGTCTCCTACCGGTGGGACATGCCCGGAACACCTCCCCAGGGAGGCGTCCAGGAGGCATCCTGATAAGATGCCCGAGCCACCTCATCTGGCTCCTCTCAACGTGGAGGAGTAGCGACTCTACTCCGAGTCTCTCCCGGATGACCGAGCTTCTCACCCTATCTCTAAGGGAGAGCCTGGACATCCTGCGGAGAAAACTCATTTCGGCCGCTTGTATCCGAGATCTCGTTCTTTCGGTCACGACCCATAGCTCGTGACCATAGGTGAGGGTAGGAGCGTAAATCGACCGGTAAATTGAGAGCTTTGCCTTTTGGCTCAGCTCTCTCTTCACCACAACGGACCGGTACAGGGTCCGCATTACTGCCGACGCTGCACCGATCCGCCTGTCGATCTCACGCTCCATCCTCCCCTCACTCGTGAACAAGACTCCAAGATACTTGAACTCCTCCACTTGGGGCAGGATCTCATCCCCGATCCGGAGAGGGCATTCCACCCTTTTCCGATCGAGGACCATGGACTCGGATTTGGAGGAGCTGACCCTCATCCCGACCGCTTCACACTCGGCTGCGAATCGTTCGAGCGAGAGCTGGAGATCACGGCCTGAAGAAGCCAACAGCACCACGTCATCTGCAAAAAGCAGAGACGCGATGCTGAGGTCCCCAAACCGGACCCCCTCAACGCCTCGGCTGCTCCTAGAAATTCTGTCCATAAAAATTATGAACAGAATCGGTGACAAAGGGCAGCCTTGGCGGAGTCCAACCCTCACTGGGAACGAATCCGTCTTACTGCCGGAAATGCGGACCAGACTCTGGCATCGGTGATACAGGGACCGAACCGCCCTTATCAGTTGGCTCGGCACCCCGTACTCCCGAAGCACCCTCCACAGAACCTCCCGAGGGACACGGTCGAACGCCTTCTCCAAGTCCACAAAACACATGTGGACTGGTTGGGCGAACTCCCATGCACCCTCGAGGATCCTGCCGAGGGTGTAGAGCTGGTCCACTGTTCCACGGCCAGGACGAAAGCCACACTGCTCCTCCTGAATCCGAGGTTCGACCTCCCGACGGACCCTCCTCTCCAGCACCCCTGAATAGACCTTACCAGGGAGGCTGAGGAGTGTGATTCCCCTGTAATTGGAACACACCCTCCGGTCCCCCTTCTTAAAGAGGGGAACCACCACCCCAGTCTGCCAATCCAGAGGCACTGTCCCCGATGTCCACGCAACGTTGTAGAGACGTGTCAGCCATGACAGCCCCACAACATCCAGAGCCTTTAAGAACTCCGGGCGGATCTCATCCACCCCCGGGGCCTTGCCACCGAGGAGTTTTTTGACTACCTCAGTGACTTCGACCCCAGAGATTGGAGAATCCGCCTCAGAGTCTCCAGGCCCTGCTTCCTCAATGGAAGGCGTGTAGGTGGAATTGAGGAGGTCTTCAAAGTACTCTCCCCACCGACTCACGACGTCCCGAGTCGAGGTCAACAGCACGCCATCCCCACTGTAAACAGTGTTGACGTTGCACTGCTTCCCCCTCCTGAGACGCCGGATGGTGGACCAGAATTTCCTCGAAGCCGTCCGAAAGTCATTCTCCATGGCCTCACCGAACTCCTCCCACGCCCGGGTTTTTGCCTCAGCAACCGCCGAAGCCGCGTTCCGCTTGGCCATCCGGTACCTGTCAGCTGCCTCCGGAGTCCCGCAGGCCAAAACGGCCCGATAGGACTCCTTCTTCAGCTTGACGGCATCCCTTACCGCCGGTGTCCACCAGCGGGTTCGGGGATTGCCGCCACGACAGGCACCAACGACCTTACGGCCACAGCTCCGGTCGGCCGCCTCAACAATGGAGGCGCGGAACATGGTCCACTCAGACTCAATGTCCCCCGCCTCCCCCGGGACGTGGGAAAAGCTCTGCCGGAGGTGGGAGTTGAAGCTCTTCCTGACAGGAGATTCTGCCAGACGTTCCCAGCAGACCCTCACAGAGCGTTTGGGTCTGCCAGGTCGGACCGGCATCTTCCCCCACCATCGGAGCCAACCCACCACCAGGTGGTGATCAGTTGACAGCTCCGCCCCTCTCTTCACCCGAGTGTCCAAAACATGCGGCCGCAAATCCGATGAGACGACTACAAAGTCGATCATCGAACTGCGGCCTAGGGTGTCCTGGTGCCAAGTGCACACATGGACACCCTTATGTTTGAACATGGTGTTCATTATTGAAAATCCGTGTCGAGCACAGAAGTCCAACAATAGAACACCGCTCGGGTTCAGATCAGGGGGGCCGTTCCTCCCAATCACGCCCTTCCAGGTCTCACTGTCATTGCCCACGTGAGCATTGAAGTCACCCAGTAGAACGATAGAGTCCCCAGAAGGAGCGCTCTCCAGCACTTCTTCCAGGGACCCCAAGAAGGGTGGGTACTCTGAGCTGCTGTTTGGTGCATAGACACAAACAACAGTCAGGACCCGTCCCCCCACCCGAAGGCGGAGGGAGGCTACCCTCTCGTTCACCGGGGTGAACCCCAATGTGCAGGCGCCCAGCCGGGGGGCAATAAGTATACCCACACCTGCTCGACGCCTCTCACCGTGGGCAACTCCAGAGTGGAAGAGAGTCCAGCCACTCTCGAGAGGGCTTGTACCGGAACCCAAACTGCGTGTGGAGGCTAGTCCGACTATATCTAGTCGGAATCTTTCTGCCTCGCACACCAGCTCGGGCTCCTTTCCAGCCAGAGAGGTGACATTCCATGTCCCAAGAGCCAGCTTCTGCAGCCGGGGATCAGACCGCCAAGGTCCCTGCCTTTGGCTGCCGCCCAGCTCACATTGCACCCGACCCCTTCGGCCCCTCCCATAGGTGGTGAGCCCATGGGAAGTGGGACCCACGTTTCCATTTCGGGCTATGCCCGGCCGGGCCCCATGGGCGAAGGCCCGGCCACCAGACGCTCGCCTTCGAGCCCCGCCTCCAGGCCTGGCCCCGGTGACCCGCGTCCGGGCGAGGGAAAACAACGTCCATTTATGGTTTTCATCATAAGGGGCTTGGGTGAGCCGTGCTTTGTCTGACCCCTCACCTAGGACCCGTTTGCCATGGGTGACCCTACCAGGGGCATGAAGCCCCCGACAACATGGCTCCTAGGATCATAGGGGCACGCAAACCCCTCCACCACGATAAGGTGACGACTCGCGGAGGGGAGATAATAATATATTGAGTTTAATATTATGTGGGCCAAAAGTGGCGTAATATCAATGACATAAGTTTTGGGGTACAAGTCAGCAATATTTTTGCAGGGTTTCTCATAATATGCTCTTGAATGTGACTGATGATTCTCTCACGATGTTAAGGTTAAGCAAGTACAAGAGCCAAGACATTTATAGTTCTCTTCTAGAAATTGGCCTGCTCCATACGCCTTAAAAAAAATCTTTGTAAATGTTTGGCTAAATCGTCACATGGGAGAACGGTAAAGATATGACAGCTGATTCGGTGCGCGCTAGCCGTGACGCGCGTCGGCGAGGCGTATAACAATGTCAGGACTCGCGTGAGCTAACCGAGAGTAGCGGTCGGCGTAGTAAATAGTCTCCGCAGGCAGCCTCATCAATCCGAATGCAATTAAACGTCAACAATATCCGGGCGCTTGTCATAAATAATAACAACGGCCGACAGGCACCAATGAAGACAAACTTAGAAACGGGTCAATATTGATTACTTAAGACGCGAGGAACGATGGCGTCGCCGGACGAGGGGTCGAAGCGAACAATGATTTGGAGGATAAACTGGCGCGGTTGATTATTTAACTGCGACAAAACAAGTTTTATACGCCCGCCGGCTGCTGATTGCCTGCAATAAAAGTGTCGATTAATAACCAAGGACGCACAAAACATTCTGTTTGTTTTGGTGGGGCACTGCCGCAAAGCGCAATTCATCTTAACGGGGCGTGCCTGACTGCCGGCCTGATGATGAATAATAACACCGGCGATTATCGCGCGGTGATTTACAAGCCCGCCATGTTCTTGCGGCTTCAGCAAACTGCTAAGCAGTGATGAAAACGACAGAATGGAGCGTTCAGACAATTTTTGTCAATCGTGTTTTTTTTTTTTTTTTTTAGTTAAACTCTTACTGTATTGGCCCGAATATAAGACGACCTCTTTTTCAAGACTCAAATTTGAAAAAATACTTTTTGAACACCAAATTTAATTTTGATACAGAAAATAATTACAGTACATCTGAAACAATATATTCGAGAGAAAAAGCATGTTATTTTGCTTCATTCAAATCATGCAAAAATTGTCTATCACATCTTAAAGGCCCAGAGACACCGGTATAGTATGTATAAATCGGTTTTAGTTAGCTGATGGGCTTATAAATATAAATTGATGATCGAAACAACGAAAAGGAAGCTGTTGCTCTGAAAAATATAATTTAAATTTGCCGCGCAGACGAGTTTGCACCAAGCCGCCAGCCGGAAGTGACGTCTCAAGTTGTACGCGTTTAGCTTCAGTGAATGTAAACAAAAAGAGAAGAGGGGCCAGCGCGGAGACGTCGGGCCAGGCTTGCGGCCAACCCAGCTCGCCCAGCCGTGCCTTCTATTCTCCTGGTGTGCGTACGTTTGTTCGCGGGACGACAAGATGGGTTGCGTTCGCCTGATAGGATCCACGAACCGGACAGTGCGTGCCTGCTGTGTGCTCATGTTCACAGTGGCCTGGTTGACTGTCATCTTTCCGGACTCTGCTGTGCATCGGGAGCGGCTAGCGTGCTATCACTCTTATTGTTCATTGATGTTGACTTCTTGTTTTATTTTTCCTGTGTTGTTTACTTGTATGTGCGTTGTGAACTCTGTCTTGTCACCCTGGGATAGTGAGAAACGTAATTTCGATCTCTTTGTGTGTCTTGACATGCGGAGGAATCGACAATAAAGGAGACTTTGACTTTGAGACTTTGACTTTGAAAAGTATGTCGAAGCGTGACGGGAGGGGCACAATTCAGAAAACGTGCTCAGCTCGTCGAAAAAATGCGATTTAAGCAATAAAATTAAAAATGCGCTTAAAACCTAAACCAAACGCTGCAGATGTTCATTTCTTCAAGCGCAGTGGTCAACTCGGCACTCTAAAGCCCCCTGAGAACTTTTTACTATGCCAACCTAACCACAGTGACGGGAGAGGCACAATTCAGAAAACGTGCTCAGCTCGTCGAGAAAATGCGATTTAAGCAATAAAATTAAAAAAGTGCAAAAAACCTAAACCAAACGTTGCGGGTGGTCATTTCTTCATGTGTCGTGGTCAACTCGGCACTCTAAAGCCCACAAGAGCACTTTTTTCTATGCCAACCTAACCAGAGTGACGGGAGGGGCACAAATCAGAAAACGTGTTCAGCTCATCGAGAATATGTGATTTAAGCAATAAAATTAAAAATGCGATTTAAACCTAAACCAAACGCTGCAGATGGTCATTTCTTCATGCGCCGTGGTCAACTCGGCACTCTAAAGCCCCATAGAGAACCTTTTACTATGCCAACCTAACCAGAGAGACGGGAGAGGCACATTTCAGAAAACGTGCTCAGCTTGTCAAGAAAATGCGATTTAAGCAATAAAATTAAAAATGCTTATAAAACCTAAACCAAACGTTGCAGGTGGTCATTTCTTCATGTGCCGAGATCACCTCGGCACTCTAAAGCCCCCAAGAGCACTTTTTACTATGCCAACCTAACCAGAGTGACGGGAGGGGCACAATTCAGAAAACGTGCTCAGCTCAGCCCATTCTGTGTCAAAAGAGGTTTCTGAATCGGATAAAATGATGCTAATATTGCCGCTAGAAACGGAGCTGTCGCTATCATCTGCCATGATGTTTGGGTTTGTTGAGATCCGGATGCACAACTTGTGACGTCACAGTAATGGCGCCACCAGTGTGGCTGCGTGCGGAACCCGATCGATAAACTGGCATTTAATTTTAGCTTTATTCTTAGTAATCGGTGTCCATTTTTAATTTCCAATGCGGCAAATGTGTTCTCTTTATACATTCTATCAAATTCCGTTCTAATTGAAAAAAAAAAGGGATGTCTCTAGGCCTTTAATATCTGAACATTTAAATATGTAAACTAAAGTGCAATCACATTTGTAAATGAATGGCTTCTGGTTTTTCTATTTTCTGTTATTTTCTTCTCTTTTCTTACTTACCGGTATTCTTTATTTTTCTTCTTCGTGCTACCGCTATTTTTATTTTTCGTGACAGGGTTTCGCTTTGGCCTGGGGAGTTAAGTTCAGCATTTGCTTTAAAGATATCTGGCGCCGTCTAGCGTTGTGAATGAGTATAATGTCTAGACCCCGAATGTAAGACGACCCGTGCTTTTTCAGTCTTATTT
Organism: Syngnathus floridae; assembly: GCF_059516105.1. Lineage (NCBI taxonomy): Eukaryota > Metazoa > Chordata > Actinopteri > Syngnathiformes > Syngnathidae > Syngnathus > Syngnathus floridae. Next base: position 7,626,361 of record NC_142431.1, read on the forward strand.
CAATGCAAAAAACACCGTCCTATATCCGGGCCAATACGGTAGAACACTATTTACTACCGTATTTTTCAAATTAAAAGTCGCTCCGGAATATACATCGCATTAGCCATAAAGTGCACAATAACGTTGAAGGAATGGGGTCGAAATACAAAAAGTCCTGCCTAGCTCCAAAAACAGATATGCTCAAACCTCATTGAATAAAGTACATAAGCAGAAAAGTATATTCACATATTAAATCGATAAAAGAAACATTTTAAGCATATAATTATACCTACACATCAAATCAATAAAGAAGACATAGCTAGACATTTTTGATAAGTAGTAATGAGAAAGGTTTTTATAACTTTATGATCTGACTTTGACTTTGATATATATTTCTGAGCAATTTTAAATAACAAATGTCTTTTGATATATTGCCTGAATAGCTTAATGACCCTTAAGGAACTGTGTAATGCATGCCTGATGTTTTTCTCTAAATCATGGACGTGTCGTCTTGACCGTTCAGTACTTGATTATATCTTGTGTTTTGACTAAACGTCATGTCGCCTAATGCGAGACGCCAGCTTTTCGATTACAACTGAACGCTCTGCACAGAGGGAAATATTTTGCCTAACAAAGAAAAGATACGGTTGGAAGCATGATTAAACTGAGAATATAATGACGTAAGCAAAGACATGGAGTATCAAAAGAACAAACTTTGCATAGTCAAGGAACAGTAATAGATTAATGATGTCACAGCCAAAAGCTCACAGAATTTCGTACAAAACTAGGAAATGCAATTTCTGGAGAAATTGCGTGTGAAGGTGAAAACTTTGAATAACTTCTTGGGGAATGATGCAGAATGATGTTGAAATGAGTTGAATTACTTGAGAAATGTGGAAAATAGAAGGGTAAAACGAAATTTTGGAGAATTTGCGGTGAAAATTGGTAATTTTTGGTAAGTGGAAAGTTGTGCAATACGTCGCAAAATGATGAACAGTTGAAAGTTTGAGCGGATTGAATCGGTTGAAAAATGTAGAATTTAGAGTTGAAAAATGAAATTTTGGAGAATTTGGTTGAATTTCAAATTTGAAAGTTTGGAATTTTTGGTAAGTGGGAAGTTGTGGAATAGGTAGGCAAAAGATGAACAGTTGAAAGTTGGAATGGGTTGTATCGGTTGAAAAATATAGAAATTAAAGTAGAAAAACGAAATTTTGGAGAATTTGGTTGAATTTCAAATTTGGAATTTTTGGTAAGTGGGAAGTTGTGGAATAGGTAGGCAAAAGATGAACAGTTGAAAGTTGGAATGGTTTGAATCGGTTGAACAATGTAGAAATTAGAGTAGAAAAATGAAATTTTGGAGAATTTGGTTGAATTTCAAATCTGAAAATGTGGAATTTATGGTAAGAGGGAATTTGGGGAATAGGTAGGAAAACGATGAAGAGTTGAAAATTGGAATGGGTTGAATCGGTTGAAAAATGTGGAAATTAGAGTAGAAAAACGAAGTTTTGGAGCATTTGGTTGAATTTCAAATTTGGAATTTTTGGTAAGTGGGAAGTTGTGGAATAGAAGGGCAAAAGATGAACAGTTGAAAGTTGGAATGGGTTGAATCGGTTGAAAAAGGTAGAAATTAGAGAAGAAAAACGAAATTTTGGAGAATTTGGTTGAATTTCAAATTTGGAATTTTTGGTAAGTGGGAAGTTGTGGAATAGGTAGGCAAAAGATGAAGAGTTGAAAGTTGGAATGGGTTGAATCAGTTGAACAATGTAGAAATTAGAGTAGAAAAACAGAATTTTGGAGAATTTGGTTGAATTTCAAATTTTGAATTTTTGGTAAGTGGGAAGTTGTGGAATAGGTGGGCAAAAGATGTACAGTTGAAAGTTGGAATGGGTTGAATCGGTTGAACAATGTAGAAATTAGAGTAGCAAACCGAAATTTTGGAGAATTTGGTTGAATTTCAAATTTGGAATTTTTGGTAAGTGGGAAGTTGTGGAATAGGTAGGCAAAAGATGAAGAGTTGAAAGTTGGAATGGGTTGAATCGGTTGAACAATGTAGAAATTAGAGTAGAAAAATGAAATTTTGGAGAATTTGGTTGAATTTCAAATTTGGAATTTTTGGTAAGTGGGAAGTTGTGGAATAGGTAGGCAAAAGATGAACAGTTGAAAGTCGGAATGGGTGGAATCGGTTGAAAAATGTAGAAATTAGAGTAGAAAAACGAAATTTTGTAAAATTTGGTTCAATTTCAAATTTGGAATTTTTGGTAAATGGGAAGTTGCGGAATAGGTAGGCAAAAGATGAACAGTTGAAAGTTGGAATGGGTAGAATCGGTTGAAAAATGTAGAAATTAGAAGTGAAAAACTAAATTTTGAAAAATTTGGTTGAATTTCAAATTTGGAATTTTTGGTAAGTGGGAAGTTGTGGAATAGGTAGGCAAAAGATGAACAGTTGAAAGTTGGAATGAGTTGAATCGGTTGAAAAACGTAGAAGTTAGAGTAGAAAAACGAAATTTTGGAGAATTTGGTTGAATTTCAAATTTGAAAATTTGGAATATTTGGTAGGTGAGAAGTTGTGGAATAGGCAGGCAAAAGATGAACAGTTGAAAGTTGGAATGGATTAAATCGGTTAAAAAATGTAGAAGTTAGCACAAATGTTGAATCCCCATAGTGAATAAATGGGAATTAAAAAAAAAAAAAGCAATCGCGCCAAATTTATTTGAAATTCTGAACGAAACGAAATATACGGGCTTCAGGAGGTTCATTTTTGGGGTTAAAATGTTGAAATGGGTTTAATCGGACAGAAATTGTAAAAGTTAGTGCAAATGTAGCTATTTGGGGCACATTGTGTTGAAATAAGGTAACTTGCGGTTTATTTGGGTCACTTCCGGTTTAATAAAGGTCACTTCTGGTTAAGCTGAGGTCACTTCCGGTTTATTTGGGGTCACTTTCGGTTTAAAAGGTCACTTCGGGTTTGATTTGGGATCACTTCCGGTCCATTCTGGGTTCATTGGGGCACTTCAGGGTCAATCCAAGATGGCCGCCACACTGGAAGTGGGGGTCAAGGGTTGAATTGTGAAAGCATAGTGGAAGTGGGGGTGAAGGGGGTGAATATGGTAAGCATAAGGTGAACAAAGTGAATAAAGTTGGGATGGGTTGAATCGGTTGAAAAATGTAGAAATTAGAAGGGAAAAACTAAATTTTTGGAAAATTTGGTGTGAATTTCAAAATTGAAAATTTGGAAATTTTGGTAAGTGGGAAGGTGTGGAATAGGTAGGCAAAAGATGAACAGTTGAAAGTTGGAACGGGTTGAATCGGTGGAAAAATGTAGAAATTAGAAGTGAAAAACTGAATTTAGTAAAATTTTGCTAACTTTTGTGCAAATTTTAAAAGTGAAAATGTGAAGTTTTTCAATTTGGCAAGTTTGGGAATGTCCCCAATGTGATTTGAATGTGTTGAATTAAGTGAATTTCAAACTGGAGCAACGTAAATGTGAAATGTTGAATCTGCCATTAAGAATGAATGGGGAAGAATTTGCCGGAATTTTGTGAATTTTGCGAGATGGAAAATTTTTGAACAAAAAAAATGTAAGCAGCCGTGTCATGAATATTTGGAATCAGTGAAAAGTGGAACGGAATGAATTGGTTGAAGTATGTGGAAGTAGTTAGGCGTCAAAAAAGTGAGCGGAATAAGTAGAATAATAACTAGAATTTGCAATTCCTGAAGAAATTGCGTGTGAAGGTGAAGAGGTTGAATAAATACTTGGGGAATGCTGCAGAATGATGTTGAAAAGAGTTGAATCGTTTGAAAAATGTAGAAATTACAAGGGGAAAAGGAAATTTGGGAAAATTGGGTGTGAATTTCAAAATTGAAAATTTGGAATTTTGGGTAAGTGGGAAGTTGTGGAATAGGTAGGAAAATGATGAACAGTTGAAAGGTGGAATGGGTAGAATAAGTTGAAATATGTAGAATTTAGAGTAGAAAAACAAAATTGTAGAGAATTTTTGGTAAGTGGGAAGTTGTGGAATAGGAAGGCAAAAGATGAACAGTTGAAAGTTGGAACGACTTGAATCGGTTAAAAAATGTAGAAGTTAGAGCAAATCTTGAATCCTAATAGAGAATGAATGGGAATTAAAAGAAAAATAAATTGTGCTAAAATTTTGGGAAATTTAGAACAAAAGGAAAAAAACGGCTTCAGGAGGGTCACTTTTGGGGTTAAAATGTTGAAACGGGTTTAATCGGACAAAAATTGCAAAAGTTAGCTAAAATGTAGCTATTTCGGGCACTTAATGTTCAAATAAGGTCACTTCCGGTCTATTTGGGTCACTTCCGGTTAGATAAGAGGCACTTCCGGTCCAGCTGAGGTCACTTCCGGTTTATTTGGGGTCACTTCCGATTTAAAAAGGTCACTTCCGGTTTAAAAAGGTGACTTCCGGTTTGATTCGGGGTCATTTACGGTTTACCCGAGGTCACTTCCTGTTTACCTAAGGTTACTTCCGGTTTGATATGGGGCACTTCCGGTTCATTCTGGGTTCATTGGGGCACTTCAGGGTCAATCCAAGATGGCCGCCACACTGGAAGCGGGGGTGAAGGAGGTGAATATGGTAAGCATAAGGTAAACAAAGTGAATAAAGTTGGAATGGGTTGAATCGGTTAAAAAATGTGGAATAAAGAGTAGAAAAATGAAATTGTAGAGAATTTTTGGTAAGTGGAAAGTTGTGGAATAGGCAGGCAAAAGATGAACAGTTGAATGTTGGAACGGGTAATCGGTTAAAAATGTAGAAGTGAGAGCAAATGTTGAATCCCCATAGAGAATGAATGGGAATTAAAAGAAAAAGCAATTGCGCCAAAATATTTTGAAATTTGGAACAAAACGAAAAAAAACACCTTCAGGAGGTTCACTTTTGGGGCTAAAATGTTGAAACGGGTTCAATCGGACAATAAATGCAAAAGTTAGCGCCTAATGTAGCTATTTAGGGCAGTTAATGTTATAATAAGGTCACTTCCGGGGTGATTTGGGTCACTTCCAATCTATTTGGGTCACTTCCGGTTTGATTAGAGGCACTTCCGGTCTAGCTGAGGTTACTTCCGGTTTATTTGGGGTCACTTCCGGTTTAAAAAGGTCACTTCCAGTTTGATTTGGGGTCACTTCCAGTTTGATTTGGGGTCACATCCGGTTTACCTGAGGTCACTTCCGGTTCATTTGGGGTCAATTCCGGTTTGATTTGGGGCACTTCCAGTTAATAAAGGACAGCAATAACAATAGTGTGAAGGTCTAAGACCTTCACACTAATAATAATAATAATAAAGGACAGCAATAACAATAGTGTGAAGGTCTTCACCTTCACACTAATAAAGGACAGCAATAACAATAGTGTGAAGGTCTTCACCTTCACACTAATAATAATAAAGGACAGCAATAACAATAGTGTGAAGGTCTTCACCTTCACACTAATAATAGTAAATAATAAAGGACAGCAATAACAATAGTGTGAAGGTCTTCACCTTCACACTAATAAAGGACAGCAATAACAATAGTGTGAAGGTCTTCACCTTCACACTAATAATAATAAAGGACAGCAATAACAATAGTGTGAAGGTCTTCACCTTCACACTAATAATAAAGGACAGCAATAACAATAGTGTGAAGGTCTTCACCTTCACACTAATAAAGGACAGCAATAACAATAGTGTGAAGGTCTTCACCTTCACACTAATAATAATAATAAAGGACAGCAATAACAATAGTGTGAAGGTCTTCACCTTCACACTAATAATAATAATAAAGGACAGCAATAACAATAGTGTGAAGGTCTTCACCTTCACACTAATAAAGGACAGCAATAACAATAGTGTGAAGGTCTTCACCTTCACACTAATAAAGGACAGCAATAACAATAGTGTGAAGGTCTTCACCTTCACACTAATAATAATAATAGAGAATGGTGTAGAATAACATATGTGTGAAGGCCATCGCCTTCACACAATAATAATAATAATAAAGGACAGCAATAACAATAGTGTGAAGGTCTTCACCTTCACACTAAGAAAGGACAGCAATAACAATAGTGTGAAGGTCTTCCCCCGACTTCCATCCACGGAGGTGAAAGAGAGCTCCGTAGAGTAGTACCGGGCGTGCGTAAAAGCCATAATAGTTTTTCAAACCTTCTGTGTCACTCCAAATCATTAAATCCTTCAAACTCTTCGTCCTGTGTGTCACTTACAAACAAAGCCGTTAATGATGCCGGTAGTACGTGGGGCCCTTCGTCATCCCGTGATTGAATCTTTGTACTTTACGTAAACAACCGCCGTGCCGCTGACATCACTTGAAGTTCAAATTACAGAAATCCCTTGCTACATCGCGGTTCGTTTATTGCGGTTTCACTTTTTTTTATTTTTTATTTTTTATTTTTAAATTTTGAAAATATATGAAAAAATTCACATACAAGTCGCTCCTCAGTATGTCAGCCCCCCACCCAAACTATGAAAAAAAAAAAAAAAAAACCGCGACTTATAGTCCGAAAAATACGGTAGTATGTAGTCATGTGTGTTATCGTTTAAATAATGCCAATCTTTTTTTCCCTCTTTTGTGACATTACCAAAATATCTGCTAACATACCGTGCAGTGGTTGTGCTGCTGCAGCAGGGTGGGCACGTCTCCACCGACAGGCATCTGCTTGGCCAGCTCCTCGTCTTGCGTGCAGATCCACCTCCACAGCTCCTCCAGGAGGCCCAACAGACGGGCCCAGCGCTCGGCACTGGCTTCCAGGTGGGCACTGCGTCCGTTTGGAAATATTAGTAGCGAGTGTTATACAAAAAATAATGTGTGACTGTATTTGGTTTGATGCATCTGTTTTACGGTCTCTTCAGAATGTTCCTGGTCATCTGGCTCTTGTCAACTTTAATTTTACCTTCGCTTTCTTCACAGCCCCTCATACTGTGCTGACTGGGGTCTATCAATGCCATCGGAAGTTTATGCGCCTCTCAGCTCCCTCTGGAGGTATATATACAGTATATATATATATATATTTCACCCCCGAGCGCAACGCCAGACATGCTGAATCACGTGTGCAGTATCTGACGAACAACGCCTGCACACCGCATAAATATTTCACGGGCACGCGAGTGACGCTCGATAAAGAAAAAGAGCCATCTGTGTTGTCTTTTATGGACTGGGCTCTGTCTTTGGGGTCATATATTATGAAAAACACGCTAAGTGGTGGGCTTGACATTTCCGGAATAGCATCAAGGAAACCTGGATAATGAGGCCGAAGCTCCTTTGGACTGACCGAATGTTGGCCGATTTGGCCTTGAGGTCGCTCCAGCGTTGGTTCATGTCATCCAGCCTGTGTTGAAGGAACACGGCCTCCTCGGAGCTTCCCAGAGCTTTGACCATTTTAGACTTGTTGCCGTCCACACTCTTGTAGATGTCATTGTGGGCGTCAATTTCCGCCTGGATGTCCTGCACGGACACAGAGAGTCACTTGAATGGAATACAAATGCAAAACAACCAACAAAATGGTGAATTCATGTTGCACAGGAGCGAGGTAATATTTTATTTTAGGAGAATACCCTGGAGACCTTCTTTGACTGTGAAGCGCCTAACTTCTCTCCTTTGACACGGAATGTCAACCTGAGTGCAACTCGCTGATCAATGTCTGCCTTTGCTCTTATCACTGCTACAGAAAATATCACACTGTGTCAAGAACATTTTCACAACTTGTGCAACTATAGCACAACAATAGACCCTCATTTATCATGAGGGATAAGTTACAAAACCACCCGCGAGAGGGGAAACTCTTTACTAGTGACTCCCAATTCAAAGTTTTATTGCAATAAATTCAGTCTTGCCTAATTCTTGAAAAAAAAAAGATCACTTAATTTGCAATATCGTGGGGGCGCAAATGAAGAATTGCGTAATAGCGGGGGTCTACTGTATTACATAAGCGCACTACTGGCGGTGTATTAGCGCTTCCCGTGCTCCCGTCAAACGTTTTATTCTGGGATGAGTAAAATCGCTCCACTTTTCCTGCCGCTCGCGCTCTGGTGGGACGCTCTCGCTTCCGTTGGAGCCATTTAAACACTAAATAAAGAAACCCCGGTTAGCATATGGATGGCCTGCAGCAGACGCCAATATAACGAGCTGGTAATGACTGCGTTTTGCGTAATAATCAAATAAAACATTCAATAATGACAACGGCCACCTGGGGGCAGTCTAACGCACAGATGGATTTATTGTACGGTCGGGTTACAGCTCCTTGGTACGGCAGTAATATTACTTGCTGAACATCAAAACACTTAGATAAATAAAGATAACAAAAGGCATGGTGTTAAAAGCAACTAAAGAGCGTGTTTATGACATATGCTAAATATTTGGCACGTCCACTCAATGACAGTTCGTCAACAAGATTCATGCGCTGCCGCTGAGGCAGCTGGATGTAACTGGAGTTATTGTGTGAAGGCGATGGCCTTCACACATATGTTATTCTACTCCATTCACTTTATTATAGTGTGAAGGCGATGGCCTTCACACATATGTTATTCTACACCATTCTCTATTATTATTATTGTGTGAAGGCGATGGCCTTCACACATATGTTATTCTACACCAGTGGTTCCCAAACTTTTTCAGGCTAGCGCCCCCCCCCGTTGACTGACTCGTCCTACCGCACATGTTGTGTACAAATCGTCGTCCTAGTCAACTGGCTCGTCCTACAGCACATGTTGTGTACACATACTTCAACCGATTCACTCCGTTCCACTTTTCACTGATTCCAAATATTCATGAAACGGCTGCTTACATTTTTTTCGTTCAAAAAATTTTCCGTTTTCGCAAAATTCACAAAATTCCGGCAAATTCTTCCCCATTCATTCTTAATGGCAGATTCAACATTTCACATTTACGTGGCTCCAGTTTGAAATTCACTTAATTCAACACATTCAAATCACATTGGGGACATTCCCAAACTTGCCAAATTCAAAAAATTCACGTTTTCGCTTTTAAAATTTGCACAAAATTTTGCAAAATTTCACAAAATTTAGTTTTTCACTTCTAATTTCTACATTTTTCCACCGATTCAACTCGTTCCAACTTTCAACTGTTCATCTTTTGCCTACCTATTCCACACCTTCCCACTTACCAAAATTTCCAAATTTTCAACATTGAAATTCACACCAAATTTTCCAAAAATTTAGTTATTCCCTTCTAATTTCTACATTTATCAACCGATTCAACCCATTCCAACTTTATTCACTTTGTTCACCTTATGCTTACCATATTCACCCCCTTCAGCCCCACTTCCACAATTCAACCCTTGACCCCCACTTCCAGAGTGGCGGCCATCTTGGATTGACCCTGAAGTGCTCCCAATGAACCTAGAATGAACCGGAAGTGCCCCAAATCAAACCGGAAGTGACCTTAGGTAAACAGGAAGTGACCTCAGTTAAACCGGAAGTGACCCCAAATCAAACCGGAAGTACCCTTTTTAAACCGGAAGTGACCCCAAATCAAACCGGAAGTGACCTTTTTAAACCGGAAGTGACCCCAAATAAACCGGAAGTGACCTCAGCTAGACCGGAAGTGCCTCAAATCAAACCGGAAGTGACCCAAATAAACCGGAAGTGACCTTAATTCAATATTAACTGCCCTAAATAGCTACATTAGGCGCTAACTTTTGCATTTATTGTCCAATTGAACCCGTTTCAACATTTTAACCCCAAAAGTGAACCTCCTGAACCCTCTTTTTCGTTTTGTTCCAAATTTCAAAAAATGTTGGCGCGATTGCTTTTTCTTTTTAATCCCACTCATTCTCTATGGGGATTCAAGATTTGCTCTAACTTCTACATTATTTAACCGTTTTAACCCGTTCCAACTTTAAACTGTTCATCTTTTGCCTACCTATTCCACAACCTTCCACTTACCAAAAATTCCAAATTTTCAAATTTGAAATTAAACCAAATTCTCCAAAATTTAGTATTACACTTATATTTTTTACATTTCTCAAGAAATTCAACTCATTTCAACATCATTCGGCATCATTCCCCAGAAGTGATTAAAAGTCTTCGCCTTCACACGCAATTTCTCCAGAAATTGCATTTTCTAGTTGTGTGAAGGCGACTGCCTTCACACATATGTTATTCTACACCATTCTCTATTATTATTATTCTTCTATTTTATTCCCGCCACTTTTTTGTCCCGCTTCTTCTTCCACATAATTCATCCGATTCACTCCGTTCCACTTTTGACGTATTCCAAATATTCACGAGATGAGCGCTTCCATTTTTCTCGTTCCGAAAATTTTCCGATTTCGCAAAATTCGCGAATTTACGACAAATTTTTCCCCATTCATTCTCAATGGCAGATTCGACATTTCACATTTACGTCATTCCCCTTTTAAATTCACCTCATTCAGCACATTCAAACCACATTCGGAATGATTCTCGACATTCCCAAAATTCCCAAATTCAAAAATTTCACGTTTTCACGTTAAAAATTTCGACAAAATTTCACAAATTTCCGTTTTCACCTCTAATTTGTACAATTTTTGACCGATTCAACCCATTCCAACTTTCAACTGTTCATCTTTTTCCTACCTATTCCACACCTTCCCACTTACAAAAATTTCCAAATTTTTTATTTTGAAATTCACACCAAATTCTACAAAATTTCGTTTTTCTACTCTAATTTCTACATTTTTCAACCGATTCAACCCATTCCAACTTTATTCACTTTGATTACCTCATCCTTACCGTATTCACCCCCTTCACCCCCACTTCCACTATGCTTACACAATTCAACCCTTGACCCCACTTCCGGAAGTGACCTGAGGTAAACAGGAAGTGACCTCAGGTAAACCGGAAGTGACCCCAAATCAAACAGGAAGTGACCTTTTAAACCGGAAGTGACCTTTTTAAACCGGAAGTGACCCCAAATAAACCGGAAGTGACCTCAGCTAGACCGGAAGTGCCTCTAATCAAACCGGAAGTGACCCAAATAGACCGGAAGTGACCCAAATCAAACCGGAAGTGACCTTATTTCAACATTAACTGCCCTAAATAGCTACATTAGGCGCTAGCTTTTGCATTTATTGTCCGATTGAACCCGTTTCAACATTTTAACCCCAAAAGTGAACCTCCTGAAGCCATTTTTTATCGTTTTGTTCCAAATTTCAAAAAATTTTGGCGCAATTGTTTTTTCTTTTAATTCCCACTCATTCTCTATGGGGATTCAAGATTTGCTCTAACTTCTACATTATTTAACCGTTTCAACCCGTTCCAACTTTCAACTGTTCATCTTTTGCCTACCTATTCCACAATCTCCCACTTACCAAAAATTCCAAACTTTCAAATTTGAAATTCAACCAAATTCACCAAAATTTTGTATTACACTTCTATTTTCCACATTTCTCAAGAAATTCAACTAATTTCAACATCATTCGGCATCATTCCCCAAGAAGTGATTCAAAGTATTCGCCTTCACACGCAATTTCTCCAGAAATTGCATTTTCTAGTTATTATATTTTATTCTCCACACTTTTTTGTCCCGCTTCTTCTTCCACATAATTCATCCGATTCACTCCGTTCCACTTTTGACGTATTCCAAATATTCACGAGATGAGCGCTTCCATTTTTCTCGTTCCGAAAATTTTCCGATTTCGCGAAATTCGCGAATTTACGACAAATTTTTCCCCATTCATTCTTAATGGCAGATTCGACATTTCACATTTACGTCATTCCACTTTTAAATTCACCTGATTCAGCAAATTCAAGCCACATTCGGAATGATTCTCGACATTCCCAAAATTGCCAAATTCAACAATTACACGTTTTTACGTTAAAATTTTCGACAAAATTTCACGAAATTTCGTTTTTCACCTCTAGTTTCTACATTTTTCAACCGATTCAACCCATTCCAATTTTCAACTGTTCATCTTTTGCCTGCCTATTCCACAACTTCTCACCTACCAAAAAATCCAAAATTTCAAATTTGAAATTCAACCAAATTCTCCAAAATTTCGTTTTTCTACTCTAACTTCTACGTTTTTCAACCGATTCAACCCATTCCAACTTTCAACTGTTCATCTTTTTTCTACCTATTCCACAACTTCCAACTTACAAAAAATTCCAAATTTTCAAATTTGGAATTCAACCAAATTCTCAAAAAAAATTGTTTTTCTACATTTTTCAACCGATTCAACTCATTCCAAATTTCAACTGTTCATCTTATCCTACCTATTCCACAACCTCCCATTTACCAAAAATTCTAAATTTGAAATTCAACCAAATTTTTCAAAATTTCGTTTTTCTACTCTAATTTCTACATTTTTCAACCGATTCTACCCATTCCAACTTTCAACTGTTCATCTTTTCAAATTTTCAATTTGGAAATTTACACCAAATTCTACAAAATTTCGTTTTTCTACTCTAATTTTTACATTTTTCAACCGATTCAACCCATTCCAACTTTATTCACTTTGGTCACCTCATCCTTACCATATTCACCCCCTTCACCCCCACTTCCACTATGCTTACACAATTCAACCCTTGACCCCACTTCCAGTGTGGCGGCCATCTTGGATTGACCCTGAATTGCCCCCAATGAATCTAGAATGAACCGGAATGGACACCGTGTGGCCATTGGTTGAGCCTACATTCATTGACAACAGCTCCTTTTAGAATTCAAGTTAGCGAGTGAAAGACAGTCTGTGTTCAGACAACAAACAAAATATCAGTCGGTAACTCAGCGTGCAACAAAAGGTTGTCCGTCTGCTGGTATATCACGTTCTAGTCGTCGTTGATGGATGTTAATTAATTAGATTTGGCCGTTTGGGGGTGCCCCGCAGCAACATTATTAATTATGGAAAAATACCTGTGACGTGCAATGCATGCTTGGAATGACAAATAAATAAATAAATAAAGTTACTTTCACAAGTGCACTTCATTATTTAATGGCTGCAATTACGATTAGAAGTGTACCCACGGTGAGGAAGCAAAGTAAAAAAACTATTTGTGATCGCGCTGCCTTGAGGTCAAAGAAATCGGCTCGATAAATAAATACCTGTTCAAACTTTCCGAGTAGTTCGTGCAAACTGAAGTTTAAGCCAATCATATTGCGGCATGTGATTTGGCTCCTCCCACTCCTGCCAAGCTCCTCTACACCCTCCTACGGGTCTTGTCAAAGGTCAGCGGGAATGTCCTCCAGGCATACTTCCTGGGGGGGATCTGGAATTGCGATTAACGGGACGTTCTCCGACTGAGGATCCAACAAATCTTGGATTGGAAGTCTGCAAATTGAAGATAAGACTCCGGGTGTCTTGAGGGATGTTGAAATGTCGTCTGCTTGCCTCCACTTTTTTTTTTTTTGGGGCATAAAGCCTTCCGGGGACGTCCGGCCTTGTTCTGGATTACGCCAACTCCAAAGGCACATGGAAGTTATCAGGTGCCAAAAGTCAACTGAGCCTCCTAATCACGAGCAGCACTTGGTCAAGGAATGCTTTCTTCTGGTCTCGGAGTCCAAGGCCACATGTTCATCCAACGGCCCAGCGCCCGAGATGACTCCTCGCTCATGGCTGACGTAATTTTCGCCGAAAGCTGGATGTTTGCTCCTCGAGGGTTTCTTGGGGGGGTCTCGCCGTGCCGCCGGCTGCCTGAGCGGCTCTCCGGCCCACTACGAGCCCCCTCTCTCGTTTTCACAGCTGTTCATTATTGTAATTTCCCCTTCCCCACCTCTTCCTATCTCTCTCGCTCTCTCTCTCTCTCTTTCCCACCCTGCCTGTCCCCTAAACTAACTTGGACACGCCACACACACACTTCCTGAGGCCGAGCCCTGCCGCCCGCCCGTGCTTTCAAGACTTATACACAAAGTTTTTTGAGGAGACCAAATAAACGGCTGAGAGATGAAGTGATGAGTAGGCCACTAGGCCAAATGTCCAAAGGTACCAAAAGAAGGATAAGAAGGGCGTACCCACACTTGGACATTTTAACCGTGACTGACTTTTTTGGGATTGTGGATTATTTCGTTTCTGTTGGGCTCAACACGATGGGGATTAGCTATTAGTTACCTTGGCCTTGACGACTCGGCTGACTCAAACTCTTAAGTCGTCGGGGCTCTCGTCAAGCATACATGAACGATGCCCTCGCGACAACGTTACGTTGGCATTGGGAACAGACGAAGTGGAAACATGCAGCGCACATCAAAGCCGAGCAGACAGATGGCTGTCAGGCCGAAGGAGCTGGAGTGAGAATGCCAGAAAGACAAATACAAGGTTGAATATTCATAAGAAGACTTTGGAGTGCGCTTAGCTCATTAAAAAGATCTACATACTCCGGGCCCTTTAAACAGCATTTTTGATTCATGCAGACAACTTGACTGCTTGTGGAAACCAAAATGTATTAGATAATATGGAGACGGGGTTTTTTTTGGTGTGTATGATTTATGTGGCACAGTAGTATGTTGTGTATTTTTTTCAGAAATAGGAGTGACAAAACGAGCAGTTTGCCATGCAAAGAGGGAGTACAAGTGATGGCGCCCACACAAAGTTAAACAAGCATGTAACAGGATCACCAAGGAGGCGCTGGCACACAAACACACCCGGAGCCGGCTTCCACTAAACGGGCGACCTCACGTGAAGAAAAAAGCTTCCGACCTCACATGATCCCGTTTTTTAAAACGGAAAGCTTGTGCTATGCTCCAGCTTATCTCGGCTACAAGTAAATGAAGGGAACAGTAAAAGGAGATTGTAAAAAGCGTAAATTTACTCTTGACGTGACACAGCTGCCGTTTTAAAATACACGTCGCTGTCTTCCAATGGGAATCCAATAACGGAAGCACAGGTTGTAGCCGTCAGATGGCACTCAAGATGCTACAATTCATGGCGAGAACGACACGGAAGAAGCACTGAGATTGATCCGATGTGCTGCTGTTGCTGATGATAATCAGCTATCGATTGGCGTGTGGCTGCGCTAACAAGACACTCGAGAGATAAAGATCGAATTTGAAAAAGAAAACACGATCCTTAGTCTGTCGAGTAACATGATGATGCCAATTCATATTTAGAGAGAATCAGCTGTTCTTTGCAGAGGATAAGACTATGCACATATTTATTTGTTTTGAAATATCCGCTGCTTAAACATTTATAACAGCGCTGCGTAGACGCTAATTGTTAGCCTAATTGTTAGCCTAAGGCGGTTCCCATTATCTGTAAGCATTAGCATGAAGCTAGCAGACTTAAACGAAGCTACATTTTAGAACCCATAACGTTTCTCATGACATTCTATCATAACCAAAGAGCTGGGGAAAAAAAGTTAATGCGAGTCAAATGAGACTCTGATTGGCTTGGGCCATCGTGTTGGCATGATGTTTCAAGATTCCCGAGTGTCTTTAATGTGACTTTTAAAGAAAGAGGCTTTTAGATGAGCGGAGATGACAGATGCTGGGAGATGACTCACTTGAAAAAGGCTGAAGAGGAAAAAAAGGGAATCAAAGCCACGACTAGCAATAAAAGGGATGATCCAATTTTGTTGCCGTGCTACAGCCACAAAAGCGAGGACAAGGGATTCACAATTTGTATTGAAAATTTCGTTCAAAGAACAAGACGAACACGCCGCTTAGCACTATCTTTCCAATATTTTTGTTATTTGTGATGTTTAGGGCAGGGGAGTGATGGAAGTCAGATAAAACGCTCCCTTTAGTGGCAGGTAGCGTGTGAAAAGGTCCCAATTCTAAAAAAGCCGGCCTCCACCAAAGCAAAACATTCTATCAGGCTGTTGATAACAAGCCCGCCTTGAAATCACATTTTCCAATCCTCACATCCATAAACATCATTTTATGCCATCGCCCCCACACAAGCGCATCCTTCTCATATTCCTTCATAAATATTCATTACGCCAAGCGATTCCCTTTTTAATTCAAACTCCCTTTCCTAAAGTCTAGAAAAGAAGAGGTACTATCAGGACTTATAAGAATACTAGTGATAAAAAATGAGAGAGAGAGAGAGAGAGAGAGAGAGAGAGAGAGAGAGAGAGAGAGAGAGAGAGAGAGAGAGAGAGAGAGAGAGACTTGCAGGGAATGCGCAACTGACATGAAGGAGATCTGGAGCTTAAATTTAGATACAAATCAATAGATAATGTGCTTGGTGGTGAATGAATATCACGCAGATCAATGAAAAAAAAATTGCTGCATGAAGCAAAAAGAAGAGGCGGCCGCGATGGTAAAGTAAAAAAAAAAAAGTTCAGAAGAGGGTGTGTCGCGCTAGCAACGCTTCCTGCGCCGACGCCACAACCCCTCCCCTCCCCGAGGGACTCGCCTGTAATTTTGTTAGAGAAATGATAAGGACACTTCCTATGAGCTCAACAAGTCGCTTTTTTTCCCAATATAGCGATTTATTATCTTCCCATTTATTTTAAACAAAAAACAAACAGTAAATCTGGAAATAGGATCCAACTACATTGTCCAATAAATTCACTTCAATTCCATCCTATGAACAAGATGACAAGTTGGAATCTCCCGCCGTTTGTCGTTGTTTATTCCCGTCAACGTCCATAACTCTGTGACCCGTGTTCCCAGCATCAAAATGCAAATTGCCACATCATGCAAAAGAAGAGACCCCCCCCCCCCCCCCCACACACACACACACACACTTTTTGGCTAATGATGCAACGAGCCGAGATGGAGGAAAAAAAAAAGTGACGGAACCATAAAGCTTTGTTGCTAAATAAAGCACGTCCTTGCTGTAGATCAAGTCGATGCAGGGACTACAGTAAATCTGTCACACACACACACACACGCACACGCACACATTCACACACACACACACACACACACACACACACACACACACACACACACACACACACACACGAGTCGCTCTTTTGCAAAACTTTAAAATCCTAATTGTACTTCACGCTCAATTTTCTTCCCATCAATACATTTCTTATCCAGAGTGAAAGCGAAATAAGGTCAAAGGAGGGCGGGCGCTTTTCGACAGTCAGATGCGATTGAACATGGGATGAGGTCACAGAAGTGGACGACGGCATCCGATTTCTTAGAGCAGCATTTTGCGCCGTCAACGTCAGACACGTCAAAAGCTGAGTCGTCGAGTGTAAAAATAGATGTAAACACAAAAAGAATAAAACATTTTTTTTTTAAAAAAACAGTTCAGTACACGCATTTGTGATTATGTTCCTAAAATAAGTTGTCAATTAAAAATAGTAGCAAAAGATAAATATAATTTCCTCCAAATTCCAAATCAAGCTTTTAAGAGGTCGACAGAAAGCGGGCACCTTTCAAAATTCAACTGCACAACTTAATGCTAAGAAATTACGTAATGAGATAAATGCGGTTAATGACGAAGGAAAAAAATGCGATGATAAAAAAGACATTTGGGGTTGGTAGTTACTATGTTCTCTCTGATGTTTTTTTTTTTTCCTGATGAGTAATTATAGCTGCGCGCACACAAAAATTTATTTCCGTGTAGTTTTAATCGGGGGTTCCTTTGATCGCCTCGCCGAGGAAAGCCATCTTGAAAAGTAGATGAAAGGCCTCTCCAATTAGAAGCCTGCTGGAAACGAAATGCGTATTTGTTCAAAAATACGTGTACACATTAGCAGCCCCCCCCCCCCAAAAAAAAATACACCAACAGATTTCCTTGAAATTGAGGTTGGATATAATTAGAAATAAATCATTTTCATTCATTTGCTCATATTAAACCTCAAATCTGATCAACGGGAGTACATTCACTGGTCCAATTTCAAAGTGCCAAATTTCTCACCACCTCTGCCTGTTTTACAATAAATGAAGCCGTCGGACAAAATAAGAAATAAGCGAAATAAGCTTTTTTTTCATGTCTCCCCATTATCATGATCGTCGACGTCTTTCATAACATTCATCAATTCCAGAGAAGCACTTGGGCGTAGCGCGCTTTCGCAAGAGATGCATCAGAACGTTTCGCTGCTTTAAATCCTTTTAAGTGGCCTCTCGCATCCCTCCTGGATAAGTGGGAGATGATGGGCCAGATTCATTTCCTTGGCCATGATTTGCATCTAATTAGTGCTCGGGGGCATCAAAAGTGTCCGAAGTTGGGAGCCAATCAACCCGCCTTTAACCTGCCGGGCCCTTACAAAGCAAGACTAAGACGGTGGATTAAAAGCAGACGACTGCTTGGAACCACCCAACTCGGGTTCTGGTAGAAAAATCTGAGGCGGAGGCAACAAGACCCATTATCTTATTAGGACTAGTGTTCCATTTATTTTATTTTAGTTTTAGTATTATTATTATTTAGCATACTTTAACCTTTAAATGTGTGGGGCTAAAGCTAATGCTAACATATTCGTCATTATTACTATTATTATTATCATTGTTGTTATTGTTATCATTATTATTATCGTCATTGTTATTATCATTATTATTATTATTATTGTGTCTCTGTGGTTTAAGTCTTGAACAGATAATGAACAAAAATCTGGGGCAACATGTAGATATAAAAAAAATTGCCTGTGCCATGTCAAAGTTTAACGATCATCTTGAGGATTCGCCAAGGAAAATAGAAAGCTCCGTCACTAAGTACTTTTATTCTTCCACGCGATGACTGATAGAAGTTCCATCGTATTGAGACGGATTTAATTAATTTTCGAGCAACGATCGCACAAACCGACGAGCAATCCGAGCCGCGTCATCTCTGAAAAGCATCGCTCGGTGTAACTTTTTATTAATAGCGCGTCGCCGCGTATCATATTTTTGCTCTTTAATGAAGCCTGATCGACTGAGCCGGCCTCCCTGGTGGCAACGGCGGCCTCCGTGATTCAACCCAGAATGAGGCTACGAAAATAATGAAATATAATAACCTGCTTTCAAGAATTTAGCTCATGCTGCAGGTTGGAGACGTTTACCATCCAGAACCTTCCTAATTTCCGAGTGTGGATGAGTCAACCTGTCCATATTATTGACTCCTAAAGTAGGCGATGCGGCTTTTCCTATAACAATAAAGTCAAAGTCAAAGTCAGCTTTATTGTCAATTTCTCCACATGCCAAAGACACACAAAGAAACCGAAATTTCGTTCCCCCCTATCCCACGGTGACAAGACATGGCTCACAACAGACAAACAAGTAAACAAGTATAACAAAAGCGTGCTGAATAAATAATGAATAAATAACACAACAAATAAATAAATAAATAAGAGGAGCAAAATAAAAGGAGCAAGTGTGCGTACAGCAGACATTCCCGAAAATATCGCAACAGTGCCGCACGCTACGCAGAAGTGGGTAGCGAGTTCAGGGCCCTAACAGCCTGGAGAAAGAAGCTGTTGGCGAGTCTGGTGGTGCGGGAGCGCAGGCTCCTGTACCTCTTCCCAGAGGGCAGAAGGTCAAACAAAGAGCCGGGTGACTCACATCTCTGGCAATCGAGGTTGCCTTGCGGGCAAGATGGGAGGTGTAAATGTCCTTCAGGGAGGGGAGCAAAGCACCAATAATCTTACCAGCCGTATTCACTACGCGCTGCAGGGCCTTCAAGTTCTGTTCAGTGCAGTTACCACCCCAGACAGCGATGCAACTGGTGAGGACGCTCTCAATGGTGCCACGGTAGAATGTAGACAGGACTGCCTGAGGAGCACATGCACGCCTGAGCTTCCGCAGGAAGTACAGGCGGCGCTGAGCTTTCTTTGCCAGTGACGAGGTGTTTGCGGACCAGGAGAGGTCCTCACTGATGTGCACCCCCAGGAACTTGGTGCAGCTCACCCTCTCCACCACAGCACCGTCGATGATCAGCGGCAGGTGTGTTGTGTGACCCTTCCGGAAGTCAACAACGATTTCCTTGGTCTTATTGACGTTCAGCAGGAGGTTGTTGTCCCTGCACCACGTGGTCAGAAGGTCAACTTCCGACCTGTACCGAGTCTCGTCGCCCTTCGTGATGAGACCCACCAGAGTCGTGTCGTCAGCAAACTTCACTATGCGGTTGTCGCTGTAGGTCACAGTGCAGTCAGCAGGGTGAAGAGCAATGGACTGAGCACGCAGCCCTGGGGGGCCCCCGTGCTCAGCGTGATGCTGGCGGAGATTTTGTCGCCAACGCGCACCACCTGAGGCCTCTGACAGAGGAAGTCCAGTAGCCAGTTGCAGAGGGAGGTACTGAGGCCCAGCTCGTCGAGTTTGCAGATGAGTCGCTGCGGCACAATGGTGTTGAAGGCAGAGCTGAAGTCCACAAACAGCAACCTCACATATGAGTCCTTTCTCTCCAGGTGGGTGAGGGCCGAGTGGAGGGAAGAGCAGATGGCATCCTTAGAGGACCGCTTGGCACGGTACGCAAACTGGAAAGGGTCAATGGTGGGGGGGAGAACGGACTTGATGTGCTCCATGACAAGCCGCTCAAAGCACTTCATGATGATGGGCGTCAGTGCCATGGGGCGGTAGTCATTGAAGCAGGACGGTGCAGGTTTCTTCGGCACAGGAACGATGGTGGCAGCCTTGAAACACGAGGGGACGATGGCCTGCTGCAGGGAAACGTTAAAGATGTCCGTGAAGACACCCGACAGCTCCCCAGCGCAGTCCTTCAGCGCTCGACCCGGGATGTTGTCAGGGCCCGCCGCCTTACAGGTGTCAATAGCGGCAAGCGCCCTCCTCACACCGTCAGCAGAGAGGCGCAGGGGCTGCTCGTGTGGGGGGGGGGGGGAGTGGTCTTCAGCGGGCAAGTGCTGTTCTGGGCGTCGAAGCGAGCAAAGAAGCGGTTCAGATCGTTCAGCAGACGGACGTCGCCCTCACAGCTCCTCGGCGCGGGCTTGTAGTCCGTGATGGTCTGAATGCCCCGCCAAAGGCTACGTGCGTCCTTGCTGTCCTTGAAGTGGGTGGAGACCTTGCACGAGAACGCCTTCTTCGCTTCTTTGATGCCTCGGGACAGGTCGGCCCTCGCTGTCCTCAAGCCAGCCTCATCCCCCGCTCTGAAAGCCTTGTCCCTGGCACTCAACAGTCTGAGG
The DNA here is from genome assembly GCF_059516105.1 of Syngnathus floridae. Taxonomy (NCBI): domain Eukaryota; kingdom Metazoa; phylum Chordata; class Actinopteri; order Syngnathiformes; family Syngnathidae; genus Syngnathus; species Syngnathus floridae. Next base: position 7,647,289 of record NC_142431.1, read on the forward strand.
ACAGCCCCCGTCAGCCACGGCTTCCAGTTCGCGCGAATGACGACGGATTTCGAGCAAGTCACATCATCGATGCACTTCGTGATGTAAGAGGTAACAGAGTCAGTATACTCCTCTATGTCCGTCCAATCGTTGTAGGTGGCTGCCTGCTTAAACAAGTCCCAGTCAGTGGTGTCGAAGCAGTCACGAAGTGCATCGGAGGCACCCTCAGGCCACACCCGAACCCGCCTCCGAACCGGCCTGGATGCCTTTACCAATTGTCTGTATGCGGGCTTTGAAAGCTCCCTTTTGCGCCGAGTAGACTAGGTCCAGGAAGCTGTCTCCATGTGTCGGAAAAGTAACATGCTGGTGAAGCCTCGGGAAAACAGACTTCAGGTTGGCATGATTGAAGTCTCCAGCGAAGATGGTGAAACCGTCAGGGTGCGCTGTTTGCTGTTCACTGACAGCCTGGTACAGTTCACCAAGCGCCGCGATCCTGTCGCCTTCGATGTTGGAAGGCGGGATGTATACCGCGACTAGCAGAATCGCGGTAAATTCCCTCGGCAGATAAAACTAATGCTATATACTTTTTATACAAATATAAAGTGCCTTGGCAGTTAGTTCTGTATTAGTATAATAAACACTGAGGAACATCAATGGATGGATTTACTAAGATGGGGGGAAAAGCTAATAGCTTGGCACGCATCCAACACACGAATACTACAGTAATTGCGCTTTTTATACACATTTCATACGGAGGGAAAGGTAAGTGCGGCAGGAAGCGAGCGGGAGTCTTTGGGGAGCTTAGCTTTGACAGGAGGTGACTTATGAGCGCATATACATCTCACTCTATGCGGTCTATTTCTATATCATCAGCAGTTCGGCGTCATTCGTTCCAATCAGAAAGGTGAAAGCAGGCATATTCTGGGCATCAATCTGTGAATTTGGTCGAAGAGGAGTCTTTAAAGGAAGTCAACTGTGTATATATATATTTTTTTTAAGTAGATACAATTAGGCTAATGTAGCTGGGTTAAACGTGAGCCAGCTTTGTCATAATTGCAGCCATTCGCATGTCAACCAATGACAGAGTAGCCATTTTGAAATGCAGCTTTTGGCAGCTGCCTCCTTTTTAAAGCTTGACTGACATCATAAAGAAGGACAAAATCTTGAGTGTTGTTCGCTTAAGTGGCCCTGGAATACTTTTACACTTACCGTAATTTCCGGACTATAAGTCGCGGGTTTTTTTTCATAGTTTGGGGGGGGGGGGGGCGACTTATACTCAGGAGCGACTTATATGTTTTTTTTCACAAATTTTTACTTGATCATTAAGACATCACTTACTTACAAGTATAGTTGACCACTTCCCATGTTATTTTTAGTATAGTTGATCACTTCACATGCTTTTATATCTTTATCTTGACCACCAACACTGGAGCCCCTCAGGGGTGCGTCCTCTCCCCACTGCTCTTCTCCCTCTACACCAACGATCTCTCCGCAAGTGACTCTTCTGTGAAGCTCCTGAAGTATGCAGACGACACCACTCTCATCGGACTGATCCAGAACGGTGATGAGACTGCGTACAGACAGGAGGTGGAGCGGCTGGTCCACTGGTGCAACCAAAACCACCTGGACCTGAACCCGCTCAAGACCGTGGAGATGACAGTGGACTTCAGGCGAGGCCCTTCACCACTTTCACCCCTCACTATCCGCAGTAATACTATTCTCTCATCAGACACCTTCAAGTTCCTGGGAACCACAATCTCTCGGGACCTGAAATGGACCGGCCACATAGACTCTGTCCGGAAGAAGGCCCAGCAGAGGCTGTACTTCCTGAGACAGCTCAAGAAGTTCAACCTGCCGCGGGAGCTGCTGAAGACCTTCTACACTGCCATCATCCAGTCTGTCCTCTGCACCTCCATCACTGTCTGTTTTGGATCGGCCTCCAAACAAGACAAGCACAGACTGCAACGGACAATAAGGACTGCAGAAAAGATAATTGGAATCAACCTTCCATCTATCCAAGACTTGTACCTGTCTAGGACCAGGAAACGTGCAAGTAACATCTCAACAGACCCTTCGCACCCAGGTTGCAGCCTGTTTGAACTACTCCCCTCCGGACGCCGTTATAGAGCTCTGTACACTAAAACCAGCAGACACAGAGACAGCTTCTTCCCCCAGGCTGTCGCTCTGATGAACTCACACCACTCTTACAGTCTCAGAGTCATTACTGTGCAATAACATCCTGCTTTCCACACCTTTTTTGTCTACACTGTTTGTACTATGTGTCCTCTCTGCATCCATTGCAGCCTGGTCTCCTAGAAGAGGGACCCTCCCATCTGTGGTCTTTTCTCAAGTTTTCTCATTTCCCCTAGCTGGAGTTTTGAGTTTTTCCTTGCCCTCTTGGGAGTTTAAGATCAGGGGATGTTTGAGAATATTCGTTCTTCACATGTCCTGAGTGTTGTTGTTAGTCACCTAAATGTTGAACAGAGGCTGTGATTTACCGAAGTCAAATTCCTTGTTTGGCACGCTCAAACATGGCGAATAAAAAACTCTTGAATCTTATATATTCAAAACATAAAAAATAGAGAAAACATCAAATAAAGCAATTAACACTTTAAAGCACCATATCCAAGTCCACTGTCTGCTGTATGTACACTTGCTCCATTTTTGCTCCTCTTATATTTATTATTATTTGTTTATTTATCATTTATTCAACACTCTAATTTATTCATTGTTTGTCCCTTCTTGGGTTTTTTTGTGTTGCTTGTATGCATATGTGTACTATCTCACCGAGGGATAGTGGGAACGTAATTTCAATCTCTTTGTATGTCTTGGTATATGAAAAAAAATCGACAATAAAGCAGACGTTGACTTTGATAAAACAACCAAATAAACAAAACAAAAAACTACATCTGAAAAAAATTATATTTTCAGACGAAACTGGATGAGGGCGCTCTAAATTTCACCGTTGGCCGTGACTCATCAACTGGGTGGGCTTAAGAAAAATGGCACCAAAAAGAAACTCATATTTTGCAGGTTACAAACTTCAAGTTGTAAAATGTGCAGCTGAAAACAGTAATCGAGCAGCAGAAAGAAAGTTTGGAGAACCGTGATGTACCAAGGGATTACTATTTCAAGTGACGTCAGTGGCACGGCGGTTGTTTACATAAAGGACAAACGTACCCACGTAAGGACTACTGGCATCATTAGCGGTGATCATTTCTAAGTGACACGGAGGACAAAGAGTTTGAAGGAATTAAGGATTTGGAGTGACATAAAAGGTTTGAAAAACTATTATGGCTTATACGCACGCCCGGTCCTACTCTACTGAGTCGGGGGCCGGCGCTCGGCCGAGTGGCTGTCCGCGAACGGTGCATGGGGCTCAGACATGGCCATTACGCACACCCGGTCCTATGCCATGGAGCTCTCGTGTCTGGAAGTCCACGCCGCCACACGCTTGGAAGTTTGTTTTGTTTAATAAAGAGCCGTTTACCAAACCCACGTCTATCCTTGTACTTTGTTAACGCTACAATATAGTTATATACTAGATCTGTGGAATAAAGAAGAGGCTGACGTCAGGGCGCACGCGCGGTGATGTTGACAAAGGACGAGGAATTTGATCGAGGGATTTAATGGATTTAAAGTGCACGGATGGTTTGATAATATTATTGCTTATATTATAGTTATTTGAAATATAGTTTATCTATCGTTATATGAGCCTGTGGAATATTTTGAAGTGCAAGCGCCCTCAGCCGCACGCACCCATTGTTGACAAAGAACGATCGATGTTTTTAATGAATTGGAGTGACACCGATGATTTTATAAACGTGTTATTCATGTAATCGTTTTCTTTAATAATTCTATATGTTACGTCAGGCCCATTCTCAGCTCTTCATTTGTGTTTTTCACGTTAGCATACCTATCGTTTAGCCTGTTGCTATCGTATCGAACGATCGATGGATTTAATGAATTGGACTGACACCGATGGTTTTATAAACATGTTATTTATGTAATAGTTGTCCTAAATCATTCTATATGTTACGTCAGGCCCGTTCTCAGCTCCTCATTTGTGTTTGTCACATTAGCATACCTATCGTTTAGCCTGTTGCTATCGTATCGAACGATCGATGGATTTAATGAATTGGAGTGACACCGATGGTTTTATAAACATGTTATTCATGATGTTATTACGTCAGGCCCGTTCTCAGCTCTTTGTTTGTGTTTGTCACGTTAGCATACCTATCGTTTAGCCTGTTGTTGCTATCATTTAGCCTGTTGTTGCTCGTTCATGACTGTTTTTGGTGTGGGATTTTGTCGAATAAATTGCCCCCCAAAATGCGACTTATACTCCGAAGCGACATATGTTTTTTTTTTCACTTTTTGGGGCATTTTATGGCTGGTGCGACTTAATGTCCGGAAAATACGGTACAAGTTTATCAAGAATCTTATACAGGAATGTTACTTGTGGGGACTTTTTCTTACATTACAAGTCCAAGAGGAGACCAAGGGCAGCAAGGATTTTTAGGATTTTTATCTGTGATCAAATTACCTGGGTATATCTGCATGTGTATGTGTGTGTGTGTGTGTGTGTGTGTGTGTGTGTGTGTGTGTGTGTGTGTGTGTGTGTGTGTGTGTTTCTTTCTTTTCGTTTCCATTTCCTCTTGCCAGCGGGCTGGCAGTGACACCGTCATGGCAACCGGCATCAGCGACGCGTGTTTGTCAGCCAGATAGCAGTGATACGCAAGCACGCGCGCACACACACAGTCACACATACAGATTTGCACATGCTCAATCATTCACTCACACACACGCACACAAACACAGTACCTCTGCTTGGTACACAGTGTTCCACATATGACATGAGAAAACCTTTAACACGGAAGCATCATAAGAAGCGTGTGTGTGTGTGCCCATTGCACTATAACGAAGCAGTCGCACAAAGGTGACGCCAGAGGGAGAAGGTTAACAGGAAGAAGGACGGCCGCTCGCATTGACCTGTCAATCATTTAGTCGCCGTGCTACTGTCTGATGGGGTGGACCCTGACACCAGCTATAAATAGAGCGAGACAGAATGGAAAGGAGGACACATGATATGTCAGCCAAGAGTGTGTCTGTACATCTGGATCCCTGCTAGTCATGGTCAAAAGCGCATGCAACATCTGTTCTAGGTGCTGCTGTTTTGGTTTGCAACGGAGTTTACCACTACTACGAGGAAATAGTGTGTGCATGCATGTGTGTGCTGGCCCACGCCCATGTGTGTTTCCCTGAGTGATTAGCAGTAATTAATGGCCACTCTCTGGGAACAGGAAAACATCAATCCAAAATTAGAGCTTGATGAACTACCACAAAGATCAACCAACCTCAGGGCAAACACAGAAAACATGACACACAAACTCACAGCGAGTCCGATTTCAGATCGATGATGTCAACACCCAAAATAACCTCTGAAGTGACAACGTGACTTACACGTCTGCGTTTAGACATTTTGACCGGCCGAATGAAATTTGCGACGAGTCATGGGAGACGGCTCACATCTAATTAGCGCCATTAGCGACATCAAATTAGAGCATTCAAATGAACATGGACGCTTTTAGGCATTCAAGCGTGACAAAAACAAGACTAAAAAGAAGCAATTTTAGACCGGACAAGAGTGTCCATCTAAACATTTATAACTGTACAATGTAATACCTCTGTTGGCCACTAGGTCCACTTGTTATTTTTATGATTTGCATGTTTTTACTTCTGCTTGTGTCAATACTCTTAAGTTTTAAAGTCCAATAATATAGAGTGCTATTCTTCTTAATAAAAATATTTCAACATTTTCATTCATTTTGTCGGGAAGACGTAATCTGTGTTCCACGTTCCAAGCGGGCACCACTGTATTTGTATTCCCACCACTGCCAACAACTCTCCTTCAATGCAATGACATTACATCAGCTCCCACCATCTTGCCATTTTCCCTCCGGTCACGTGACGCAATGCTCCAGGATGGCATGGAGCGAGCGGCCGCACTTTGAACGCGCGACTTGTGATCCTCACTTAAACAAGGCTCATCTTCATATCTCACTTCTAATCTTTAAACATGTTTTGCAAATTTCAAATCACCGATCCGTCCATTCGCCTCCCCGCCGCTGCTGTGTGCTGCTTCTGTGAGGCCCCACTAGCCAGCTGTTCGCCACCAGGGATTACAGACTATATATAACCCGCTGTATCTTTAATCTGCTGTCATCGAGCATCAGAAAACATTTGCACAATTGCCGCCAGACTTACCTCTAAAAGGCACGCAGAGGCTGGCACGCTTATGGCTGGCGTACATTAAATCTATTGTCTGACCACATAAATCACACAAATTTAAGATGATTTAAAATAAATCGAGGCACGAAAGAGTCAAGCTATCAACTTGGAATTGTGCATGTGTGCTTGCTTGACACATTCGTCGGTAATAGAGTTGAATAAAAAAGCGACACACAGAGGGAAAAGAAATCGTTCCATGTGGCACATTCACATCAAGCCCGACGTGACATCTTTTGGCAAACAAGCAAGGAAACCACAGAGACGGGAGAAAACGGCTGAAGGTCAAAAAGGCCCCACGCTGACAAGGTAAATTAGACATCGGAGTGCCTCACTCAAGTTCAGTGTGACTTTCTCCCTTACAGTGTGGCGTTCTTAAAATTCTGGGCAGCATAAACATAATCTGGTGACAGAAGAAAAATACTTTAAGATAATATTCATCATTATGTAACATAGAATTTTGAGCTGTGCAATACAGTATTTAAAGTTATAGTCCCAATGATCGTCACACACACATCTGGGTGTGGTGACATTTGTCCTCTGCATTTAACCCATCCCCGTGTGATTTTGATCCATCCCCTGGGGGAGAGGGGAGCAGTGAGCAGCAGCGGTGCCGCGCTCGGGAATCATTTGGTGATATAAATCCCCCAATTCCAACCCTTAATGCTGAGTGCCAAGCAGGGAGGCAATGGGTCCCATTTTTATAGTCTTTGGTATGACCCGGCCGGGGTTTGAACCCACAACCTTCCAGTCTCAGGGCGGACACTCTACCACTAGGCCACTGAGCTTGTTTATTTATGTATATAAATTTTGATTTTGAAAAATATTATTCCCCTTTCCCTTTTTATTTGCAATATTGACCCCCCCCCAAAAAAAAACTCCGTTGTCAAAAATGAAGTTGTTGTCAAGTTGTTTTACAGCCAGCAAGCCTCCGTGAGTTATTCCCCTGTCAAAAGTGTTGTTCCGAGCAACAAAGTGCTGCCTTATTCTGGCTGGAGCCTTCTCTGCGTACTCGCTCGCTTGCTTTGCGGCATCATAAAGTGCGCGGGGCGATAAAGCAGACATCTTTAGCATCTTTGGCCTCACGTTGCATCCGGCCTGAGCGCGTCTAATGGAACTGGGAGTGCACAAGACAAATCCATGGCAAATCACACACAGAGGCATTAGCGGGCTTAATATGTGTTGGGAGAAGAAAAAGCCACAAACAGAGCCAGCTTTATGGACTACTTGTTGCGTCTAATAACATTAGGCTTATTGGTTTATCTGATGCCTGGGAGTGAGACTTTTTTTTTTCCACTGATCATTAAACAAAAAGTTATTTAAACCTTATAAAAGATGAATGAACAACAACTGAGTATTAAACAGTGATGATATTCTCTGTTTACACAAAATTAAACAAACATACAGACAAGAAGGATTTTTTTTTATTTTTTTTATCCCAGTCTGGCTCACTTGTCGTATTGTGTTCCACAGGGTTCTATTCTAGATCCCCTGCTGTTCTATTAAATTTATTGCCCCTGGGTTCCAGTGGCCTGGGGGACCTCATTTGATTCACATTCACTTAAACTTCACTGATAGTCTCAGCAAAAGGTTACAAAAGGCGTCTTTGCCTCCAAAGCACATTTGCAGGAAATTCGTCAGGCATGAATGAAAAAAAAATCCGCAATCCATTGCTGTGAACGTGAGCTCCATCAACTTTAGAAGATAACAAACAAACAGACATGGATTTATCGATCCTGCCCATCCCAGTCTAATCTCAAATGTGAGGCTTACTTCATCACACAGCTTTGATGCAGTTTTTCACCTGTCGTATCTCCGTGTTTAGGTCAGCAGGAGTTTATTGGTCAAGACTCGAAGAGCGGCACGCCTGGTTGGTTCATCGTGAGGCCCTGGTGGCTTGTTTTATCTACGTGTGTGTGTGTGTGTGTGTGTGTGTGTGTGTGTGTGCGTGCGTGTGTGTGTGTGTGTGTGTGTGCGTGTGTGTGTGCGTGTGTGTGTGTGTTTGACCGTGGCCGTGCTGCTAAAAATTGGCTGGAGGGTTCTCCTCCATCACTCTCCCCAGGAGGGTTACCCTGCTACCCTCATTACCCTGCCAGCTCCGTCTCCATATGCTCTCATTCCCCCTGTCGAAGCACGATTTAGAGACCGTTTGAACGTCAAACAGGCTAACAAACATTCGCACAGACTTTTTAGCTAAGCAAGTGAACCAACTAAATTACAAATCGTGATAGAAAGAAAAAAGTACAGACATCGATAAAACAGCATTGTGACCGCCTCAAGTGAGATATCACACGGCCCGGGAGGCTTAGTCCCAATCAAATCCATCAAGCGGAAGGGCAACGGGCTAGCGGGCGAGTGAGCGCCCCCTGGGAGGACAGCGCGACGCGACACGTCCGGCATGGCAGAATCTGTCTGCCGAGTGGAGGCCAATGCACCCGACGGGTGCTAATTGAGTGCAGAATGATTGATAGCCCTTCATGGTCAGGGTCTCTTCGGTTGTCTAGCTCAAAAATAATAGCACAGCGGAACTTGAATTTGTTCCACCGGCTAAAGTAAGTTGAACCATAAGAAGAAAACGGTGAATGTATGTAAGTAAACACACAACAGTGCCACCAAAAAAAAAAGGTCAATCTGAAAGCAAACGGTCCACATTGGCGCGCTGAGGAGTGACGGATTTATGGATTAAGACTGGTTTAGGCTGGACTGTCACATGTTGCTTTGATTGAAGCTGGCAAGCCATCACAAACGCTTGTGATACATTTATTTCCCTCCCGTCCACATTGGCCAATCCCCCTGTGATGAAAAAGACCCAGCTGACAACCAGCTGTGGCGCATTACGTCACCCGACGCTAGCCTTTTGCTCACAAGAAAGCTCCCGGGGTGCCATTTTGGCTTTACGGCAGGCATGTAAAAGTATGCACACCCTGGAGGTAAGTAAGCACTGCAATCAAAAAATATTATTTTCTGCTGTCAAATTTTCTTTTTTCTGACCAGCAACAAGACAAAGAACTTAACTAAAAGTTTCCCTCTTCACCTAAATTAAAAGATGATGAATATGTCATATAGTCCGAAGAACTGATCATATCCAGAAAAATTGTGCAGAAAAGCTCAAGTTCCAAAAAATGTAGAATACTACGAGAATAAAGGTATGCTACAATATTATGAGAATTTATTCATATATTAAACGATTCCAACCAACAGATTTAGACAAAAGCGCACGCCAGGTGGAGAAAACACTGATGAAGACTGAATCCGAAAGCAAACTGTCCAAGCCACTAACTTCACGATCTTAAAACCAAAACAATAATCTCCTCACACACCACCACGACGACAACCAAGATGCAAAGTTAAAATGACTTTCCCACACCGAATCATCAGCAAAAAACTCTCCCCGCGCTGCCGTGCACGTACCTTGCAGAGTTTCTGGTAGCGTGGCGAGCTGATTGCCATCCTCTGGAGCCTATGTAGGAAGACCACCACTTTCTGGAGGGAGGTCCGGACCATGGCCATCATTTTAGGACTGCTACAAGTCTGCAGCAGCCTGGCACCGGTCCGCATGCTATCACTGCTCTAGCCCGCTCATGCCGCTGCCATCCACCGTCTCCCTTTAGAAGCCTGCCGGACCCGAGCCCAGCCGACGGGATGCGCACGCACGCGCTCGCTCGCTCCCTTCGCTTACTCACTCACGTGCACGCTGAGCTCAGCGTGGCTCTTCTTTTCATTACACACCAACCGGAGACTGACTTTCCCATCCATAACGACGTTCGCAAACCGGCTGAGACGCACATAAGAATTTTTTTAAAAGTGACGAGTAGAACAAAACGTTCGCTGATCCCCGTCGGAGAGACGAGGACAGCTGTGAGATGGAGCGAGGAGGGGGGGCGGCAGGTAGCGCCTCCTTTGTGCTCCAGCTACATCAAGGGAGAGGAGAGAGCCGATGAGTAATAACACGCATGATTGTCAACACGCGAGCAAAGGAGGAGGAGGAGTTAGAGAGAGCTTCCTGGAAGCCAAAGTCCCCGATGGCAGTCTGCCTGGCACTGTCAAAGCGCTCCCACATGAAACACAAAACTCCCCGTTGAGATATGAGAGATATGTTACAAAATAGTAATGTCATAAATTACAAGGAAAAGTTAAGAAATATGAAAAGAGTCATAATAAATATAAAGTCTGAATCCTATCGAGGACGACTTGTAAATGAAAAAAAAAAGGAACCGAGTCGGCGTGCTTCAACTGTCCTATTTTCAGCACCTCCACGGCGGGATAATTGCCGTAACGTTCCGTTCTGCGGGCAGTGCGGTGAGGCGCCGTGACGCTCCTGACCCCGAGAGAGGTTGCGTAAGAGCGACTCGCTGCTTTGAAGTGCAGCTGAAAATTGCGACCGTGAGAGAAAAAGTAAGTCAAAACTATGTGAAATGAGGCACACCAATAAGTAAAATTACAAAATAATCAGTAAAATGCTCCAATTTCCATCGGAACCATTCAGTGGCATCAAGGCAAATATTTGCTTTTGTAATTACTGCACACACAGACAGTGGTCGGGGGGGATTACGCTAAGCTCTGAGGAAGAAGAGAAGCCATTTGAGTCAAAGCACACTATTGACTCACAAGAGATTACAACAGACTCTTTTGTTGCCTCACTTATTGTTAAGACGGTCGATGGTATCGTATGTTTCCGTGTGCTTTGACAAAGCCTGACGAAGGTAGCTCGTAAATGTGTTCATATAAAAAATAAAAAAAACGTTTTCCTTCGCTACTTTCCGATTCCTCCGAATGACTTCCCACTTGAACGCCATCCATCAATCTCAAGCGCAGCAGATAGAAAGAGAGACGACGTGGCTTTAATTAAGGCGATATGTCAGGGGGCAAAAAGCAAGTCCTGCTTTTGCGACAGCCGATCGCGCCAAGACATTTACAAACGCGCTGTAGGCATGGATGTCATTCTAATTTGGGGATTCGAACGATTTATTAGAAGAGGTCTTTATTTTATTTTATACTATCTCCCGATTTGATTATTTTACTCTATGTAAGGTGATCTTGAGTGTCAGAAAGGCACCCTAAAATGAAATATTATATTATTATTATTATTATTATTATTATTATTACCAGCAAGCGCTGTAGCCTAGATGTTTTTTAGCGTTAGGCGAGCAGACTTAAAATCTATTTGGATATTGATTTAAATACAAAAGTCAAATAGCACCAAATGGGTTCACAAGCATGACTCAAATACAGGAATAAATTAGCCTTGCTCAATGCGCACACATGTTCAAACGCCCCCTAACATGACCTCATGTCGGCACGCGTGTGGGTGCACCTCGGCGATAATGGAGGACGACACCGCGATAATAGCTCCCACCTGTGCGCTGCCGCACGCGCACGTGCCTCGTCTCGACACGTGTCTTACCTCCAGCTGCCGTCTGAGCTCTTTGACGTGGACCGTGTCCTGTGACAAGTCCTCCCTCTGGGAAGCGTCAGCAAGCATGTTGACTGTGGTCTCGGCCTCCTGGAGCCACTTGAGGAAGGCTTCCAGCTCCCTGAGGGACGCCTGGAGGCCTTTCAGCTCGCCGTCCAGATGCCCGTGGCGGTCGTTGGCCCTGCACAGAACAAACTCAAGAAATGTATTTGTATCGCTATATTATTTTTATTACATTCTAATGAAAGGATTTCAAGCTAAAAAGTTACTGCCAATGCATAAATTCCAATCTTGGTATGGATGTTAGTTAGAAAAAAAAAAAAGATGCATGATGGCCAATTTAGTTGTGATTGATCACAATCCTCCCATCACAAAATCAATACTTGGAAATGTCAACAATTAAATGACTCCTTAGTTATTACTTGATGTCTCCATCAATCTGATTCACGTTACAAGATCTTCAATGTATGATGAGTAGATAAAAATAGCTGTCTACTAAAGTGGGCGTGGCCTTAGATGGGGATGACACACTCAAGCATGTTAAAAGAAAACCAAAAAAAAACACAGCAGCTCACTATAGAGATGTCCTACAATGCGTTTAACAGCTTGTTAAAATATGTGAGGCCTGAAGAGTAATGCAACCAACGTGGATGGCATCATCCGCACCTGAAAAAAAGAAAAAGTGCTGTGCACCTGTTGTTGAGGTTGTTCCAGGCGGCGTTATGCGAATCGGTGACTTCTTTCACCCGCCGGGTGTCGTCGGTGGAGTACTCGCGCAAAAGATGAGCGGACAGCTCGTTGAAGGCCGCCACCGCAGCTTGGCCTCGACTCAGCTCTTGCAAAAACGCCTGCGTCGACATAAACATCAGAAAATATGACACGACGTCCAGGGAGGCAGCATGCTTGTGCATTCTTTGCTAAAAATAATAATAGTCTGGCGGTTTAAATAACATTCATATTGACTGCACTTAGTCACCACGACATGACTAAACACAAAGAGAAGCTGCTCTCAGTCGCCCTCTTGTTGTCACCCTACGCAATACATCAGGCAGACGCTGGGTGATTATTTTTTTTTTTTTTTGTGGGACGACTCCCGAGGCTGTTGTCTTGTCACCTTGCTGTCAGCCAGCTGAATGGTCAGAGGGTGTCTAGACTCTCTTGACTGCTGCAGCATGTTGTGGAACCATCCTTCCTTGTGGCCAATCAGAGCCTGCACTTCCCGCCGCTGACACTCCCAATGATCGCTGTGACCGATCATGTTGTCCAGCTGCTGGAGTCGTGCCACCACGCCGTGCTGAGTGTTGTCCCACTGGTTGCGTACTCTCTCCACTGGAGAGATGATTTTAATAAAATTATATTAACTCGAGACTAAATGGCGCGGGTGATGCTAGCACATACATTTCTCCGTGATGGACGTGCGCACATCCAGGTTGGACGTCTTGTTTTTGATGTTTTGTGCAAGAGTGAAAATGTCCTCCAGCTGAGGATGACGGTGTTCGAGGTCGCTTTTTGTCACCTGGGAGGATGAAACAAACAGTTTGAATGAGAGAGATTCTTGCGAAAAAAATTTTATGAAAAGTTAAAAGCTGCTGTCACCTGAAGGCGCGCCACGGTGGTCCTGATCTCCTCTACGTCGCCCACTGTGACGATGTTGGACTTGAGCATCTGAGTGATGAGGACCAGCCAGTCGGCTAGCTCGGTGGCCGTCTCGTTGAGGTCGGTGGGCGCCACCGAGTCAGGCGTGTGCGGGGTCTGGTGGTGGGGGTCCTCACTGGCCAGGCTGGCCATCTGCACGGCTGAGGGCACTGAAGACACACTCACTGCAATGGAGGAAAGGAAGAGCTGTGAGAAGATTCAGATTTACTGGAACAGCTTTGCTAATTTCCCTTAGTGCAGGGGTGGGCAATTAATTTTTACAAGGGGCCACATGAAAAACCGGAGTTGTGTCAGAGGGCCACACCTACAATAACTTAAACCTGCTCAATTTTCTTTCACTGTAAAATGCACTAAATTATTTATTTTAAATAGCTGGTACTGGTAATTAGAAGAATACAATTATTCTGTTTATATTCATATTAAGCTATGTGAAATTGTGGTGTATAGGTAAAATAAAAAACAATCATTAATCAGCACAATTTATTCTTAACTTTAACTTTTCCTCAAATGACAAAGCCGCTGCATCTCTGGGTGTGAAGTTTGATAAAAAGTCCTTGTTGGGCTTGCAGTTTTGCTAGCAATGCATTAGCCTCTGTTGCACGCTGTTTATCAGACAGATGTATTTTTTCTCATGCCTAGTCGTGTAGTGGCGACTCAAATTATATTCTTTAAACACAGCGACCTGTGTGCCACAAACCAGGCACACGGCTTTACCTTTCAGTTCTGTAAAGAAATACTTGGCAGTCCATGTCTTGTTGAAAACACGGCACTTTTTTCTTTTCTTTTCTTTGTGTCAGCACACATTTTGAGAGCAGCATTACTTCGCGCTGTTCACCTACACGCACAGCTCACATGCACGCACGCTTCACGGAAGTGCGACGCCTTTCAAAATAAAAGCAGCACAGTTGTATTGCATGTACGACACAGATTTTTTTTATTCATTCAGTTGTAATCAAATGTAATTTATTATTGCGGGCCGGACAGAGACGTACAAAGGGCCGGATATGGCCCGCGGGCCATATTTTGCCCGGGTTTGCCTTAGTGTGTTTTAATCAGTTTAAATGTGCTTAAAAGTGTGCAGGAGTGGTAAAACTATTAATTAAAAAAAACTTCAACGAGTGGGACTGGATAAACAAGTTTTCACTGTATACATGTGCAAGAAAAAAATGGGAGCATGAATATTAAAAGGTGTTCTCGAAAGTAATGTACCAAATAGTGATGAATGATGTTCTGCGGCGACACCAAGTCGCCGAGCTGATTTGTAATTGCATGCATTTTTCATACTGGAAATTAAAGCTTTCCTCTTCCTCGCTATTAAATAATTTTTCATTAGCTTTAATTTGTATGTAGTGTAGTATTAGTGTGCTAGATGCTACAACAGAAGCTGGAGTCGGATTGGTCGCTTTGTCGGCGTGTGAGCTGTGGCCTAGCAGCTCCAAATGTGGAAAATGGATCAATAGAATTAACAGAACAAATAATTTCCAGTGAAAGATGTGTAAAAATGCGAGCGCTGTTTACCAAGTTGCTGGTGCTCGACCACCCGAGCGTGGTGCAGCATCCACGGGGAGACGTGCGCCTGCAGAGACTCCCTCAGCCGACCATCTAGAACTTTCCAATCGGCCGCCAGCTGTTCCACATTGCTCTGCTTGCCGTGAAACATTCAGAGGGTGAGATGAGGAATGAACGGCGCTTTAATAAAACAGCCAATTAAGCCGCAATCAGTTAGGGGAAATAAAATGACCTGCTGCAATATGATGTAATTACACAGTATTGTGAACTTAGGCTGGCTTATTGAACAAATCATACGACTAGGCGGGGGAACCTTTTCATGAGGAGACAGCTGCTGGCGTCTCTGCAGCTCAATGGAGTGGGCCAAAAGGTCCTCTAAGTCCTTCTTTCTGTCTTTCATGGACACCTCCAAAGCCTGAGAATGGTCAGAGAGGGTTCATGCATTTTGACTCGTGGTCAGTAGAAGTTAATCTTTTACGGTACCTGCGCTTGGCCGGGACTGAGGCCTCGATTTGTGATGGTCTGATCCGTGATGACTACCCAGTCGGTGAGCCGGTTCATTTTGTCGCGGAAGTGGGCGTGACTCTGCAGGTCGCCCTCCACCTGGCCCACTTTGTCCAACAACTCGTGGGTTATCTGCAGGTTGGGCGATGTAAAATACGGAAGCTAATTAGCTTCCCTAATATATAGCTATATGTTGCATCCCACCTTGCTCCAGTTGAGGTTGATGGCCCTAAGTTTGCCCACGTGGTGGTCTCGGCTCTGCGGGCTCACGGTGTCACTGGCCAAGATCTGCGGGGCGTGTTTGTTGAGCCAGCCCAGATGTTCGTTCTGCGCGTCCATCTCCACGGCCAAGGCCTACGAGGGGAGACATTCGAGTCGTTTATCTCATCAAGCGCTATTGATCGAAGGGAAGGTAATCACGTTGGCCTCAGCGGAACAAATGGCGGAGGGGGAAAATGTAAGCTGCAATGCTTGTCAGTTAGAAAAGAAATGAAGTATAGCGGCTTTTGCTCCAGGAGACACCCTGCCCCAATTGGTCAGCCTGCTTTTTTTGTCCCCTGAGGAATTGAAATTGAATTGTGACCTACCTTGAGCTCTTTGAGGTTCTGGTCAGTGGAGGAGACGGGAAACGTGACCAAAGCGTTTTCCGCCTGCTGCAGCCACGAAGCCAAATCCTCGCTTCGCTTTACCAGGTCGGCCAGGGCTGAATCGCCTGCCGCCAGCCTGCACGCACACATGCGTAGTCGACACATTCTTTACCCAGATTGCCATCTCGAGTTCCCTCCAGGTTGCAGACTTAATCCTAGAATTTACATTTAAATTACCATTTGCGTCTAATTGACAGCGCCGATAAGAAAACAAAGAGGATAGTCGGGAAGTGCTGACCTGGACCGCTGTACCACACCGGAAATTCTAAACTTCTAATTGTAATCCAGTTACGGAAATTACGGCGTTACGAGTCTATATCGACATCATCATTTACATATTAGCTGCAAGGTTTTCATGAATACCTTCGCTGCCGATCCGCCACCTGGCGCTTCACGGCCCTCCAGCGCTGACTCAAGGCGTGGAGTTTTTCTTCCAGCAGAGGGCCATCTGGGGAGGACAGCTGGCTGGTGATGCGCTCTCCTGTTCGGTTGAGGTTGGTCAGCACGGCCTGGTGACTTACGAGGCCTTCCTCAAGCTCCTGCAGAGAGATATGTAACTTTGCAGTCATGGACATCTAAACAAGCATCAACGCCTTCCACTGACCTGTTGGTGGCACCGTGCCGAGTCTAGGTCCAAGTGTCCCTCGGGACCGACGCTAGCTGACAGCAGCCTTTCGGTGTCGGTCAGCCACTGGCTCATGTCATTCATCTCGCAGTGGAATTGCCTCCACTCCTCAACGGCGCGGTCACAGCTCCTGCACAAGCAAAATTTGACCTTATTTATTCATTTTACACATTATAGATGCATTGTAGCAAGAAAAAAATGCAAGCTCAAAATGTAGAGGAAATACTGTGCATATCAATTGGCCCAATATAAGACGACCCTGATTATAAGACCACCCACTCTTTTTCAAGACTCAAGTTTGAAAAAATACTTTTTGAACACCAATTTTAATTTTTAAACAGAAAAGAATTACAGTACATCTGAAACAAATGATTATAACGATATATTTGAGAGAAAAAGCATGTTATTTTTGCCTCATTCTACTCATGCAAAAACTGTCTATCAAATCTTAATATCTGAACATCTAAATACGTAAACTAAAGTGCAATCACATTTGTAAATGAATGGCTTCTGGTTTTTGAAATGTAATTAAACCAATCTACTATGATAAAACAACAAAATTGCAATACCTGCATTAACCATCAAAGTGAAGTCTAACTGTAATTGTAGTCTTGAAACAAATCTGAATAAGGAAAAACATTGCAATAAAATAATGCAAACTGGTTTAAACTTGAGAGTAGTTGAGATCTGTCATGTCAGAACATTACTCCTCACAAACATCCTCAGTGTTACTGTCCACGTACGCGCACGCCCTCCTGTCGAACTCTTGAAAGCGGCCGCTCTGAGGACCACGGAAAGCTTTTCTCTGATTGTGAGCATTTTTTAGGCGATCTTTTTTAGCTCTCCATCTCCGTACATTACACTCTGTGACACCATATATCACAGCCGCTTTGCAATTGTTTGAAGACTCTGCCTCATTTATCACCTTGAAGTTTGCATCATAACTTCTCCTCAGCTGCCGGTTAACCTGGCCGATCTTCGACCCACTTTTCTCCAGATTTTTGCTACGTTTCTCCATTTTCTGTTATCTCTGTTATTCTCTTATTTTCTTGTCTTTTCTTTTTTACCGCTTTTTTTATTTTTGTTCTTCATGCTACCGCTATTTTTATTTTTAACTTCGTGACAGGGGTTCTCTTTGGCATGGTGAGTTAAGTTCAGCATTTGCTTTAAAGATATCTGGCGCCATCTAGCGTTGTGAATGGGTATAATGTCTAGACCCCGAATGTAAGACGACCCCTACTTTTTCAGTCTTATTTCAATGCAAAAAACCACCGTCTTGTATTCAGGCCAATACGGTAAGTGTGAGAAATATTTTAAATCCACTTAAAAATAGGGAAACATCACTTAACTCCCCTCGTAGCGGAGAGCAGAAATTTGCATTCTGAATAAATCAACGGGGGGCTTCAACTGCCCGATTCTCGATGGTTTTATTTCCCGTAGTGCGGCAAATTTAATCGAGAGCAGTGAGGAAACGTTTTGGATGGATAACCTTATACGATGAACTCCATTTGTTTGGTTTTTAATGATGCCCCCAAGTTGGTGTGATTACTGTGAGATCACCTTATTGGTTCTGCTAATAGTATTTTTTTGCTTCCCTTTGTGACTCCGAGGCAATTAAATCTGTTCTGTTAGTGAGGTGGGAAGCTTACCCTTTCCGCTGGTTGTACATGCGGTTGAGGCGGTCCCACTCGGCGTTGAGTTGCGTGAGCGTGTCCTCCGTCTGGGAGACTTCAGCGGGCGACGCCTGCCGGATCGTGTCTGCTTGGCGCTCGCGGATTTCGGCCACCCGCTCACCCAGCTGCTCCAGGTTGTCGCTGATGGTCTGAAGGAAAGAGACCATTGATGTTACGCATAACAAATCACATCAATGAAATTCAATTACGCCGGACTGACCCTGAGCGTGTCCTCCTGGCTGGAGAAGTCTTCGTAGAGCCCCCCACTGAGCTCGGAGGAGTTGAGCAGTAGCTCGTTGTCGGCCATGGCCAGCAGCGTTTTGTTGACGTCCAGCAGGAAGCTTGATGGGCTCCGCGAAGAAAGGCGGCCTCTGTCCACCACTGACTGCACCTCCTGCAAGACATGCAGACAAAAAAAAAAAATAAATACCACCGTGGAGTTTGAACACACTAAGAGTTGTAAAAATTGGAGTTTGACCATATTTGTCATAATGTCATAATGTCAGTGTGCCTCAATCAAAAAGTGCCCTATTTGGTTTTCTAGTAATCACAGTCATATATTCTTTATCCTCTGCTGACTAATAGTAGTGTTGTACTGCCCCCTGGTGGCCACGACGGGCATACTAGAAAGAGACATTTAATGGTGCACTTAGTGTTTTCAGTTAGACTGAACTTGAATAAAAGCGATCTTCAAAATGAGCTCACCCGGGGCGGCATGTCTCTTATCTGTTGCGTGATCATGTGGGAAGACGAATCTAAATCGTGCTGCCTGCTTCTCAACACCCTCAACTCCTACAAACACAAACATACAAATTAAAAGCAGAACACAAAGGGTGACATTTAAAAAAAATAGGTGTATGTGTTTGACCTTGTGTGAGGAGTACTGGTTCTGGAGCCGGACCAGCAGGATCCTCAGTTCCTCCCTCTGGACCTCGTCAGACGTTTGCTGAAGCAGATCCTCTCCTCGTTTCAGCAGGTTTTCTACGCTGGCTTTCTCCCCGTCCATCTGGACACCAGACAAACCAGGAATGTTGAATCATAAGCTTGAAAGACTAAAGAGAAGAAACATTCCTTCCCAGGGCAATAACAGGCTTCCTGACTGGGACATTGACCTCGCTTCTGATAGGTCGGTTCAGCGCTACTAGCATGATTGGCGCCATAAACTTTGATAAGGAAGACTTTGTTTCGGCTGCGGCCTTCATAAAGGAAAACACATCCAAGTTCTCAGATCCAGTGCAATGCTACCTTGTCGTCAACGGAGATATTTGCAGGCTCCTGCTGCAGAGTCCTAAGCATGTCCTGGAGCTCGACCTGGAATTCCTGCATCCCGCTAGGGGGCGGGGCTTCAGTCTGAGTCTCCACAGAGGTCTCCAGGTCATGAAGAGCATGCTAAAGAAAATCAAAGTCTGGGAATGAATTCTGTTTTTTTGATGTACATTACAATGTTGAACTGTCAGTTTCAATCTGTAGTTGCACCTGCTGATGTACTTGCTGGCTCACGTCCAAACCTCCCGACTCCAAACAGGTAATCATCTGCGTGAAAAGATGAAAATTTTCAATATTCTAACATTTACCTCAACTATGTGTATGGTTGCAAGAGGGAGGAAATTTCCAGTGAATAGAGGCAAATCTCGAAAGTCGATTACAAATCAGGATTTATTTATTTATTTATTTTACCTGTGCGGTTTTGATGTGCTGTGAGACTTTGTTGAAGTTGCAATTGAGCTCGGCCAGTTTGGGCTCCACGACATCTCGGCAGGCGGTCCCACGACTGGTCATCAGGATGACGGCCTGGTCCCTCACGTTGTCCACGCGGATTCCCACGTCCTCCAATTCCTCCAGCATGTTCTGAGCATGATGGTTGGACGCCGTTTGCGCCCACCAAAATTGTGCACATTGAAAATGATTTTACCTTGATCACCTTCTCCCGCTCGGCCGGCTCCTGCCGCTCCGTCTCATCCAAGTGGATCTGCGTCTGGTAGAGCCACGTGCTGATGTGGGCCAGGTTTTCGTCAAAGATTTCCACCTCGTTCTGGTGGCTCTGTGTCAGCAGATAAGCTTGGTGAAGCAGCATGTGGCTCACGATTTTTTTTTTTTTCCCCTTTCTTTCAAAAATAATTATTGTCACACTGACCAGCACGGCACTGAGCCAGTCCTCGATCAACGTGCGCACTTGGCCCCAGGACTCGTTGAGGCCGCAGAGTTTGTCCTCCAGCTGCGTCTCGCTGCCCTCCACCAGCGCTTGCAGCGCGCCGCTGGTCTCCATGAGACCGGACAGCTCCAGCTGGCGGTGCTCGGACTCCTTCAAAAGGCCCTGGTGATGCCACCAACCGCAGTTTAGTCTTTTATTGTCATCATAAAAGCTATATCATGATAACGGTAGTAAAGCATGGAAGAAGCTCTCCTAAGCCTCCAACGAGCTTACGGTGCACCCTACTGGCTAAAAGAAGGGCTGCAGTGAAAGAAATTAATTAAATTAATTGATTTACCTTATATGATGTGACCTTGTTTTTTGCTTTTTATATATTCTCTTAAAAACCTTATAATGCAATAATAATAACAAATCATTTCTAGATATATGACAAGTGAAAATAATACTTTCTGAATAAAACTCAATACATAAAATAAATGAGGTCTTAATAATTAGTATGAGCATATTCTCACGTTGGCCCAGCCAATCTCTGCATCGATGTCTGCCGGCATGTCTCCGTTGCTGTTCTTCTGCTGGAGCGCAGCCTCGCTGGTGGTCAGCCACTCCTGCAGGGCGGCGCTCTCCTCGTGGAACTTCTGCGACAGGGACAAGGCTTTTTCTAAGTCCTGCTTGCCCTCTGTTACCTACAAGGAAAAAAAGAACGCACATTAGACAACAGGTTACAGTCATCGTTGGTGCCACTACAACTTCTGTTAGATGATTTAGCATTTCATAGCATTAAGCTAATTTTTTTTAAATGGACATTGTGGGTTTTCGCCTATTGGTGTGGGTTTGCTGTACTGTACCTGCGCCCCCAGGTCGTTGTAAAGCAGCTTGAGGGCAGTCAGCTGCTCGTCCATGGCTTTGGGGTTCTCCGTCTGCTGTTTCTGCACAATCTGCCGACCTGTTTTTATCACTGTTTCCACCTCAAGTTTCACCTCACTCAGCAGCTTGTACAGTTTCTGCACAGCCATGAGAAAGGGAAAAAAGTCAGAGATAACATGCACAATTTGTCAGGGTCCCCACTGGGCGAATACAAAGAATTCCTGTCTCACCATACAGCCATTGAGGTGGGGCTGGATCTTCTCCGGCTCCAAATTCCGGACATCTAGAACGTGGAGCTCGGCTTTGGCGCCATCCAGAACCCTCTTGCAGTCTAACATGCGCTGCTCAAAGTTAGCAGGCTTCTGGAACAGCTGGTACTTTGTGGAAATCTCACGTAGTTTCCTCTGCATTACAACAAAATAATAAGCAAGAAAAAACAATTTTATTTTACATATTAAATTGCTAAAGAATAAAAGCAACTAGGCGGCTCGGTGGCACACTGGGTAGCATGTCCGCCTCACAGTTAGGCGGGTGCGGGTTCGATTACACCGCCGGCCCTCCCTGTGTGGAGTTTGCATGTTCTCCCCTTGTCCGTGGGGGTTTTCTCCAGGCATTCCGGTTTTCTCCCACATCCTAAAAACATGCTTGGTAGGCCAATTGGGCACTCCAAATTGCCCCTAGGTGTGAGTGCGAGTGCGGATGGTTGTTCGTCTCTGCGTGCCCTGCGATTGGCTGGCAACCAGTTCAGGGTGTCCCCCGCCTACTGCCCGATGACGGCTGGGATAGGCTCCAGCACGCCCGCAACCCCCGTGGGGACAGAGCAGTACAGAAAATGGATGGATGGATAAAAAGATCTAAGAAGTTGACATGCAGTGCCAAGAAAACACCAGGAGAGGTCAGTGTTACCTGAAGCTGTTCCAGCATGGTGCCACCTTTGGCCGCTTTGCCATCGACGACCGGTGGTGGCAAGTTGGCCACGTTGCTCTTCCGCATCTCCTGCACCGTCACTTCGTGAGTTGCAATCTCGGCCCCGATATTCTTTTTAAAACACATCAAATTCAAAGCAGTCCAAATTTAAGACTGACTTCTACTGTGATATTACCTGCGCCTCCTGCGGAAGCTGGAAGGCATCGATGCGGTCGGTCAGGTAGGACGTGAGCGTGTGGTCCAGTTGAAAAAGCGACTCCTGGAGGGCTTGGAGAGCCTCGTCGTTCTCCTTCAGCGTCACGAGTTGGTGCTCCAGGCCCGTCTGCCTTTTGACAGCCTGCAAATGGGAGGTCAAGAGTTCATTCAAATTTGGCTCCTTTTGGTAGAAACGAGAAGAAAGTTGAGGTAAAAAAAAAGCTCACCTGATGGTTGAGTTGCTCATAGCG
The DNA here is from genome assembly GCF_059516105.1 of Syngnathus floridae. Taxonomy (NCBI): domain Eukaryota; kingdom Metazoa; phylum Chordata; class Actinopteri; order Syngnathiformes; family Syngnathidae; genus Syngnathus; species Syngnathus floridae. The sequence continues at coordinate 7,669,972 of NC_142431.1, forward strand.
TGAATTAAACGCCTCGAGTTTCTCCCTGA